>NC_062214.1:81336024-81639055 GCF_902686445.1 Sciurus carolinensis
CACACCAGGCTCCTGGCCCAAAGGACAGGACAGGACACAGGGGAAAATGGGGGTATTAAGTGCTTCTGCATGCCAAGCTCCGTGCCTAGTTGCTGGCACAAGATGACAAATTGACATATCTGTCATATGTGTCCCTCTTCTCCAGCCAACACTTCATGGTCCTGACAAGCACCTGGGGGATGGGTAGCAATAATTGTCCCTATTTTAAAATAAGAAGGGCAGGTTCCAAGAAGCAAAGTAAAGAGGCTTCCCTCCCAGCTCAATGCCCTCTGGCTGCCTCGCTCCAGCTTGAACCTCATTCAGAGAGGGAGGGCCAAATCCCGTTCCAGACATGGCCTGTCCTCCCAGGAGGCCCAGGCTAGAATGCCTGGGGTAGGCTGGACAGCTTCCCTGCTCCAGGCAACCCTTCCTCACACCCCCATAAATGCTGGCTGCGTGGGATGTGAGCAAGTGGCAGTGTTGCCATTTCCCCTAGCTCTGAAGCTGCCCATCTGTTTCCTGGGATAGGACTCTCTGCCCCCACCCACCCTGTCCCGGAAACTCACTTGCTCCGGGGCTATGGGAAAAGGAACTGCATGGCTCCCTCCCTCCCCAGGGGGTGGTGGCAGAGGTTCTAGCTGCTGCAACCCCTTCTAGGTCTCCCACCCTCAAGGCTCTCAGTGTACCTCCTACTAATGGTTGTGGGCACACAGAGGGTAGCCAGTCCCTGGCAGTACTGCCCCAAAACCACAGCACCCAGTCTCAAAGCAGCCACAAGGTTCTCCTCTCTCCCTCCCTTCTCTGGCCTGGCTGGCATCCATGGCTGGCAGCTTCACTGCTTATCCAAGCCTGGAAGGTGGAGTGAGGGGGTGACTTTCTGGGTAGAAGTTTGTGGAACATTAAAAAAAAAAAAAAAAAAAAAAAAAGTGAAACAAGCTTTCCCAGACCCTGAAGGCCGTCCCCACAGTCATCTGTGGGTGAGCAATGCCCCCTGCTGGACATGCCAGATATAGCTGTCTGGGCCACCCTACATTAGGGACTAGACTAAGCAGACAAGCAAGGAAAAGGACCCCAGTGATTTAACGATGCTTCCAAAACTAAGGCTCATGACATGAACAATATCCAAGGTAACCTATGGTTCCATGTCAGATCAAACCACAGAGCTGTGGGGCTATCACCGATCGAATTTCACATTGTTTAAGTTTTTGAACCTATGCCCCTGAACCAACATATAAAACTGATCCAAGTTGAAGAGGCCTGGCCAAGAATGGGGGCTAGAGCTTCCTACACTAATACAAGGTGGTGGCTCCTTGGGCATCTGCAAACACCTGAGGCAGCAAAGTCTGAAACCAGAGCTGTGAGTAATGAGGAGTCTCTGAGGTTTCAGTGCATTTGGCAGACAACCATGGTGTCTAAGAAGAAGGGAGAAGAGTCACGGTGCTCAGGACCAAGTGAAAATGGGGGCAGAGGAGCCCAAGGCACAGTGGGAGCTGAGAACCTGCTGTATTTATTCAGCCAGCCCCTGCTCCCACAGGACCTCATGGATTCTCAGGGTCAGTGTATGAGAAACCAAAATCTCCATTCAGTGTCCTTTCCCCATCTCCCCTCATATTCTGTTCACCGTCTAATCTAACCTAGCTCCTGGTCTCTGTCTCTTGTATGCCCCCCACACAAACTCACACAGAGAAGCTCCACGAGCACCATGATTAAGAAAAAGAAAATTCTGCCAGGCGTGGTGGCACATGCTTGTAATCCCAGTGACTCAGGAGGCTGAAGCAGGAGGATCCCAAGTTCAAGGTCAGACTCAGCAATTTAGCACGGCCCTCAGAAACTTAGTGGGACCCTATCTCCAAATAAAATAAATAAAAAGGGTTGGGTATGTAGCTCAGTGGTAAAGCACCCCTGGGTTCAATTCCCAGTACAATAAAGTAAGGAAGAAAGGAAGAAAATCCACACACAGAAGAGAAATAGGCTGGCCTCAGTAGTGGTGACTCTCTAATGCTAGAGGCTACAACGCTTGTCTAAAGAGGATACTCACTCCAGGAACGTCCAAAAGTTTTGACACCAGAAGAGGCAACTTCAGGGCAGCAACACTTCCAGTGACACCCACAAGAACATGGAATTTCCTCTCCACCAAGGATGCGGCAGTTGGATGTGGTTCCATATGGGGTCTAATAGCTTCAAAGTCTGGGAGCCTGCAAAGCTGAACTTCATAAAGCTCTGTCAGGATTTAGGATCTGCAGCAGAACAAAGGACACCCCTTAGCTCACACATTCAACCCAAAGGTATATATAGAGTACAACATGTTAGATCCTAGACCAGAGGCTGGGGAGCTCCAGGGGATCAACTGAGTCCCAGCTTCTGGAAACACAGTGTGATTAGAAAGTCAGATCCCTCCCCACATGGGCCTGTTACAATGTAATGTGGCAAGTGCTGTGAAGAAGGGTAGTACCAGGTGCAGTGGTTCTCCAGTGACTACCTTTGAGAAAAGACAACATTCAGGTTGAGTCCTGAAGGAGGAAGGATCCCCTGTTTTTTTCCAGAAACAGAAGGAAATGACTTCAAAAGATGGGACAATCTTATAAAGGTGAAAAGATCTGAAAAGAGGTAGGAAGTTTGGGAAACAGGGAGTAGCTTAGAAGTGAGGCTCAAGTGTGATGTAGGTGTTGGGATAAGGCTGCAAAATCAGGTTGAGGTCAGAATGTCAAGGGCAGTAGGACCCTGGAGTTTTGATTTTAGAAAGATTGTGCTGGTGCTGCCAACAGTACAGAGGGGGTCACAGAGGTAGAAAGACTGAGGAGTGAAAAGAGCTACTACAGTGGGCCAGGCTGACTGGCCCAAAGGAGTAGCAGGAAGGGATGGAGATGCTTGTGAGTCAAAACCCTAGGCACCCAGGGGGGCTGGGTGCTCCCAGGGGTTGAAAGAGTTTACCTCTCTGGCTCTGCAGATCAGCCTGAGCACCAACTTACAAATCAAAGCCCAAAAAGAGATGAGTAAGATGCAGATATAAGCCACTCCATGGGACCAGATAGCTGATTTCCTCCTCTGGCTCTTAGATGTTGCTAAAAGTAAGTGCTCATGAATTTTGGTGGGGGGTAAGGGGTAGGGAGGGTGTCAGGTTTAGAGCCTTGACTTGGAGTCCTCCTGTCTCAGCTTCCCAAGTAGCTGGGTTTACAAGGGTGTGCATGACACACAGCTAAGTATTCATGATAATACAGCTGAGGGACAAACCAAAACCTACATTCTGGTAGGCTGAGCCAGCAAACCACACTTTATCAGCATCAGTCACTAAGGACTGATTTCTTCAAGTCTAGGCAAAGGAACTATGGAAAACAGCTGCTACCTTCAGGGAATCTATAGGTAAGGTTGAGAAGGCAGGAGTCACACCTAAAATTACTTGAGATGGGTCCAGATAGGTCCTTCTCTGGCATGTACCTTTTTGGTCATCAGTGACTCAATTTGTATACCAGTTTCCTTGCCTCTCCCTCCAACAGAAAGTTCCTGCAAGTGTAACCAAGTTTAATTGTCCAGTGTTTCAGTCAGTAATTTTTCATTGCTGTGACCAAAAGTCCTGATAAGAACAATTTTAGAGAAGGAAACATTTATTTGAGGGTCACAGTTTCAGAATTCTCAGTTCCATAAATAGTGAAGTCCAATCCCCAGGGTCTGAGGTAAGGCAGAACATCATGGTGCAAGTGTGTGGCAGAGGAAAGCAGCTGGAACCAGGGCACCAAGAACCAGAGAGAGCTCCCCTCACCACAGACAAAATATAACCCCCAAGGGCATGCCAACATAGACTTGGCTTCTCCAGCCACACCCTACCTGCCTACAGTTACCACCCAGTTAATCCCTATCAGAGGATTAACAGACTGATTAAGACTCTCATTTTACCTCTAAGCTTTCTTGCATTGTCTCACACATTAGTTGTGGGGGGACAACTCATATCTAAACCATAATACCCAGTCACTAGCCTACTACCAGGAAGTTCTGAATGTCTGTGAATGATTAATAAATTGTATCCTGGGGTTGGAGAAGTAGCATACTGGCAGATTGCTTGCCTAGCATGCTGGGGGTGTTGGGTTCAATTCTTAGTACTGGGGGTGGGGGGGATGTGGGTGTACCCTCCAGTCAATTGCCAGTGAATCAGGAGTTCTGGGTCCTGCTCATGGTTATATTTCTGATTTGGTATGTAACCTTGGTCCAGGGTCATTTCCTCCCTAAGCCTTGTTCATGTGACAAATGCAGAGTTAGGACCAGTTTATCTCTTAAGTTTCCTCTAGCAGAAGACTAAGTCAATGCATAAAAGACAGTGGTAAGGGCTCTTTGTGCAAGAAAGTCTTAAGATGCTGAAAAAGGGCAGAATCAGAAGCACAAGAGAAACCCAACTGATTCCAAGGAAGAACTGGTGAGCAGCTAGGTTTTTCTATTGGCTACCTCCGAGGTTCCACGAGGGCATCTCTGCCTAGTATTGGCCTTTAAATATTTAGGCATACACCCACGTGAGTGGATCATTTTTGGCTCCATTATCCCACTTCTACCTGGAAGGGTGTCCAAGACTGAGACCCTTCTCAGTAGGGGTTAAGCATAGGCTGGTTTCTTAGAGCAAGACCCTCACCGCCAGAGTTCCATTTGCCAGCAATTTCAATTTCTAATTAGGCCCAGCCAGGGTCATGCTTGCTCAGAGTTGAAGAACTGAGTCAATCCTGGGACTAAAAACTCCTATTAGCAACTAGCAAGGTCCAAGGGGTCTACAATCCAGTTTCTTGTCAGAGCACATTGGTGGGTAACAGAAGCACATTCTTGGTTCTTCCAAGAAATCCAACTGCCAGATCCCAACCCAGCCTGTCCTACTAGGACAGGGAGATTCCTGCAAAACCAGAAGTTCAATTTAATCTCTGTAGTCCCTGAACCTCCTCACAACAAACTGGTAAAATTCCTAGGAAAGAGGTTACAGAAAGCAAGTAATTGAAGACAGGTGCAGTGGCACACACCTGTAGACCCAGCAACTTGGGAGGCTGAGGCAGAAGTATCAAAAGTTTCAGGCCAGCCTCAGCAACTTAGTGAGGTCCTGTCTCAAAATAAAAAATAAAAAGGGCTGGGGATGTAGCTCAATGGTAAAGTACCCCTGGGCAACAATCCCCAGTATGGGGCAGGGGCCGGGCAGGTTATAGTGCTAAATTTAGGCCACGATTACTGAGTCTCAAAGTCCCAGGGCACCAGCTGTGCAGGTAACACACATCCAGAAAAATGGGAGCTTCTCTCCACACTGCTCCCCCTTTCTTTTTTTGGCTCTGGGGATTAAAGCCAGGGATGCTTTTATCACTGAGCTACATCCCCAGCCCTTTTTAAAAATCTGGCTAATTGCTAAATTGAGACTGGCCTCAAATCTGCAATCCTCCTGCCTCAGTCTTCTGAGTTGTTGGGATTACAGGCATGTGCCACTGTGCCTGGGTTTTCTCTGTCTTTAGAAAGGTTATCAGAGGGCTGGGGTTGTGGCTCAGTGGCAGAGCACTTGCCTAGCATGAGTGAGGCACTGGGTTCGATCCTCAGCACCACATAAAAATAAACAAATAAAATAAAGGCATTGTGTCCCTCTACAACAACAACAAAAAAAATTAAAAAAAAAAAAAAAAGAAAGGTTATCAGAAAGAGCAAAGAGCCTTGGCATGCAATGTCTAAGTCTTCCTTTCTGAGTAGTTTAAATAAAGGGGGAAAAATGTAAAAATTTCAGGGGTATTTGCCAGTCACAATATGGTCAAGAGTAGAACCAAAATAGAACTAGGGCTAAAAAATGGAAGCAAGGTAAGCAAGACCAGACAGGGTATAAGCTGAGCCCAATAAAGGAAACATGAGGGACTAGAACCTAAGACAAAACAGGTCAAAAGGGAGGTGGGCAAGTAGGGATCTTGGAAGGGGGTGGGATGCAGCTCAGTAGTAAAGCATGTGTAAGGCCCTAGGTTCATTCCTGGCATATTAAAAACAAACAAAACAAAAAAACCCAAATCCTTCAGCCTGCCATCAAAGTCCCAAATTACTCACCTAGGCTTATACACTAGCCAGTTCTCCCACCAATCAATACACTCTCCCCTCCACCCCAGTAACAATGAATAGTTTGGGAACTTGTAACTTCCCAAAGTGTCACCCTGCACCAAAACCCAGACAAATTAAAAGGAGGCCCATGATATAAGAGTACCTTAAAACTCTTCCCTAACCTTAGGTAGGACAAGGAACTCTGCCGGGAGCATTCAAAGCCTTGGTTATTTCTAATACAGTACTTTCTCTCAAACCAGAGGCAGGCATGCTTGACTCTGCTGCTCCTGAAATTTCATGTGGGCACCTGTCCACTAGGCCACATGGAGAGATATATCTTACACACACTCTAGCTAGTAGAGAGATTGCAGTGACTGAGTACTGCTAACTCCCAGCCACTGGGACAGATGTGGAAAAGCCTGCTCCAAGACACCCACCACTTGCCTAACTTGGAAATCTCTCATTGTCTAGCAGTTTCCAAATACTTCAAAGGACAGCTGGCAGTTCTCACAAAATTTGCCCTAGCTCATTTTTAAACGCTATGCAGCATTTTGGGGGGTTCAAGGAATAAATCCAACACTCCAGAGCTTTCATTTTTCGATTTCACCACCTTTTAGATTTGGGTTCCACTGGTGCCTGCTTGTAATTCCAATGATCCCAGTGACTCCGAAGGCTGAGAGAGGAGCTCACAAGTTCAAGGCCAACCTCAGCAATTTAGCGAGACCCCGTTTCAAAATAAAAATAAATAAAAAGGACTATGGATGCAGCGCAATGGCAAAGCGCTCCTGGGTTCAATCCCAAATACCAAAATTAATTAATTAATTAATTAATTAATTAATTAATTAATTAAAATACGGTTTGCCCTTTGGAAAGTCCCCATCACTTTCTTGAAACAGACTCACAATGCTGTTGTTTCTTAAAGGTGAACATTAAGTATGAGAAATGGATAGCGCCTCCTACACTGGATTAAGCAGCGCAGAACAAATAATCTCAGGTCAAAATGACAAATAGCACAAGTCAAAATGAGAGGCCACAGATGTAGATGCATATCCCCCATTCTGGGTTCAGGGGTTCCTATTGCTTCTGCGGGCCCCCACAGGTACCGATAGGTGAGGTCTCACGATCTGTACGGGCTGTCTACAGGCCCACACACGGCAAAATCCCACACACACCTCCCACCCACAAGTACACACAGGCACAAGTAGAACTTTTCCCGCCTCCCCATCCAGTACGCCCCAAAACCCAGTTCCCCAGGCCCTCCGACTGCTCACCCGCGCCAGACCCCAGGCGCGTCTCGGGGCAGTCACAAAATATCGCGGTATCTTGGTGCCCTTCCCACTGATTCTGAATGGTACGCAGCCTCACGAGAGCCTCCGTCAGTACGCAAGATCGCGCAACCTTCTGGGAGTTGTAGTCTACGCTGCCTTCTGAGAGTTGTAGTCCATTCCTCTGCCTTTTGGGAGTTGTAGTCCATCCTCTGCTTTCTGGGAGTTGTAGTCAACTGAGGGAATGTGATACTTAAAGACTCCAAGCTCTTCATCTCAGGAGCTCTTGTCAGGGACCGGCCTAACTGTAGGACTTCCTCACCCCCATCCTAACACACACACACACACTGTTCTCAACTCTGGGACTTAATACTGAGTAGTACCTTGCCCCTTCTGTTTTAGGTGCACAGGATATAGCGATGAATAAGATATGGCTCTGCTCTTGAGACAAACAGGAACACAATTAGAGGATAAGGTTCTCCATGAGGAAACTGAGGAACCTACGCAACATTCCAGGTAGGAAAATCCTCTCAATGAAAGAGCCAGTCACTTGAGATGAATCTGGAAGGATGACCAAGATAAAAGACCAGAATGGCATTCCAAGTGGGACACAGCACTGGCAAAGGAAAAATAGTAGGAAAAAGCATGTTGGGTGCATTTCCCTATCTTCTTCATTCATCTGCATTTACGGACCAGCAGGACCTTTGTGTTGAGGCTGCTCAACCAGATACAGGTATCCCACTGTGGCAGCTGAGGGACCTCTATGCTCTGCTCTTTCCCTTGTCCACAGTGAACCATGTGGACCAAACCACCCCTCACCCACTGATTCACCTACTCCTCCTACTTCCTTCTCAGGAATTCACAAATTTCTCCGCCTAAAAATGCAGGAGGCCTATGTGGCAACTTCAAGGCCTACTCAAAGCTGCCTCAGAGAAAGAGCCACACAAAAGTGCATGTCTTGGGCTGGAGTTGTGGCTTTGTGGTAGTGCACTTGCCTGGCATATGTGAGGCCCTGGGTTTGATACTCAGCACCATAAATAAATAAATAAATAAAAGACCCATTGACAACTTAAAAAAATTTTTTTAAAAAGAAAAAAGTGCATGGCTTTTGGTGCTAGGGAATGACACCACAGACTCACCCAACTCACCCATCCTACCTTCACACCTCTGCCCATAGCACATAGTAAGGCTCCATGCAGGCCCACATGAAGACACATGACACAACAGACAGGGTCAAATATTCCCCTTTATTTTTGTTCACTCATTTACCACAGCTAGACACACTGGCTCAGGCAGATCAACTGCCAGCTAGGGAATGGTTTATGCCTCCCAGAAACAAGGAGGGGAAGTGGGCACCAGGAGAATGCAAAACAGATCACTGGCTGGCCACAGACCTGAGGATCCCATAACTGACTGGGCCCTCCTTGACCCACCGCCAAGCCAGACCATTCAGCAGAGAGGGTTCTGTGCCCATCCCCCATATCTCATCCTGGTTCCCTCCACAGAAAAGTGCATAGTTGCCTGGAAATGCAGCCTCCCAGAGACTGAATAAGCTGGGCCAGACACAGGTAATGGGCTTTCCAAGGACAGTGCCAGGCACAGCCATACAAGTCTGAGCCAATTAAAAGGAAAGGCAGGCAGGACAGGAAATTGATTGAAGGTGGCATCCAACAGGTCATAGATGCCAGGCTAGCAACTGGACCACAGCCTGCCTAGAACTACCAGAGGGATTAAGAGAAAAGGAGTCAGAAGACTGGGGTCAGAGAAAGGGAAGGTAAGGAAGGGCCTAGATCTAGGGTCTCTTCAGGTATCGGGGGCTGTGACAACTTCTCTCCAGAGAGAAAATGATAGAGAAGAGAACCAATTACATTTTGTGGCATAAGCCTAAGGGACCATTAATAAAAGAATTTTATGAAGTAGTTGTAGGTCAATGCTCAGGGTGACCTTCAAAGTGAGGTGCTGAGTTTCAAGGTAGAGCCAGCCTAAAGTGGTCAAGTGGGGTCTGGTTTTCTAATTCATCCAGCCCAGGTGGGTATCTACTGGAAGAAGAGAGTGGGAAACAGGTAGCTGCTCCTTGGGTGAGAACCCACTTCCCTCCAGGTCTCATATAGAGCTGGGGCCTCTACCAGCAATGTTCATCACTGCTTCAAACAAAACAGTCCAGTGGGCCTCTTGGAAGGGGAAAGAGGTACTGACAGGGTGAGGAATTGCCAAAAAATAAGTCCTATAGACAGAAGGAAGCAAGTTATCTTAATCTGGGTGTGGGGTGGAGTGAGGGATACCTAAACCAAAAAATAAAGCCAAAGCACCTCCCCTTCCCTCCCTGCCAGACCAGAAATACCATTTAGTTCATTGTGTTTGCAGCAAGGACTGGGCCTGTGCACTTCTCCCTGGGCCCCAAGTTCAAGTGCCCAGCACTTTCCTGCAGCCAAAAGCAAGTGGGGCTAGGAGTGACATGCTCCTCTCTCACTGGGCACTGTCTACCTTCTGTTCTGATCTTCCCTCCAGTTCTGACCCTCTGAACCCTGTACTTCCTTCCAGACTCAAACAGAACAGCTATTGCTCCAAGGAATCCAGTGGAATCCAGTGGTTACTCAGAGATACCTAGACACTCCAGTGGGATAGGAACAGCCAGACCTCCCCCAGGGACCAATAATTATTTACATGCCTTCTGCTCAAGCACAACTGGAGCTGACAGTTGTCCATAAACCCCAACTCCTAAAGGAAAGCAGTGAGGCAGGGTAGAATAGTCAAGCCCAAGTATTTGGGGGTTGAAGAGGAAATAGAGGGAAACAGGCAGATGGACTCAGAGCCAAGGAGTCCAACCCTGTATTTCCATTCCCTGGAAGTCAGGTCCCCAGGTGGGCTTTGCCATGTCCAGCTGCATGCCCTTCCCACATCAGGGCTGAGGCTCAGCTTGCCTCTCCACTTACTTGAACTGGGAATCAGATCAGATTTGAGAATCTGGGCTTAGTCTTGGAAGCAGTTACAACTGGGACACAGCCTTGGGGAAGACAGAAAAGTCACACAGGAAAGAGAAAGAGACCCTGGACAATGGAAGAGAGCACAGGGAATCTGATGGCAGGGAGGAGACAAGGAGAGGAGAAGATTGAGGGAGATCAGATGGATTACAAGAAGCAAGGGAAGCACCCCTGCTTGTCCCCACCTTCCCATCTACCACCGTAAGTGCTAAATACTGTTACTTCACAGTAGGGCCAAAAGTGGAAAGTTTTGGCTCATAACCCTGCAGAGGGTGCCAGGCTCCCTGCTATGCCTCCCCCTGCCCCATAAGGAGTCCCTGGGCCAGGGTCAGAGGGGGCAGCCTGGTGAGGGTGGGGGGGCTGGTTTAGTTCTAAACATACAGCTAGCACCACAACAAGAGACCTTCACTGCAACTATTTCACAAGGGGACATGGACACAGCTACCACTGCACGGGACAGCTCCACGTGCAACCCACAGCTCTTAAAGAGCTAAGAGCAGGACCCAAAAGGTGGGGATGAGGGATAGACATATACATATATATATGTATATATATATAACTCTGATTCTTTGTACAAAGTTGGGGAGAAGGAGAAAAGGAAAGGGGGAACCCTGCTTGGTTACCACAACAGATGTTGTGGCTTGAGCCCCCTGTCCCAATGGCCCCCAGCCCTGCCTCCTGTAGGCTTGGCTGGCTCACATCTCATTGGAATATGTGTAGTTGGGGGTGGCAGAATACTGAGTCTGCGGCTGATTCATGGCACCCTGGGCTGCCCCCATGGCTGCATTCTGGGCTGCCTGCTGCACGTGTGGGTTCTTCCATGCCCCCGTGGTCCATTCCTCCTGAGCTTTGCTGAAACTCCCCCCACTTCCCCGATAGAATTTATGAACCTGTAGAAGAAGCATAAGGAAGAGTTAATCCAAGGAAAGAGGCAGCCCACCCAGGAAACAGATGGGATCCATATGTAAAAAACATTCCTCCCTCCCAGCTCATGCACTATTCACCAGTAGGAAAATCTAGCAGGTACTTCCAAGTGAGTAACTTGGTAAACCTCTGGCTCCTCTTATAACTTGGAGGAAGGACTGTTTAAGATCACAGTCCCTTCCCAAACCCACCCTCTCACCTTTGAGGTGGCCACATACCATGCTGAGGGCGATGAAGGAAAAGACTGCCACAACCGTAAACATGACGGTGGGAATGAGCATCACCACTGCTGAGCCAATGTTTGTTCCGAAGGAGGAGATGGTGGCGATCCAGCCACTGTAGGAAAAAGCCAGCTGTGGAGCTATGCAGGCAATAGGAGAACCCGGAGCCATCCCACTGGAGCAGGGAACCATTTCGTTGCCACAAGGGGGAACCACATGATTGGATACAGAGGGATCATCTTACTGATATTCAAGGGCCTGTGTCAGTGGCCCAGGAAGACCCCTTCCTTGGGACTCAGATATAAGGTTTTCTTCCCTGAGGTTTTCCCACAATGTGCTGCCTAACTGCCCAATTCTCCTTCCTTTAATTCACAGTGGTGGTTACTACACTATCCTGAATCCTTTCACTCTTCCAATAACCAGTCACTCACAGTGTCCTCACAGGCTAGGCAGCTTAGCACACAGAGGTAAGCAAAGGACACACCCAAGGTGTCATTCCTACCTGCCCCAAGTCAGTCCCCTGCCTCTTACCAGACGCCCCAGCCTGGGATGCCCACAGCCTGGATGATGCTGATGACCAGTTGGGCCGTGAAGGTGAAGAAGAATGCCATGAAGCTGAAAGAGCTGTCAGTCCTGCAGCAGAGAAGATGGCTCCTGTCATGTAAGCAGACAGCCAGGGCTTCCTTGCCTTCAAGGACCCCAAGCCTTCCTAAGTTGAAGTGAATGCATAATGGAAATATGACCTTAACTGAGGTCTTAATCTGGCCTTAACTGAGAGACCAAAATGGGAGAACTTTTATCCATAGAGCTTTGAATGTTTCCATGGGTCAGACCTGTGTGCAACATTTACACAGGGAGATCTCATGAATAGACCATCCACTGGCACATGGAAATAGCATAGAAATAGATGGCTCCATTGGAGCAGCCCCACCATCAAGGGGATGGGCAGTCACACAGGCACTAAGACACACTGGTACATGGATGCATGGCACTAGGTGGGCATTCACAGGCATTGAGACAGTCAATGCCACTGATACATGGATGGGTATCCCTTTGGTACAGAGTTGGATGACTTCATTGGTACATGAATAGTGTCAATGGTTGATCGATAGCTGTTTCCAATGTCACGTTGTTAAATGGTTTTCTTATCACCAATCAAGGATGGGCAGCTCCACCAAGACAGGTGGACCCCCAGGCAAAATTTAACATGTAATTTTCCAGGAAAGGTGATGAGAGAAGACAAAAATAGATCTGGTCTCTATGTTGTCCCCTCCTAAAGATAGAGTGAGAAGGGAAAAAACTAACAGGAAGGTTCTAATTCCCAGCCCTCTCATCCCGGCCTGGAGCTACCAGGAAGCCCAAGCACCACTAGAAACCTGAGGCAAAGCTGAAAAAGGGAAAGTGATATGGGGGTGTGGGGGAAGTGATGGCAAAAAGAGAAAGAGAGAGGGAGAGAGTGAGAAAAGATGTTGAAAAGGGGAAAAAAAGGGAAATGGACAAAGGGACAGGGCTAGGAGCTAGGATCAGTGCCAACCACTTACTTGAAGGCCTTGTAAATGGGCCGAAACCAGCAGACGTAGGAGCAGGGTGTGAAGAGGATGAGCCAGAGAAAGGCGAGGCCAAAGTTGGTGGCTCCCCCGCCTCCGATCAGCCACGCAAGACAGCCCACCAGGTTCACGGCCAGTGTGATGCTGTTCACTGCAGACCCAGGAGCACATGCACACACAGAGACAGACACCAACATGCACACATACATCCAGGACCATTCAGAGATTCATAAGCACCCAGACATGGACAACATGCACCCGGAACGCAACACAGACCCATAAACACATGCCAATAGTGCAGACAAACAGAGATGTAGACACACACATGGATATACACATACAAAAACAAACCACATTTATAGATTCATACCCACACAGAAGACGCACAACCCATATCAAAGAATACATACACACAGACACACAAGACACAAGACACACAAACACACACAGAGGGAGTACAGACTATAAGAAAAAAAGTTGGGAGTTTGGACCAAACCCCTCCCCATACCCACTCCTGGGAATCTGAGAAATCCAGAGAACAAAGAATCTCTAACGCAGGAACCCAGAGTTTCTGCCCAGCAAGCCACTTTTAAAGGCCCCAAAGCCTCAGGGTGGTAGAAATGTTCTTCTTGTAAGAAAGGTCTTTGGGCTAGGGATATAGCTCAGTGGTAGAGCATGTGCCTAGAATGCACTAGGCCCAACCTTTGAGTCCTGGCACCACAAAGCAGAAAGGCTTCAGTCCCTGACTTTCCCAGACCTGCAGCAGTCACTAAGCCCAAGGCAGGAAACCTATCTTACACCTTCACTTGCGAGGTAGAGGCATGAAAAGGAGAAAGCAAAAGGCTTTGTGGAAGCATCTCTCCAAGTCACTGTGCCATCTACCGTGCACTTAAATGGGGTATGCAGTGATGTTCAGGATCTCAGTCCTTAACCAATTTCATAGACAACTATCATGCTTCCTCCTCCAAGAAGGCTTCCTTACTCATCTCTCATTCCTCTGAGATCCTGCAGACCTAGGATGCTCTCATAGTCCCCCAAATACAAACCATCAACCAGACTAGAAGCTCCCCAAGGGAGATCCAGACTCCCCCTCCTCTGTCCCCACATCATCTAGCTGATCCTAGGAGTCACAATATTACAGGGTCACAGCCAGCAGGGGCCTCAAAGACTCCTTACTTTAAAAAACTAATGCTGACACTCTCACACACCTAGGTTTTGTGACATCAGGGTGCTCCCTGCCTTGAACACTGGACTAAGTCCCCATGATCTGCTGAATAAACACAGGAAGGTGGACTCCATCTTGGCCTCAAACAATCAGGCATCTATGGTTCTGCCTTCTGAATAGAACTTGTCCACATCTCAAGGCTTATATACATTTCCTCAGGACCAAGCACCTAGCAGGCACCTAATAAGGACTTAGGAAGATATTTATAGCCCTTAAATCCAGCTTCTGGATGAGAGCTCCCCAGGCGTGGAGTTCCAGGAACCCCGGGGTCAAATAGTGCTTCTGGCCTGACAACTCTGTCACCTGTATACAAGTATGCACATTTCAGAGTCCCTCATAACAAGTGTGGACACTTTTTCCTATGTATTCCAGCTGTACTTCTACCATCCGTATTCATGCTACACAATTTTCTGGAGCCTTAATATTTGTACTAATTTTATTTGCTTTTTACATAGAAAAGACACTAACCAGTTATCATATAGGTTGACATCTCTCTTTTCAGTCACATCCCTCTCTAGCTCATTTGCTCTAGTGCTCTGCTGCAATTATTCTACTCCCTCTTTGGAATGGACATCCATTGACTTGGCCACGCTTTCTCTAGTCATCAGTTTTTACTGTCTTCATTCCTCTCTTCATCCAGCATAAAGTTCATAATTCACTACACTCCCCTGCCCTGTCTTCTGGTCACACTCACTCTAGATGAATATAACTTCTATTTACACCTGAGCTGAATGTCCCTAGGAAAAAAAGGACGTCACAGAGAAGCCTGGCAGGACTATAAATTCATAGCAGGTAACCTCAAAATGGACCTTTTACATGACCCAGAAATCTTAGAGGCCAGGTTTCTTTAGCAGGTATCCTGACCCTCTACCATAAACTTGCTCTCTCATTCTGGACTCATCTACTCAAAAGTTCCCATTCCCATGCCTATATCATATTTGATGGAAAGAAATAGAAGCCAACAGAGGTAACTTTTTCATTTTTTTCTCAACAACTAAAGACCTACCCACAGCTGCCCCATCCCCTCCTTTTCTCATGTTACACAGAGCAATCTCCTTTGGGCAGATCCCTTCTCTGCTCAAAGGCAGATTTGCCAGGACTTGAAACTCAGCTTATCTGCCTAATCATTCACTCTTTGCTTTCTTTTGAGTTTGTTTCTTTGTTTTTTATTAAGGTCTCACTATGTAACTCAGGGTAGTCTTGAACTTTAGGCTCAAACAATCCTTCCTGAGTAGATGGGACAACAGGTAAACACCCAGCTCTGACCCTCTACTCTTTCTACCATCCTACAAAGGTCCTGCTTTAAAGACAGCATTCTTTCCCATCTTCTTGGCAAAATCAATCATCTGCCTATTTGTGCAGGCCTGACTCAAGGGAAAGTCAAACATGACAGATCCCAACTGTGGTGTCTGGGGCTCCCTGAGGAAGGTACCTTGCACAGGACCATGAGCCTGCCCTCTCCTCATATGCCAAAGCAGTCTGGGCACAGCCAAGTCCCAATCCCCTTTGATGACACCTTTCCCTTCAACTTGCCATACACCATCAGAAATGGGGCCTTTAGACTCTCAACCTCAAAACCTTGCAACATTAGAACTCTAGACTCTTAGACTCATGGCTACATGGAACAACAGCAATTATTAAACCAATACTCTTTCTATAAATGGGGAATTTGCTGCTTGGGAAGTGAAGCCATGAGACAAACAGGATCCATGTCTCCCACCTCACAGTTGAATGCTTTTCTCTTTGAGCAATCTCCCAGAGAAAGCAAGAAAAATGAGGCTTTGAGGAAAGGATTCTCTCCCAAATCCAGAATTCTCAGGTTACCAGAGTTCCCTAGAAAACTACTCCAGTGGAAAGGAGAAGGGAAGCAAAAACAGAAGAATTATATTGCAAAAAGAGAACTCTTAACCCAAGGCTCTGTGAATGAAATATGGGGGAGGGAAGGAAGGGAAGGAAGGCCTAGACAAAGGAAACTGAGGTCCGGCTGGGGAACTGGTCCATGAAAGGAGCCTGCTGGAAGCCACGGCAAAGACTTCCTGATCCATTCAGATGTCACACAGGGGACTGAAGGACAGCCAGGCCTGTGGCTCCTGACCCCAATGCCTGGCACCTCCCAGTCTTCCTCCCTCCTCACAGCACTCACACATCCAGAGGTAGTAGAGGCGCTTGGTCATGCTGAGATGCTGGGGAGGGATGTCTGCCTCGAAGTCTTGGTAGAAACATGGCTTCAGTGGGATGAACTTGGGCAACGGTGGGAAGTTGTTCACTTTCTCTGTGGGTGAGGCACACCACATGGCATTACCTATAATGTTTCCCTCCCCTACAATCCAATATGCCACTCCTCTCTCTGGCCAAGCTGCCCCCTCAGCCCCTGGGGCCACTGGCGTCCTTACTTCCCACATCTGCTAAGATGATCCCAATGTAACCAAAAGCCCTGAGATGGAGTGCCTCAGAAGAATAAAAAATAAAGGTTGTCCACTGAGAAGTGAGGCCTCACTTCTGCCAGTTCCAGGCAGAGGAAGCAGGATAGGTGAGAGGGAAGAGATGTGGATCCCAGCCTCCACCCCAACACTCATTCATTTAAATCACTGCTCCTCTCCAGAACCCAGTTTGTCCAGTGGTGTGACATGGTCCCTAAAGTTCCCTCCAGCTGGCACTCTGTACCTTGGAGCCTTCAGAAATCTGACAACTCAGAAACCAGAAGGAAGAGGTCTCGGAGTATTAGAAAGCAACAGTGACAAAGGGGAAGAGGGCTGGGTCACCCAGGCTGCTAATCAGTCAGTGGGTCAGTTAGACAAGGACATTAAGATGTCAATCCCCAGGATCAGAGATCTCAGAGAGATTCAGACAGCTGATAGGTTCTCAGATAGGCTTTAGTGGGGAGAGTAGGAGACACCTGGGGCAAGAGGACAGAAAGAGCCTGACCTCCAAAGACTAGGGGAGAAAAAGGGATAAGGGAGAGGGTCATCCATCCTATGTTCACTCTAACATCCTACCCACCTGGCCCACCCCTCTTCTTACCTGCCATGTTGGTACCAGTTGGCCCAGAGGCCTGCCACAGTTCTTTGTCCTGAACTGAAAGGAAAAAGCCAGAGAAGGATGAGAATCAGGGACCCACCCAACCTAATATCTTTCTAAGCCCCAGCTAGGCTGCAACCTCCAAGGGACAGGACCTGGCTCACATTCCCACAGTGGAAAAACCCCACGGGAGTCAGCACCCCACCTCACAAAGCCACTAGCCACATCCTTCCAGCTACTCCTACCCTTTGCCTAAAGGTACAAAGTCTATCCTGTTTCCGTTCAGGGAAGGGATCCCAATGCAAGGAAAGCCAAGTGACAATGCAGACTCAAGGGACCAAAGACCTCAGAAAGAAGAAATTCTGTTCCTTGACCCTGAACACAGGCTAAGCTGCCTTCAGCCTTCAGTCATTTGTCCACTTGTTGACACTCATCTGCCAAGCACTGAGGAGAGTGTGAGCAAAACAGATGTGGTCCCTGTCCTCCACATGAAATAGTCAATATCCTCTGCCATTAATTATGCAAGAGGGAAGAAGGGTTGCTCCGAAAACATGCACAGCATCCATCACGGTGATCTAACCTGGTCCGGAAGGTCAGGGAAATAAAATATAAGCAGTAATCAAAGACCTGGAGAATGAAGATGAAAGATAGAGACACAGGCTTCCCCAAATGCCCACAGCCCCGCTCTTCCGCACCTGTATAAACACAAGCTTTCCCAAATTGCCCACAGCCCCGGTCGTAAAAATGGTAAAGAATGTATAAACACAGACCTCTCCCATCTTATCTGTGAAGGCCAGGGGAGCTGACCCGAGAACAAACCTAACTATAACCCTCCTCCCGGAGGTCAGAGCCACTCAGAACTTAAGATAACATGCTTTACAATTGTATATGTTAACTAATTAGAAAGAACACTGTATAACTGCTTGCCTTTTGTTATATAAACCCTGCTAACGAGGGCTGGGGGCCTCTCTTAGCGTCACTGGTTAAGGACGCAGAGGACCAAGCTCGAGCTTGCTAAAAAATTACTCTTTGCTGCTTGCATTGATCGTGGTCTCTGGTGGTCTTTGCAGGGTCTCGAGCCTTCGGGCACAACAAAGAGAATTACCCACAGCAGGGCAGTCTTTGAGGTAGACAGAGGGGAAGCATCACACAGACACTCATGTATGAAGGAGCTTCATACTTGTAAGGGAAAGAAAGCTGCTGTGGTCAAAGCTGAGTGCAAATGTGGAGACAGCAGCAGATAAGGCTGGAGGTAAGTGGACAAGGTGTAATTCATGAGGTCCTTAGGAGGCAAGTTTGAAGAGAAGTAGAAGGAAGGAGATAATAAGGAAGACTCCCTGCACACTTGATCACCTGAGTGAGTGGATGATGGCACCCCATGATCATAAACAGTGTGGTCCAGGGCAGAGAAGAAACCTGAGTTATGGACATGCATGGTCTGCCATGCTGGGAGACACCTGGCAGGGCTTCCTGCTGGCATGTGGTTGGGACCTCAGCAGGAGGCCTGGCTGGGATACACATTAAGTAATCATTGTTGAGTTCAGGCCAAGGAAACTAGCGAGCCCTACGTAACTGCTAGAATAATAACTTTGGTGAACACATCTGTAATCAAGAGCAGAAATGTTACAAGTCCTAAGGCAATGTAACATTTCAAAGTTTGGCTGAGACTTATCTAAAAGTTTTAAAACTAGCAAAACTAATCTATGGTGTTAGAAATGACAGCATTATCATTGAGGGGTAATGACAGGGTGCAAGCATCTGGGCCACCTATTCAAGCTGTGCCTGACCCACGTGCTGGTTAGAGATATGGACCTTGTGAAAATTCACTAAGCATGCAGTTACAATTTGTGTACCCTACTGTGTGTTATATGCGTAGGTCAAGCATGCCTGATTCAAAATGCTTAGGGCCAGAAGCATTTGATTCCAGAGTTTTTCACATTTTATCACATTTTTTCAGTTTATCAGTTGAGCATCTCTAGCCTGAAAATAAAAAAACACTCCAAAGTCTAAAACTTTCTGAGCATCACTGGAGTTCAAGGGATTTTGTATTTTTGTATTAGAGATGTTCAATCTGTACTTCAATTAAAGTTTGCTTTTTACAAAAAAAAAAAAAAAAAAAAATTAGCCTTCCAGTCAAAACCCCCTGAATTTAATCTAGGCAATTAAAATCTTCTGTGGCCCTTTTTTGGTATGGAATCAAATATAAATACAAAAATCCAACAATATCTACCACAAAAAGAAACCAGGCATGATAGAGATGTGTATGAAGTGATACCCTCCACAGTTGCATAACTGTAGCTTTGTTTACAATAATTAAGAATTGGAAATGAGCTACTTGACTATCAATAAAAGGTTGATGAAATAAATAGTACAGTCGTACAATGGACTGTTCAACAGCTATTTCTAAAAATGCTCTGCAACTGTTACTTCTTTTTCCCAATACTGGGGATTGAGTCCAGGGCCCTACCCCTTTTTATATTTTGAGACAGAGTCTCCCTAAATTGCCCAGATTGGCCTCAAACTTGCATTCCCTGCCTCAACCTCCAGAGTAATTGAGATTACAGGCAGGCACCACCATAACCTGGCCTGTTTAAAAAAAAAAAAAAAAATGTTAGTAGCTTAGGGTTTAAGGATGAAAAAATCTCCACAATCACTAGCAGTACAAAAAACAGCAAGATGTGGAACAGTTAGTATAACATGTTACCTTTGTATTAAGAAAAACATAAGAAAAAATGAAGAAGGGAGAGGAAAACAAAAATACTTTTTCCTCTTGACCCCCGAATCTTATTTACCCCCAAATAAGAAACAACAAAAACATTACTCAAAAGTGACAATACAGAGAAACTATTTGTAATAGCAAAACGTTGAAAGCAACCTAAATGTGACTCTTTATAACCTAAGTACATCACACAATGGAGTATTATATTGATGTAAAAAGGAATGAAGATAAGCTCTATGAACTACTAAGGGAAGATTTCCAGGATATGCAAAATACAGCCAGGTGTGGTGGTGCACACCTGTAATCCCAGCAGCTCAGGAGGCTGAGGCAAGAAGACCACAAGTTCAAAGCCAGCCTCAGCAACTTATCGAGGCCCTAAGCAACTTAGGGAGACCCTGTCTCTAAATAAAAAATTAAAAGGGCTGGGGATGTGGCTCAGAGGTTAAGCGCCCCTGAGTATAAATAGAATACTGTTCCTTATGTAAGAAAGAAGGTGAAGTAAAAACATGCATATGAATTTGCATAGTTTGGGGAAAAAAAATACAGGAAGAACAAACCAGAAATTAATGAAATAGTCACTTAAGTGATGGAAGGGCTAGGACCTCTAGAGAGATTTCTTTTTTTTTGATAGTATAGGGATTGAACCCAGGGCCTCAGACTTGTTTGGCAGGTGCTCTACCACTGAGCTACATCCCCAGCCTTAGAGAGACTCCTTGGATAAAGCTTTTTATATACTTTTGTATAAACAAGGACTTGCATATTCAAAAACAAACCAGAAAGAAAAGCAAACTCTAAATTGAAACAAACAAAAACAAATGAAGCTATGTGTATATTAAATTGATAACATTCAAAGAAAAAGGAATTTGCCCTAGTATCTTTTGATCATAGTGCTCTGTGTTCTCTTAAAAAGATATACCTCAAGGACAACAATAACTGGAAATAAATCTTGAATTTCTTTACAGGGTATAGTGCTTGTAATCCCAGTTACTTGGGAGGCTGAAGCAAAAAGATCACAAATTCAAGGCTGGCCTCAGCAATTTAGTAAGACTCTGTCTCAAAATAAAATACGATAAGGTCTAGGGATGTAGCTCAGTGGCATGTGCCCCTGGATTCAATTCCCAGTACCTCAGAAAAAAAAGAGAAAAATAAATCTTGAATTTTAGCAGGCTTCCTGTTACTGTTGGTCCTTACTATTGGTCCTTACTGTTACTGTGGTGATTTTGAAATTTTGTCATATGTACTCTAGCAAAGAGCCAATGAGTTAAGGTGTTGATGTTGGGAACTTAAGCTCTCCCAGTTAGAGTACAGAGACAGAATATGGAACATGGGAAAATAAGAAAGAGCTCAGTAGTAACTAGATTCTAACTCATCGTTTAAAAAATACGTATGGGGCTGGGGATATGGCTCAGTTGGTAGAGTGCTTGCCCTGCAAGCATAAGGCCCTGGGTTCAATCCCCAGCACTGCAAAAAATAAAAATAAAAAATAAATTTAAATAAAATAAAATAAATAAAAAATACGTATGGCTGGCCCCAAGTCCGGACAAGGATAAAGTACAAGGTTAGAATGGAACAGCTTGTGGTACCAGAAACATTAAGAAAACACTTAACAACTAATGGGAGCATGTCAAAACGACACAAGCACCACCTTGAATGGTTTATGACCTGCCAAATTTGTGGCTATTAGAATATCTAAAAAGTAAAATGAGCTAGGAACTGTGATACATGCCTGTATTCGCAGCAATTTTGGAGGCTAAGGCAAGAGGATCACAAGCTCCAGGACAGCCTGCAAATTTAGGAAGGCTGTCTCATAATAAAAAAAGAAGCCAGCTTGGGCGTGAGGCAGGAGGATCTCAAGTTCAAAGGCAGCCTCAGCAACTTAGAAAGGCCATAAAAAATGAGACCCTGTCTCTATATAAAAAATAAAAAGGGCTGGGGATGTGGCTCAGTGGTTAAGCATTCCTGGGTCCAATCCCTGGTACAAAAATTTTTTAAAAGAGAGAGATGGAGGAAGCAGCAAAAGGTCTTTGCAGAACACAGCCATAAATGTAGGAGTGACAGAATTAGAAAATATTCTAATTTCACAATCACTAATGTAATAGCTGATTCAGACAAAGAACATCAGTAACTGAAAGACAGTTGAGGAAGAGGAGGGTCATGTAGTCTTAAAGGACCAGCCCCAAGATGACTCAGTAATTACAAAGGTGTTTTGTTCTGGATGTGAGTTGTCCCCCAAAAGCTCCTGTGTTAATACAGAAATATTCAGAGGTGAAATGATTGGACTGTGAGAGCTGTAACCTAATCAGTGCATCCTAGTTTGAATGGACTAGATGGTAACTATAAATAGGTGGGGCACGACTGGAGGAGGTGGGTCACTGGGAGGGGTTCATCTAGAAGGGTTCATCTTCCGTGCTGCCCCTTCCCCTTCCTCTCTGCTTCCAGGCCACCATGAATGGAGCAGCTGTCCTCTACCATGATAATATGCCTCATCTTAGACTCTGAGCAAAGGACTCAGCCTACCATGGACTGAACCTCTGAAACTGAGCCAAAATAAACTTTTCCCCCTCTAAGTTGTTCTTGTTGGGTATTTTGGTCACATCAACAAAAAGCTGACTAACTCAAAAGGGGAAAAGTCACTTTTACCCTGACGAAAGCTCACAGACATCACCAAAACCAAGTATCAAACTATATTTCACCAATAATGTCATTGACAACAAAGTAACATTATTGTCTCCCAGTGTGACCCATGGAGAAGGGCACATTCCTGCCACAAAATGTTTAATCTGACCCTAACCATGAGAAATAATCAGACACATCCAAGTTGTGAAGCATTATAAAAACTGGCTTATACTATTTAAATATGCCAACATCCTAAAAGACAAGGGGAAAAAAAAGATAAGTGATTTCTCTAAACTACTGGAGAATAAAGGCAAACAACTACAAAAAGCAATGTATAAGCCTTGACTGGGTTGTGATTCAAGGGGGAGACCTACAACGAACATCACTGGGATAATGTGAGAAATCCAAATATGGACTCTAAACTAGATAATATGATTATATCAATGTTACTTTTCTCGGGTGTGATAATTGTATTAAGGTTATATAGGAAATGTTGTGAAAGTGTAGAAAATATGTACTCCAGTACTTAGAGTTACAGTATTATCATACCTGAAACTGTTTCAAACAGTACAGAAAAAAAATAAATGATGAATGGCTACATATTGTCAGAATCAAAGCAAAGCAAATGTTAACAATTGGTGAATTTGGGCAAAGGTATTATCCCTTTGACTTCACACAGTTTGTTTGTTTTACAGTACTGGTACTGAATCCAGGGGTACTCTACCACTGAGCTACATTCTCTGCTCTTTTTATTTTTCGTTTTGAGACAGGGTCTTGCTAAATTAAATTGCTCAAGCTGGCCTGAACTTGCCATCCTTCTGTCTAAGCCTCCCAAATTGCTGGGATTACAAGGATGCAACACCTGCCTGGGTTGGATGCTGGATTTTAAAAATCACAGGTATTAAAGGATATTTTGGGGAAACCTAGAGAACTTTGAACATACACTTCTTGGTAGATACTACCGTTCAATGCTGAACTTCTTGAGTACTGTGGTTATGCAGCAAAATATCTTTGTTCTTAGGAGATACTGCAGTATTTAGAACTCTCTGGTTCACAACTTACTTTCAAAAACAAAAATTTATATATACATATAAAGTAAATATTGCCAAATATTAACAACTGATGAATCTGGGTAAAGGGTATACTGGTGTTCACTGCACTTGTCTTTAAACTTTTCTGTAGCTTTGAAATTTTTCAAATAGGAATTAGCCAGGGAAAGAGAGTCAGGAAAGCAGGTGTGAAGGCCAGAAGAGCAGTGGCATAGCCTATTCAAGGAACCAAAGAAGGCAGAATGACAATAAATCTTAAAACGAAGGGAGGGAAAGAAAGGGAATACAGGGTTAGAAAGAGGATAAGCCAGGTTATGGGCAGGATTTGCCTTTATCCTCAGGCCAGTAGTCACTGAAGGATTCTCTTCTTTAAAAAAAAAAAAAAAAAATCATATATATATATGTATATATATATATATATACATATATATATATATATGATTTTTTATATATATATGGTTATATACATGGCCTCAAAGTGTTTTGTTTTGTTTTGCTGTGGTACTGGATGGACCTCAAACCATGGTCTTGCACATGCTAGGCAAGTGCTTTACCACTGAGCTACATTTCCAGTACTCAAAGTTATTTTTAATAAAATTAAAATGTTGCCTTTTAGCTATGTATAAAATTATCTACCAGTTAAAAAAAAAATGGCCTGGTGTGGTGGCACACACCTATAATCCCAGTGACTGGGGAGGGTGAGGCAGGGGGATCACAAGTTCAAAGCCAGCCTCAGCAATTTAGCAAGGCCTGGGGAATGTGGTTCAGTGGTTAAGCACCCCTGGGCTCAATCCCTGGTACCAAAAAAATAAATAAATAGATAAATAAATAAAAACCCAAAAAAGTACATAAAGTAGAGAAGTCCTTTTAAAATCCACCTCTCAGAGGCCACCCCTTTAACAAATAACCCTTAGATCTGTTGGTTTATTATTTGTTTACAGTGCTGGGTCAAACCCAGTGCCTCACACATGCTAAGTGAGTCTTCTATCACTGAGCTATAATACCTCCAGTTCCAGTTTTTTGTTGTTGTTGCTATTTTAATTTTAATGTATATATGAGCATATATGACAGAAATGAGATTATTCTACACACATTCTTTTACAACCTGTTATTTTCCATTCAGTAATGGCTTATGAAAATTTTTCATGTCAATGAATACAGAATACAATCTTTCTGACTGT
This sequence comes from Sciurus carolinensis, assembly GCF_902686445.1. NCBI lineage: Eukaryota > Metazoa > Chordata > Mammalia > Rodentia > Sciuridae > Sciurus > Sciurus carolinensis. The sequence continues at coordinate 81,360,780 of NC_062214.1, forward strand.
TCAACTAGGTCAACAACGACCATGGCCATGACCGTGGAGCAGTCACAGGCTGATTTGGTAATTAGAAGGTCACGTGGCTTCGGGGAAGTCATAGAGTTGAAGCCAAGCAGCCAAGAAATTAGAAGACTATGAAGAAGAAAAAGAAGGAATAAATCTAGCAGACTTGTCTTTCAAAAAGTTTGGTTGACTTTTTTTCCTGTTTGTGTTTGTTTTGTTCTTCAGAGGTACTGGGAATTGAACCCAAGGGCGCTTTGCCACTGAACTATGTCCCCAGTCTTTTTTTACTTGGAGACAGGGTCTTACTAAGTTACCCAGCGGCCTTGAACTTGCTATCTTCCTGCCTCAGCCTCCCAAGTCACTGGGATTATAGGTGTGCACCACTATACCTGGTTTGGCTGAAATTTTAATATACACACACCCAGAATATCAGTGACAGCACTGAAAGACCAGACACCAAAATATTAATAGTAGTTGTCCCTTAATAATAAGCTATTTTCTTTCTTTTTATCTTTTTTTTCCCCCTTAATGTTCTACAGTGGTCATATATCCCTTTTGTGGCAGCAGCTAAACACGGGGTTAGAAAGGTCTTCTCCAGGACAGGACAGGAGATGAGCATATTTATAAGGAGGGAAGAAGGTACTGAGGAAAATACTATACAGGCTGAAGATACCATAGAGGGGGGAAAAAGTGATGGATAGTGATATCTTGGGAGACATAAAGGGTCAGCATTCATAGTACCAAGTGCAGAACCCTCCTACTGGGATTCAAGAAACATGAGGAAACATGGGTGCTGGTTCTACCTCCCCGCCACACACACACCATGACCACCCTCTATATGAGGAAAGGGCTTGGGGAGAGTAGTCCAGTTTAACAATACTCCTCCCACAGAATGGATTGGGGAGAAGATGAAACACATGGAGAAGTGTTTCCACAGGTGATAGAGGGACAACTGAGTCTGGAGACCCTGTTAGAAGCAGAACCAGACTGCTTCTAAATTGGTCTGTGATGGTCTCCAGAATCATTCTACATTCTGAGTAGAATCCAGAATTAGGGGTCTGCTGCTGAGTGGGGCACACAGGCAAAGTGGCAAAGTGGCTGAGGATATGGAATCAGCAGGAATGCAAGGATGTTGTCATGAGATAGAGGAAATGGAGGTGTTGGAGACCTGGAGGTCTTCTTGAGGTCACAAAGTCAGTAAACAGATGTAGACTGTGGTCAGAGAAGGAGTTTAAGATTGCAGAGGTGGCCACAGGTCAGTGATGACCAGACTCATGTGTGGCTGGTAGAAAAGGTGACTAAAGGAGATGTTGCCTCCTCTGAGACAATGAATTGGATGGGGAGTGGGAGACTGTGGTACAGCACTAAAATTCTCCAGGAAAACAAAGAAAAGAAAAGGAAGTAGAGGAAATATTAACTAGATTAGAGGACCCTCAAAGGAAGCTGCTTTCCTAACACTGACTCCAACCTGGATCCAGGCTGTCTTTCAGAAGTGAGCCCAGTTAGAGAAATCAAGGCAGCAACAGATACAGAGAAGTCAGCTATTCAGTGTAGCAAAGTATGTGTGATTCAGAGCAGAAGTCAGAGTCCAAGGAAAAGTTGCCTGGTTCGTACATAAAGGTTAGGACAGAGAGAATTTAGGACTTAAGAGGACAACAGTAGGAGGCTGGAGTCACAGAAATGGAAGACCACAAGATTCTTTGCCTCTATGTCAGGTCTAGCCTTTCACTTAGGGGGGATATGACAAGGGGGTGACAGCAATCTGTGGCTTTTACAATTAAAGTTCATAGACTGCAATTAGGAAAAGCAGAAATTTGTTCCTCAGTTAAGAATCTCTGCTTGGTGCAATGGCATACACCTATACAAAATAACAGTAACTCAGGAGGCTGAGTCAGGAGAATCTCAAGTTCAAGGCTAGCCTCAGCAACTGAGTGAAACCCTGTACCAAAAAAAATTTTTAAAGGCCAGGCACAATGGCACACACCTGTAATCCTGGGGGCTCAGGAGGCTCAGGAGGATCATGAGTTCAAAGACAGTCTTAGCAACTTAGCGAGGCCCTAAAAAATTCAGTGAAACCTTGTCCATAAATAAAATATAAAAAAGAGCTGAGGACATGGCTCAGTGGTTCAATCCCTGGCACCAAAAATAAATAAATGAAGGCTGGGGATAGAGTTCAGTAATAGAGTTCCCTTGGGTTCAACACCCAGTACTGCTAAAAAGAAAGAAAAGATTCATGATGGAAAGCATACTACATATCTCTCCCAAAATGTAGCCCTAAGGAAACATTTCCTTAGTTATCAATAAAATAGCAAATATAATGTAGTTTGTTTTTTTTGTTTTTTTTTTTTTTTTTGGTACTGGGGAGTGAATCCAGGGGCGCCTAACCACTAAGCCACATCCCCAGTCCTCTTTTGTATTTTATTTAGAGACAAGCTCTCACTGAGTTAGGAACTCACTAAGTTGCTAAGGTTGACTTTGAACTCACGATCCTCTTGCATCAGCCTCCAAAGCTGCTGGGATTACAGGCATGTGCCACCACACCTGGTTATAACATGCAATTTGTTCAGGAAACTCACCCTATAATTTATTCCATTCATTACATGAAGCTAGGACAGAAGTCCTGCAGTAGAAGAATAAGGTCCACAGCAGACAGAGGGAATCAAGCCTGGTCTCAGATCAGTCCAAAGACACAAAGCTAGTTAGGTTTCCAGTTTAGCAGCATGAATTTCTTATCCCCGGCACAGATATGGTTATTTTCTATCTCTTTCCTCAGACCCTATCTGCTAAGACAAAGTTTCCCTCTTCTGCTCTACTTCTGGTCTCTTTATCATATTCCCAGTCCCATCTCTATCTCTGATATCCCAGAACTATGAATCATCCTCAGAAAACAGCACTTTCCTGCCATGCTATCACTGTCCTGCTGATGACTCTTCAGTAGCCTCCTACAGATCCTGTGCTGGCATTCAAGGCATTTTGCCAATCAGCTGCCACCCCGCGCTTTTCTACCAGAGGCTGACCTGCTTCCTACACAACCAGCTTCATGCAAATCATGTTTTGCCACTAGCCTGTATCCGGTGCCCCTAAATCAGCAGCCCTATCACCTCCTATAAGTATCAGAATCTTTTCACATCCCACCTCTTTTGGGAAGCCTTTCCAGACATCCCTGCTGTGCAACCCACTGCAAAAATTTTGTGCCCAGTCACCAGGCACTAAGTGGTTACTCATTCTCATCCAATCTCTTCCTCAATCCCTCACAGATGGAGTTTCTAAGAGAGGCCTGCACAGAGCAGAATCAATTCATATTTAGTACTTGCTTAAGACTTGGACGTCCTCCCAAAGGGTGGGATGGGAAAATTGATGCTCTCCCCGAAACAAGTTAGGGCCACAGCTTCTGTCAGCCCTGTGTATCACACTTTCTCCAGGAAACCTTCAGACTCCAGGCTCGCAGCAGGACAAGAATGCAGCCTGCAGAGGGAGGGGGCCAGACAGGCAGAGGAAAAGGAGGAAAAACTGGGAAGGTTGCTCTAAACTAGAACAAAGTACTTCCTCAAGGGAGGATACTACTTAGTCCTATTATTTCATCCCTAGAGAAAGGTGCTGGCAGATAGATACCCAGAGAGGGAAGAAATCAACTTGTTCAGCGATAGTCAGCCAGGGAAAGGGCTAAAGAAATAGTCGCCGAGCCCAAGGCCGCTATCCAGACCTTCTCTCCCAGAACCCCACTAACTGTTTGTGAGTTTTACTAGACCTAAGACCTTCTCTCTGTGACCTATTCACCAGAGATGGTCTTCTCTCAGCAATGGAGACTTTGCCCTTAGGCTCACCAATCTCGCATGGAACCTAAACTAGCAACCCGTGTGTAACCCCAAACAAAAGCTGTCTACCAGTCATGTCCCTACTAGAACCATCTCCCTCTTTCACAGCCCTGACCTGTGGAGGCAGAATGAGTTGAGCACAGGTTGCAAAATTCTCCAGACTTCCTCACCCCATGGGCAGTCAGGTGGCTGGGCTAATGGACAGGGAGAAGAGCTGGGCTTCATTCCCACCTCTATGCTTTGCCCATACCATCCACCCTAGGATGTTCTCTTTCCGCCTGAATTTCACCTCCTCCAGAAAGTCTCCTATTAACTGGCTCTTGTCTCCCTCTCTCCCTGTGTCTATGGGAAAGTCTGCCAGGCCCTCCTTGATCTCCCCATGGGAAAGTTGGGACACAACCCATTTAAATCTTTGATGGCCAATTTTCAGTCCCATTCTGTATTTGGTTCCTCCATCCCAGACCAGCATCTCCCCCAGTCAGGGGCAGGGGAAGGCTCCCAAACACCTCTCCTCCTTCCTCATACCGACTCATTACCCAAATCTATTGCAGAGTCCAGGCCCAAGCTAATGTTCCCATCCCCCTCCTCCCAACACTAAGGTGGCTCACACGCGCTGTCCAAAGGTCTGCGGCCCCGGAAGGCAAGGGTGGGTACAACTTAGATTACCTGCGGGTGCCTCTTGTGACAAAGGTCTCAAAGAAGACCACAGGCACCCGCTTCCAATCGCCCCAATCCCCAGTTGCGTGCGCCATCCCCAGAAGGAGTAGGCCAGTTTCCAGGGAACGCCAGGTGGGGTTGGGGGGATGGAGCGCCCAAGGCTCAGGCTCCAGAATCCAAGGGTCTGACGTCACCCAAATCTCCAGTTCCCTCTGCAGAAACCGAAGATGGGGATGGTAGGGGTTGGAGCAGCCTGGGGTCGCCCAAAGCACTCTTCCCTAGCCCCAAACAGGAAGGTCACCTCGATTTCCCACCTCTCCAGAAGCTCGGCCTGCCCCCGCATCCAAAGGCGAGGCACAGGGGATACAAAGCTGGAGCCGGTGACCCTCCTTCCACCCGGCTCCCAGTTTCCCTGCAAAGCCCTCCTCCCAGTCTTCAGGCCCGGGACTCACCCGCCGCGGCCGCTTAGCTGCGGAAAGACCGCCGCGCTGCGCTGTGAAGCCCCGAGCGATGCGGCGCGGAGCCGGCCGCGAGCGGCTCGGAGGCTGGGGGCGGGGAGCGCGCGCGCGCCAGGGGCTGGTTCCTCGCGAGCCCGCACAGACTCTGCCTGCTGCAGCCGCTCTCGCGAGACTCCCGATCCACCCTTAAAGCCGCTCCTCCAGCGCTCGCGAGAAGGAAGGCGCGGTCACCTCCGCACCTTCCAAGAGCTGTCCGAGGTGCTAGTTCCCGGGCCCTAGCTGGATCAGGTGGTCTGCGGGCACCTAAGGGACAAGAGCATAGCGAGTACGCGCAACGAAGCGACCTTGAGATGGGAGCCTGGTATCAGCATCCAGTGCCTCAACTTTCAAATCTGTAAACTGGTGAGAATAACCTCCCATGCTAATCCCAGAAGCCTCTGAGACATGCCAGCAAGGAGGACTAAGAAAAAACTTTGAGAACAGGAGAGCGTGGTGACTGATGAAGTTCCTCAGAGCCAAAGATTCAGGGTGACATGAAGAGACACAGATGAGACAGAGATATAGATATATGGACCACGGAAAAGCAGATGAGAGAAGAGCCATAAACACAGGCATAGAAACATAGAGAGATCAAGAGACATGAAAAAAAAAAAAAATGATACTAGGAGGTATGATAAAGTGAGAAAGAAACCAGAAATAGAGACAGACAACCTACACAAAGGAACAGAAAGAAAGGGAGTGGCTTAGAAAAAGAATCAAAAGCCTGGCATGGTGGCACAGACCTTTAATTCCAGAGACTTAGGAGACTGAGGCAGGAGGATCATGATTTCAAAGCCAGCCTCAGCAACTTAGCAAGGCCCTGAGCAACTCAGTGAGACCCTGTCTCTAAATGAAATATAAAAAAGGACTGTGTATGTGGTACAGTGGTTAAGTGTCCCTGGGTTCAATCCCTGGTACCAAAATAAATAAATAAAATAGGGCTGTGGTCATAGCTCTGTGGTAAAGCACCCCTTGGTTAAGTCCCCAGTAGGTGGGGTGGAGGGGGCACACAGTAATATGCAGAAATGAACACCAAGAGAGAGTAGAGACCAGGATAAATGCTTTAAAATTCTGAACTTTGGAGGATTGAGAGAGTCCACTTAGTGAAATGGGGCTGGGAATGGAAGACAGGCTTTTATTGTGAGTGATGTTTACATAGTAAACGTCCTGTGGGATCTCCACAGCCAGGGCCATTCTCTGTCCTGCCAGCCAATTGCTCCCCCCACCCCCACAGTGCCCACTACCTCCTACCCCTCACCCACACCATCCTGGGCCTGGAAGGGGGCCTTAGTGGGTGGGAAACACTACAGGGATTCTTTGCCCAGAATAAGAGCCCATTGTCTGGCTCCAGCCTGCCAGGAGTGGGGCCTCACTCCCACAGCTGGGATGGAAAGGAGAGGGAGTGAAGAAAGGCAGCCAAGAACTAGTGCCAGAGAGGGAAGAAGGGAGGGAGACTCAGCGCTAGGAGGGGCTAAACAGGAAGCAATATCCATCACTAGTCCAACCGGGAAGGAAGAATTCAGGGTTATAGGCAGGACAACTGAATTCTCTGTTGGTCCTGTCCCTGGGGCACCCACATGCATGGCCATTGCCCTTTCTCCCAGCAATAATGCAAGTATAGTCTGACTTACATAGCTGTGGGGAGGAGCCAATGAGATGACAGATGGGAACCTGCAGAGATTATAAAACATGACTCCTACAGGAAAGATGTGGGGAGTCCATGTGGGCCTCAGGAATGATATAGGGGTTCACCTGGGCCTTTATAAGAAGGCTCTGAGGTCCATATTCCATGTCTGGAATCCACATGGAATTATAAGAGATAACTGATGGCTAATGTGGGTCCTATAGGGAAAATGTTGGCATTTTCATCTGATGACCACATATAACTTTTCTCATCAGAAGAATTGGAAGGGCTCCTATTTGGTCATAAAACTAGCAATGATGACGTAGGAAGAATAAACAGGTCTGAAGAAGTCAGAAGCCTGTCTTTGTCCCAGGGGATTGTTCCCTCCATATTTATGTTAACAGAAGGGAACAATGCTGTTAGTAGTGACAGTCATTTAAATAAGCTTTTATTCAACAGGCATTTGCTGATCACGTACTATAAGAAGCAGTGCAATGTGGTGATTATGAGCATGGGCCAAGAAGGCAGACTGCCTGCAGTATAAATTGGAGCCAGGTGCTCATTCTCCCTGAAACTTAGCTTTCCACATATGTAAAATAAGGAACCCTTTGTCTTTAGGGTTCCTGTGAGAAGAAAACGAATAAAGGCACTAGACATGTGTCACACATGGGATGATGCTTGGAACATAATAAAAGTTCAGTGGGCACCAGGCACTGGATACATGTCTTTCTCATGGTAGAGGGCAAGTGTGAGAGACCCTGAACTCAAACAGGCTGAGATGTAGAGAATATCACATCTGTTATTTAAAGCATGTCAAAAGATTAAGCCCAAAATTAAGCCAGGCATGGTGATACACACTTATAATCCCAGTTACTCAGGAAGCTGAAGGAGAAGGATTACAAGTTCAAGGCCTGCCTTGGCAATTTAGCAAGACCCTGTCTCAAAGTAAAATGGTAGAGCACTTGCTACCATGTGCAAGGCCCTGGGTTAGATCAGTTCCACCAAAAAAAAAAAAAAAAAAAAAAAAAAAAAAAAAAAAAAAAAAGTTAAGTCCAAAATTAATGCTTGGGGACAGGGAGAAAGTCAGGCTGTCAAGGAAAGTCATATGGATATGTTTAATGCCATTGCAAGGAGGGGCAAGTGACTGAGAGAAATAATCCAATTAATCATCCACAGGACTAATTCTAGCTTGCTTATCTTTTCCTGCCCAACCATGGCTGAATGAGGCATGTCTATCCAAGAGTTTCTGGGAGAAGACCAGCATTTTTACTGAATCTTTGCTACCTCAGAGCGAGAAGCTAAGCCTCCTGACTATTGTATGAAGTAACTGCTATTATCTCCATTTGTAGATGAGGCAAGTGATCAGATAGGTAAAGTGATCTTTCCATGGAAATAAGAGTGGATGTATGTAAGAAATGGAAGATCCGGTATCTTTCGACTGGGTTTCCCCAGAGGCAAACACTGTGATAAGGGTATAAGTACAAATAGTCTATTTGACAGATGATCCCAGGAAGCACCAAAGAGTAGGAAGAGTGAAACAAAGAAACAAATATGCAACTGTGACCTGATCTTTCAGAGAACTTTTGGGATAATGCAGGCATCCCCCTGAAGGAGTGAGGAGACTAAGGGGTTTTTGTTTGTTTTGCTTTTGTTTTTGATTTTTTGGTATTAAAAAATGTGGGGATTGAATATAAAGGCACTTTGCCACTGATCTGCTTTCCCAATCCTTTTTATTTTATTGTATTTTTTAAATCACTAAGTTGCTGAGGCTGGCCTTGAACTTGTCATCTCCCTACTTCAGCCTCCTGAGTGACTAGGATTATAGGTGTATGCCACCACACCCATTTGGGGTTTCATTATTAGTTGATGGCTATTCCTGGCACTTCTGAGCAGAGAGTGCCTTCAGTCAGCAAATTCCAGGAGCTTGCAGTAAAACTGTCAGGAATGGCTAAGGGTTTGGGGAAGGCAATATGTAGTAGTATCTACTGCAGCCAAGATCTAAACCCAAGTCTGTCCGGCTCCCAAGTCACATATGTTGCCTCCAGGATAACCAGTCATTACCCATTCTCTTAGTCCTGTGAAAGTTTGCAATATGGAATCTCCTTTCTTTTTTTTTTTAATCTCCTTTCTTAACAGAGAGCCTCCTGCTCTCCCCAAGCCCCTCCATGCCCCAAATTCCAAGTCCTTGACACTTAACATGCATGCCTGATTGCATAGAATCCAGCATACAGTGACACATATTTCAGCCCATGAACCATGGCAGTGTCGGAGCAGCTCATCCAACTCGCTCACTACTCAGGTGGGCAACCTTGAGCCTTAGAGACTCACCCTGGATCTCCCTGTACATACGTGTCCTCTCCCCACTCTGCTCCCCACTGCCTCCTCCCTGTATTTGTCCTCTCTCCCCAACCAGACTGGAAGCTCTCCACAACTCACAGAATTCAAGAAAGTATTTGCAAATCATATCTGATAACAGACTTGAATCTAGAATATATGAATAATTTTTACAACTCAATTATAAAAAGTAAACCAGGTGCAGTAGCATAAGCCTGTAATCGGAGCAGCTCCGGAGGCTGAGGCAGGAGGATTGCAAGTTCAAAGCCAGTCTCAGCAAAAACAAGGTACTAAGCAACTCAGTGAGACCCTATCTCTAAATAAAATATGAAATAGGGCTAGAGATGTAGCCTAGTGGTCCAGTACCCATGAGTTCAATCCCTGGTACCCCCCAAATTATAAAAGGTAAACTATCCACTTTATATATTTATTTCGAATTTATTTTTGTGGTACTGAAAATTGAACCACTACACTACCATTGAACTATATTCCAGCCCTTTTATTTTGAGGTAGGAACTCACTAAATTGCTGACACTGGCCTTGAACTTGTGATGCTTCTGTTTCAGCCTCTCGAATCACCCCAGATTAAGGAATGTGCCTCCACACCCACCTGGCAACAATCCACTTTAAAATGGGCAAATAATCTGAATAGAAATGTCTCCAAAAAAGATATACAAATGGCCAAGAAGCACATGAATACACAATTAGTCATCAGGGAAATGCAAAACAAAACCACAATGAGATACAACTTCACATTCACTAGAATGACTATAATCAAAAAGACAGATAAGTACTGGTGTGGAAATGGAGCAATCAGAACTCATACACTGCTGGTGGGAATATAAAATGGTGCAGTCACTTTGGAAAACAGTTTGTCAGTTCCTCAGCTTTTTTCTTCTTCCCCTTCCCCTTCCCCTTCCTCCTCCTCCTCCTCCTCCTCCTCCTCCTCCTCCTCCTCCTCTTTTCTTCTTCTTCTCCTTCTCCTTCTCCTCCTCCTCCTCCTCCTCCTCCTCCTTCTTTTTCTTCTTCTTCTTCTTCTTCTTCTTCTTCTTCTTCTTCTTCTTCTTCTTCTTCTCCTTCTCCTTCTCCTTCTCCTTCTCCCTTCTTTCTTCTTTCTTCTTTCTTCTTTCTTCTTCTTCTTTTCCCTGTACTGAGAATTGAACCCAGGGACACTTTGCCACTGAGCTACATCCCCAGCCCATTTTTATTTTTATTATTTACTTATTTTGTACTGGGGATTAAATCCAGGGAACTTAGTCACTGAGTCATATCCCCAGCCCTTTTTATTTTTTATTTTGAGAGAGGGTCTCACTAGGTTGCTTACAACCTCACTAAATTGCTAAGGCTGGCTTCAAGCCTGCGATCCTCCTGCTTTAGAATCCTGAGCCACTGGGCCTTTTTTACATTTTATTTAGAGACAAGGTATCACTGAGTTGCTTACAGTCTTGCTAAGTTTCTGAGGCTGGCTTTGAACTCCCCATCCTCCTTCCTCAGTCTCTCAAGCTGCTGGGATTATAGGTGTGTGCCACCATGCCCAGTTTTATTTTTATTTTGAAACAGGGTCTCACTAAATTTCCCAGGATATCCTCAGTCTCAGTATCCCAAATTGCTGGACTTACAGGCGTACATCTCTGTGGCCCAGCCCAAATTGTATGTATGAATGTATAGTATATATGTGCTATATGTGTGTATGTATAGTATGTATGCTGTGCTGGGAATCAAACCCAGAGTCTGGTGCATGCTAAGCACATGTTTTACCACTGTTACACTCCCCACCTCTCAATAATGTAAACATAAGTTACCATTTGACCCAGCAATTCTACTACTAGGTATATACTCAAGAAAAATGAAAACATATTCATAAAAAGACCAAGAATATTCATTGCAACTTTATTAATAGTTTTTTTTTTTTTCTAGTTCTGGGGATCAAGCTCAGGGCTTCACACATATTAGGCAAGTGTTCTACCACTGAGCTACAGCCCTAGCCTGCAACCTTACTAATAGTAGCTGAAAACTTGAAACGACAATTGACAAGAGAATGAGTTTACAAATTATCATATATTCATACAATGGAAAATGACTCATCAAACAACAGATACATACAACAACATTGATGAATTACAAAAACATGTTGAGCAAAATAAGCCAGACCAAAAATAAATAACTAAAGTCAGTGCTGTGATACACACCTGTAATCCCAGCTACTCAGGCAGAATTGTTTGAGGCCAGGAGTTCCAGGACAGCCTGGGCAACATAGCAACACCCCATCTCAAAACAACAAGAAAAAATTACTATTTTACTCCACTTATATGAAGTCTGGTAACAGGAAATCTAATGTGATAGGAGTCAGAATAGTAGTTGCTCTTTGAGGAGGACGACAGATTGACTTGAAAGGTACAGAAAGAAAAATTTGGGGGGGTGATGAAAATATTCTAGATCTTATTTGGGTGGTAGTTACAAGGTATATAAAATTATCAAAGCTCATCAAACTGAAAACTTAACATGTGCATTTTATTGTATGTAAATTATAACTCAATAAAGTTTTGTTATTATAGAAGGGGTGGGGTGCTCTCAGGGGCAGCTTGAGTCTAGAAAACAAAGACAATCCCCACCTCCTCTATCTTGCCAGTCGTTGGCCACTCCTGTTTCCTTTCTGCTAGCAGTGCCTCCAGTGGACCACTTGGGGGCACCCATGCCTGCAATGTCCAACACTTGCAGTGGTAATTCTCCACCAGCTAGGTTGCTCTGCCTAGCTAGAAGTGGTGGGTGCTGGGCAGCCAACTGGTCTACATATAACCCAGCTTCATCTCATGTCTTGCAGTCTAGCCAGCAGCTGCGAACATGGAATCCAGAACATTGCCTACTGCTCACTCGTTGACTCAGAACAGGAATCATGCAGCCAGCAGTACCCATTCAAACCTGCTCCCACAAACTGCCCAGAAAGAAAAATGTCCCCCACAAGTCCCGGCCTGGACCTGGCCCCAATGCGCACTAACTTCGAGCACTGGCCAAACCCCTGGATGCCAAATCCACAGGACACCTTCCAGTAATCACTTGCTTACCTGCTTGGTTACATTGAAAACCCAGTCACAGCTGCGTGCAGTAGCACGCCTGTAATCCCAGCAGCCCAGGAGGCTTGAGGCAGGGGGGTTGCAAGTTCAAGGCCAGCCTCAGCAACTTAGCAAGACCCTAAGCAAATCAGCAAGATCCTGTCTCTAAATAAAATGTTTAAAAGGGCTGAGGATGTGGCTGGTGGTTAAGCAGCCCTGGGTTCAATTCCCAGTACCAAAAAAAAGTCCTTCTCTTTGCATTCCCACATTCACTACCAGATTGGATCACCACTCTCACCTATTTTAGTGCAAAGGTCTTCTCAAAGGTCTTTCCCCACCTGACACCCACCCCCCAAGCTGTTCTCCAAGCAGCCACAGAGACCCTAACCATGTCACTCCCCAACTTAGGGCCCACCTGAGACTCCTCACTGTTCATACAGATATACACATCTCCCTGACCTCCATCCTGGCCTCTTCTCCAGTCTCATCTTTTGCATGCACTGCCCCCAACTCGGGCACTATCGAATTCACCTCCTTGCTTTCACCCATGATTATTTCTCTACTCAGAACACCCTCTGTTCCCAGCCCTGTCCCTTGCTCAGAAATTCTTACTTTTCTTAGGAGTAGGGTCCAGAAGACCCTCTCAGGTAGAGACTGCACTCTCTCTCCCATTCAGGCACCATGGGGTCAGGAGGAATGCCCCATGGCCACCACCCTCAGGCATACCATGTCCTATATTTCTTGATTTCCCACCCTCTGTCACTCATTCTTTCTGAAGTCAGTTTGGCCTTTACTCATGTTTTTCCTCTGGATGACTGATTCCTACTTGTCTTCTGAGGGTCCACATAAGCCTCACTTCTGGATTCCTCCCTGGCCTACCTGGAGGCCTCTGCTTGGTCTTAGCTCCTTCCCTCCTTGCCACCCAGCACTGTGTTGTTATCTAGGATGTCCCATGAGTCTGAGTTCAGGAACAGGAAGGAGAGTCAACTCACATTGGTATCGTTCACCATCACCCCAATGCCAGTCTCAGAAAAAGGAGATTGTGACTGAATGGTGTGATGGCAAAGGTTTAACGACCAGTACTTTGAGGAAAAATGTATACTGTATCATTCATATATGTGTCTATATTTATTATAAATTTTGCTGATACAGCCAGGTTCAGTGGCACATGCCTGTAATTTCAGCAACTCAGTAGGCTGAGGCAGAGAGATTGCAAGTTCAAGGCCAGCCTGCACAACTTAGGGAGATCTTAAGCAACTTAGCGAGACCATGTCTCAAAATAAAAAATAAAAAGAGCTGGGGATATAGCACAGTGATGAGCACCCCTGGATTTCATCCCCAGTACCAAAAAATAAAAATAAATTCCGTTGATATAAAGGATTTGTGTGTGGGGGGGAGGTACTGGGGATTGAACCCAAGGCCTTATGCATGCAAGACAAGCACTCTACCAACTGAGCTATATCCTCAGCCCATAAAGGATTTTTTTTTATTTCCATAAAGGATTTTTAACCCATGATTTACACATAATGTATAGTACTCTTAATTGTAAATTCTGCAGTCAATTGAATCTCATAAAATGCTTTCATTGGTTTTTGCTGAATTCTTGATCCATAGCCAACATACAGTTGCATGTGATGAGTATAGATAATTAACAAAACAATAAATCAAGCTTTTAATTTGTAGTTTCTGCTAATTTCCAAAGTATAAATACTTCCACTACAAAGCTATATGCATTCATATGTGTCTGTAATCCCAGCTTTTCAGGAGACTGAGGCAGAAGTATTATGAATTTGAGGCCAGCTTGGGCAATTTATCAAGATCCTATCTTTTCTTTTTCTTTTCTTTTTTTTTTTTTTAATACCAGGAATTGAACCCAGGGGCACTTAACCACTGAGCCACATTCCCCAGCCCTCTCTTGAATTTTATTTAGAGACAGGGGCTCACTGAGTTACTTAGGGCTCTACTGTTACTGAGCTTGGCTTTGAACTCACAAACCTTCTGCCTCAGCCTCCTGAGCCACCAGGATTACAGGCATCAAAGACCCCATCAGAAAGGAAGGAAGGAAGGAAGGAAGGAAGGAAAGAAAAAAAGGAAAAAAGAAAGAAAGAAAGAAAAAAGAGAAAAAAGAAAGAAAAACTTCCACTACAGCTGATTTTAGCTAATAATGAGATGTCACTGAATGCAGAGTTAGGCAGAGATGTGCTATATGCCGTTGCATAGTATTTCCCTATCCAGATACAATAAATATGAATAACTTCAACAGCATGAATAATGGAAAAATGTGGGACTGGGAGCAGAGCTCAATTGTTGAATGCTTGCCTAGCATGTGCAAGGCCCTGGGTTCAATCTCCAGTATAATACAGAAAAAAATTAAAGAGGAAAGATATTAGAAAGTGATGAGTTTTGAATATCTCTTTGTTTTCATACACTTTGAATATTTGTTTTAATATACTTTATTTAATTGTAAGTTGATATGATTAAACTTTTAATAATGACTGTTTAATAATCAGCTCATAAAATTGAACATTTTACAATTGGCTCCCATGAGCCAGCATGTACTGCTGCTAGCAAACCACAGTTTTGGCCTCTGGCCCAAAGTTTGCTCTCCAGGGCCAGTCTTGCTGCCCATCTAAGAGAATTCTGAGTTCATCAGATAACCTGACCTTGGGTGTGTGATTCCTCTTCAACTCCAATGACCTTTGTCTCTCCATCAGCCATCACCTGCTTCCCTGGTCTCATCATAGGTCTTGTCATTTCCAGATACTGTTTCACCCAAGAATTACATCTTCCACCCTCATTCTGGGCTACAGCCTCCTCTTCTTCCAGTCCTGTCACTACCTCCCAGTATGTCCTTTGACCTTGAAGAACATTTCCTGAGCCCTTGCTTGTCCCTGTTTATCAGCTTCTTCCTGATCCCTGGAATAAACTGCTATAATCAACACTTGAACTTTTTACCCTGGATGTATAGTAGTAACTGTACAATAAAGCAATACATATTTACTATTATGATTTCAGTAGACTCCTTATCTGGTGCAGTTGAGATAAGAAGTTGGTCAATTAAATAAAAATGTAAGTAAACTAGGTGTGATGGTTCATTCCCATAATCCCAGGGACTCAGGAGGCTTAGGCAGTAGGATCAAAAGTTGGAGGCCAGCATGTGCAACTTAGAAAGATTCTGCCTCAAAATAATAAAATAAAAAAAGGGACTAGGGATGTATCTCATTGGTAGAAAACATCTGGGTTCAATCCCCAATATTACAGGGAGAAAAAAAGACATTTAAATGTTATATATATTTTAATAGTTGATTTGTTAGTTACAAAAGTAGCAACTACTTTGCTGTTATTTTTTTTTTTCTGGTATTGTTATACTGCTGCTTGCTTCTGTAGAGCTCAAAATGTTTTTTTAAAAATATGTATTTGAGCAGGGCATGGTGGTACATACCTATAATCCCATCTATTCAGGAGGCTGAGACAGAAGTATTCCAAGTTTAAGGCCAGCCTCAACAACTTAGTGAGATGCTGTCTCAAAATAAAATTTAAAAAGTATCCCAGTGGTACAGTGGTAAAGCATCTCTAAATTTAATCCCTAGTTCAAAAACGTGGGGGGCCTGGGGGAATAACCAGTGGTAGAGCTCTTGTCTAGCTTATATAGAACCCTGGGTTGGATCCCCAGCACCAAAATATAAAATAAAACAAAAATAAAGATTACCTGTATTTATACAATGTTTTAAAATTTAAAATATATAAATGTGTACTAATCTGCCAATCTTTTCTTTTTTTTTTTTTTAAGACAGGGGTCTCACTATGTTACCCAAGCTGGACTTGAACTCTTGGGCCCAAGTGATCCTCCCACCTCAGTCTACCAAGTAGCTGGGATTACAGGTGCATGCCACAGCACCCAGACCTTGACATTCTTCTGATGTAATGCCAAGATTTTTTCTTTGAGTATGGGTCCATCAATTGGAGTTCCATATTTCTTTTCTTGCATTAGAAGACCTATAATTACCAGGTGCAGTGGTGCATGCCTATGACCCCAGCAGCTCAGGAGGCTGAGGCAGGAGGATTGCAAGTTCAGTCCAGTCTCAGCAACTTAGTGAGGCCTTAAGCAACGTAGGGAGATCTTGTCTCAAAATAAAAAATAAAAAGGACTGGGGATGTAGCTCAGTAGTAAAGCATGCCTGGATTCAATCCTCAGTACCACACAAGAAGACCTAAAGCAAATTGCTTAGACTTCTGTGCTTCATAAAGTGGATGAGAGCTTTGAGACACTAGCAAAGCAATCTGAGAGCAGACTTTGGGCTTCTACAGGGTTTTCCCAATCTTTTACAGTGATCTTCCCAAGCCAAACTCTACTTTTTTTTTCACTTAACTTTATTTTCAATGTGGTAAAAAACAATTAATTAAGACAAATTTAAAATATTTATATATAGTTTAATATATATACTTAAAATATATATATATAATATATAATAACAAAATTCACCATCTTAACCATTTCTAAATGTACAGTTCAGTATTATTACATATATTCACACTGTTACACAACAAAATCTCCAAAACTTTTTCATTCTGCAAAGCTGAAATTTTAGGGACTGGGGATTTGGTTCAGTAGTAAAACACTTGCCTAGCATGCATAAGGCCCTGAATTTGAATCCCAAGTCCTGCAAAAATCAAAAAACAAAAAACAAAAAAAAGAACCCTGAAACTCTGTACCAATTAACAACTTCCACTTCTCCCCCAGACACTGGAGACCACCATTCTACTTTTTGTGTCAATGAATTTGACTATTCTAGGCAACTTCTATAAAAGGAATCACCTTTCTGTGAACAGGTGGCTTTTTGGGTTTTTTTTTGTTTTTGTTTTTGTTTTTGTTTTTAGTAACTGTCTTTCTCAGAATTTTCTAAAGCTGTCAACTTAGTTGTCATAGAAAAAAGCAACTCAATTTCCTTTTGCAGTCATTCCTGTGGTTTAGCTACGGTTTAATTACATTATGCAATTATAATTATGAGTAAAATGGGCCAGTCAGGCACAGTGGCACATGTTTGCAATTCAAGCTTCTCAGGAGATTGAGCAAGGAGGATCACAAGTTCAAGGATGGCCTCAGCAACTTAGTGAGACCCTATCTCAAAATAAAAATGAAAAGGACTGGGAATGTAGCTAAGTGATAGAGTGCTCTTGGTTTTAATCCCGAATGCCATAAAACAAAATAAAAAACACACACAAAAAATAAGTGAAATAGGTTTGGGAATGTGTTAGTTGGGTCCTCAGAGATGGGATTCCAAATTGGGATTAAACATGCAAGACATTTATTAGGAGAACCATCACTTAGAGGAAATAGGAAGGGGCTGGGAGAGACATTAGAGTTAATTATAGATCTAACATCACTTGAAGGAGGGAGAGAAGGAAGGGAGCTGCATAGGAGCATCTTAGAAGACAATGCAGTTCTAAGGAAAGTTCAGCAAGGTCATTAGGGTGTCCTCTAGCTAAAGTCAGCCATTTTCCATCTCCCACCCTGCCTTAGTCTTCCAATTGCACTCAGTCATTAGTGGGAACAGTTCATGGGAAATGTGGTCTTGGCACAAATGCAGTGATGGATTTTAGAATCAGCCTTGGCTAATTACACTCCCTGCAGTCAGATTTGAGAAGCCATTTTCATGGTTATCTCAGGCAGCAAGCGCAGTTGATCCTTCCTGAATCAAGAATGGATTTAGCTTGGCTACGTAGAGTGGAAAACCCAAATAACAATAGTTTGAAGAAGATGGGTCTCTTTTTTTCACATAATATGAAGTCCAGGAATAAGTGAGTTGGCTCAGGGTCTTTAACCTGCAAGGCAGAGGTCTCTGCAATTCTCTTGACCTTCCCCTGGCCTTTTGAGATGATGTCTCCACTCCAGCCTTCATAGTTGCTCTGTGGGCAGCTGAAAAAAGGAAGGGCATAGGGGAATGGGGGTGCAGGCTAAGTCTACATCTCCATTTAATCAATTTTCCAGAAAGCCCTGCCTAGAAATTTCCATTTATCTCACATTGGCCTGAACTGTCACCAATTTGGGAAAAAAAAAAAAAAAAAAAAGTCTGGGAAATACCTTTTAACTGAGTAGATTGCCTCTGCCAATAAAATCAGGGTAGTATTAGTACAGAAGAAGGGGAGAATGGATCCTGAGAAGGGTACCAGCAACATCTGCCACACCTGGTGAGCACAAACACACTAGATGGTGGCCTGCTACCAAATGAGCATATTGGGGGTGCCTTGGGCTTCCTTCTGTGTGTGGTCTGCCGGAGAGATGGGGCCTCAGTTCACCCAATGGTGAAGGGTGCAGTGGAGTTGGCAAGGAGCTGGCACTGGGTTCTTTTCATCCCACTAGAATATGAGCTCTACTGAGCAGGAATTGTTTTTGTATTCATGGTCATATTCCCAGCACCTACAACAGTATCTGTCACAAAATAGATACTCAATAAATATTTGGAATGAATGAATAATAATAGCATTGCATTCTTCTCTGTGTATATAAACTACTGGGATAATTCCTCCCCAGTATTACACATTCCATTTACTCACAGCAAGTAACCTCATAAAAACAACTTGCTCACTCTGACTCAAGACACATCAATCCCAGTTCTGGTCATTACCTGGCCTCCTTTGGAACCTTTCTATGAATGTGGTCACTCAGATGTGACTGCCAGATCCTTTGACAGTTTTTATCTGGTATATTCATCAGTCTCTTCTGAGCTGGTTTGCTATAATTCAGTCCCCTTTTAATGATTGGGAATTTCGTGATCATTCATTATCTAATTTTTTTTAAATACTACATTCCCTGGTTCCCTAGTTTTAGACCCTGAAGCTAATTTTCACCAGTTTTTCACTTAAAATATCGAGGATCTGATGCTATGTTCTTTTGCTATCATATGCAATTTATTATGAAAACATTAGCCAGGCATGGCGGCACACACCTGTAATCCGAGCAACTCTAGGACTGAGGCAGGAGGATAGCGAGTTCAAAGCCAGCCTCAGCAATTTATTGAGACTCTAAGTAACTTAGTGAGACCCTGTCTCTAAATAAAATATAAAAAGGGAGGGGATGTTGCTCATTGGTTAAACACCCTGGGTTCAATCCCTGATTTCCCTCCCCCCCACACACACCCCAAAAACATTGTTATACATATTCCTCTAATAGATTAAATATTTTTTTTTTACCCAGGGGTGCTTAACCATGAGCCATATCTCTAGCCCTTTTATTATTATTATTTTTTTTATTTTGAGACAGGGTCTTGCTAAATTGCTTAGGGCCTCTCTAAGTTGCTGATGCTGACTTTGAACTTTCAATCCTTCTGCCTCAGCCTTCTGAGCTGCTGGAACTATAGGCATGCACCAGAGTGCCGAGCAATTAAATCTTTTTAGACCAATTAAACAAAAGAAGTCAAGAGTAGTGGTAGGAACTAAGGGGGTTGAGGCAGGAGTATCACAAGTTCAAAACCAGCCTCAGAAACTTAGCAAGATCCTGTCTTAAAATAAAAAGCACCCTGGGTTCAATCCCCAGTACTGAAAAAAAAAAAAAAAAAGTCAATGACAGCCCTTAAAACAGTTTTGGTCATACCTGAACTTAGAGACTGATGCATGGGCCTTGTACCTCCATGGGTACATGGGACATAGTATTGCTAAACTCCTTTGATATGTCAACTCTTCCCTGGGTCCAGGCCCCTCAGCCTCCTCCTAACCCTCATCTCTCTGGGATGGCTGGTGATCAGGTCCAAAATGTAGCATTGGAGAAAATTTGCTCTCTTTACTTCCTACCCTTAAAATCTTTTTGGTCTCAAAATCACTTTATGTTCTTTTTCTTTCTTTCTTTCTTTTTTTTTTTTGTACCAGGGATTGAACCCAGGGGTGCTTAATCACTGAGCCACATCCTCAGTCCTTTTTTATATTTTTTATTAGAGATAGGGTCTCACTGAATTGCTTAGGGCCTTGCTAAATTGCTGAGGCTGGGTTTGAACTCACAATCCTCCTGTCTCAGCCTCCCAAGTTGCTGAGATTACTCACTTTACATTCTTAAAAATTAATGATAACTTCACAAAACTTTTCAAATATTCATTATATCAACCCATATTTTCTATTATAAATGAAAACTGGAAAATTTTTAAAATATATATTCATTGATTTAAAATAACAATACATGTTAAATTTTAAAATAGTTTACATTTTTTGGGCCAGGCAAGGTAGCACACACCCATAATCCCAGTTACTTGGGAGATTTAGGAGAATTGCAAGTTTTTGTTTTTTGGGGTTTTTCGTTTTTTGTTTTTAATACTGGGAATTGAACCCAGGGGTGCTTAATCACTCATCTCCGCAGTCATTTTTTTATATTTTATTTAGAGGCAGGGTCTTGTTGAGTCATTTAGGGCCTGTCTAAATTGCTGAGGCTGGCTTTGAACACATGGTCCTCCTGCCTCAGCCTCCGGAGCTGCTGGGATTATAGGCGTGTGCCAGTGCACCCAGTCAAGGATTCTAAGTTTGAGTCCAGCCTCATCAATTTAGTGGGAACCCATCTTGAAATTAAAAAAAAAAAAAAAAAAAAAAAAAAAAAACCAGGCTGGGGAAGTGGCTCAGTGGTTAAGCACCCCTGGGTTCAATTCCTGATACCAAAAAATAAATAAATAAAATAAATAAATAAATAAAAGATTAATAAAAATAAAAACTAAAAAAGGGCTGGGGAACCAGGAGTGGTGGGGTGCATGCCTATAATCTCAGGGGCCATGAGGCTGAGACAGGAAGATCACAAATTCAAGGCCAGCCTTAGCAACCTAGCAAGGCCCTAAGCAACTTAGCGAGACCCTGTCTCAAATTTTAAAAAAATAAAATAAAAAGGGCTGGGGATGTAGCTCAGTGATAGAGCGTCCTTGGTTTCAAGTTCCAGTACCAAAAAAAAAAGAATTAGGGTTGGAGATGTAGCTCAGTAATACCAGTAATAGAATGCTTCCATCCATGTGCAAGACCGTGGGTTCCATTCTGTATACTGCAAAAGATAAATAAGTAAATAAATACCTCAGGCCTTCTACCAAGAGGTGGAGTTCATTTCCCTGTACCTTGAATCTGTGCATCTTTGCCCAAAAGAATGCAGAGGAAGTATTAATATGTGACTTCTAGGTCTATGTCTTATGAGGCCTTGCAGCCTTTTTGGAATCAATCCACTCAAGAAAAAAGTTTGGGCTAGAGACCATACAGAAAGAAGCTGAGCCAGTACCCCCAGGCATTCCAACCACTGGCCTGAGGCCCCAACCCTGAATACAGGAGGGAAGCCTCCTTGAGCCACCAGTCCCTGGAAGCCCCCAGCTGAATCAGTCATGTGAGTGACCACAGCCAACACTTGGTGGGGCAGAATTGCCCAACTGGGTCTAGCAAATCGCAGCCATTATAAATAATAAATCACTGGTATTTTTCCTTTTTTCTTTTGTTTTGGTGCTCAGAATTGAACCCAAACCTTCTACCCGAGTTATACTGTAAGAGTTGCTCAGGCCAAAGGACATGAGAAAGTTAAATGATAGGAGAGGGTTAACTAAAAAAGTCAGAAAACGGCCCAGAAAAGATAATGTAACCCCCACCTGCATTTTGTTGTAGTTTTGTGACTAAAACAGATAAGGAACTGAGCTCAGGAGCTAATCCTGTGTAAACATCACCAAATTGCTAGTAAATCGGGAGCTAACCTTGAATAAACATCACCATTGCTGGTAAAACCATAAATTTGCCCACCCAAGAAAACTGCTTGTTTGCTTGCTGTTATAAAAAGACCGCTGTACTTTGGCTCGGGGCTCTCTGCCTCTGTCCTGCTGTAAGGACATGTAGTGGGCCCCAGCATGCTTGGACAATAAACCCTGTGCGTGTTGCATGAGAAGGTCTCTTGGAGTCTTCCTTTGCGGGCGGTGGGTGCCGCGACCGTAACAATACCTCAGCCCAATCACGGTTATTTTAGCCACTAAATTTTATTTACTATTTTTCAATACTGGGGATCGAACTCAGGGGCACTTTACCACTGAGCTACATCCCTAGCTCTTTTTATCTTTTATTTTGAGACAAGTTCTCATGAATTGTCAAGGCTGGCCTTGAACTTGAGATCCTTGTGCCTCCGCCTTCTGAGTCCCTGGGACTATAGGCATGTGCCACTGAGCCTGGCTAGTTTCAGGTTTTATTTTTTTGGTGATACTGGGGATAGAACTCAGGGCCTTGTGCTTGTGAGGCAAGCACTCTAGCAGCTGAGCTATCTCCCCAGCCCTAGTTTCAGGTTTTTAAACATCAACTCTTTCCTTTATCTATTACTGGGTAACAAAACACTTTAAATTTTAGTAGCTAAATGACACAGTGATGCAATCCTGTAATCCAAGGCTCAGAAGGCTGAGGTAGGAGAATTGCAAATTGAAAGCCAGTCTGGACAATTTAGCAAGAACCTGTCTTAAATATAAAAATAAAGCCAGGTGCAAGCGGTGCAAGGTTATAATTCCAGCAACTCTGGAGGCTGAGGCAAGAGGATCACAAGTTTGAGGTCAGCCTCAGCAATTCAGCAAGGCCCTAAGCAATTTCACGAGACCCTGTCTCAAAATAAAAAATAAAAAGGACTGGCGATGTGGTTCAGTAGTTAATGCCCCTAGGTTCAATCTCTAGTACCAGAAAATAAAAAAATATAAAGGCTTGGGGGTATAGCTCAGTGGTAGATCATCTCTGGGTTCAATTCCCAGTACTGAAAACAAAACAATACAAAACAAAAAACCCAAAACTATCACATAAAAACATGAATTTTTAAGCTTCTTTTTTGAAAACACTGTACCTGTGTAGCTCACCTGCACTTTAGAGCAGAATTTGAAAGGTCCACAACCCTACTGTGAAGATTTATGAATATACTGGGACAACTGCTTTATAGGGGGAAGTTCTGACCACTCCCATGATTTCACCCTAGGGTAGAAATGATGGGAGCTGGTGACATCCAATCACAATTCTAAGACTGAGGATGTAGCTCAGGGTAAAACGCTTGCCTGGCATGTGTGAGGCCCTGAGTTTGATTCCCAACATATAAGAAAGAAAGTGGGGGAGGGCAATTTTTAAAAACTCTCTTTCCTGAAGTAATGTTCATTGGACAGGTCATTAATCAGCAAGTATGCATACTATTGGGCAGAGAAAGAGAATGTTCTCTTAGAAATTTTGCAAACACAAGGCCCTGGGTTCAATTCCCAGCACCGCAAAAAAAAAAAAAAAAAAAAAAAAAAGAAAGAAAGAAAGAAAGAAAGAAAGAAATTTTGCAAACAAAATATGTTCTTTTCCTTTGTTGAAATACATAAAATGGGGCTGGGGATATAGCTCAGTTGGTAGAGCGCTTGCCTTCTAAGCACAAGGCCCTGGGTTCAATCCCCAGTACAGTCACAAAAAAAAAAAAGAAAGAAAGAAAGAAAGAAAGAAATACATAAAATATACCTTCTGTGAGAGTAAGTACAATGTGCCTTGTGATTTACTTCAGAACAATAGACAGAAGGCACATTTGATCAATTTCATTCTTCCTTCAAGAGAAGGGAAGAGCTGGTGGTGACAGGGGCCCCTCAAGGTCATAAAGGTAATTTGACCAGCTGGGTATGGTGGCGCATGCCTGTAATCTCAGTGACCCAGGAGTCTGGGGTAGGAGGATGGCAAATTCCAGGCCAGCCTGGGAAACACAGGGAGACCCTGTCTTTTTTTTTTTTTTTTTTTAAGGATTTTTTTTTTTTTATTGTAAACAAATGGGATACATGTTGTTTCTCTGCCTGTACATGAGACCCTGTCTTGAAATTAAAAAATAATTGACTGAGTGTTAAAACACCCCTGGGGTTCAATCTCCAGTAACACACACACACACACACACACACACACACACACACACAAACACACATGTAATTTGATGAAGTATCTCCCTGCATTGGTAGAAACCTCTATTTAACCAGCTTGATTTGGGGGCTCTGTGGGACAGCAGGCTGGGAAACAAGGGTGTCCAGGGTGGTTTGTGAAAAGAGTTGTTTCCACTCTCACCATCAGGAAGAGGTAGGGCAGGGGCAACCACCAAGGAAGAGAGGTGACCCAGGAAAGAGGGAACTATTTCCTGACTTCCTCCCAGTGCTCCAGGCCCTGGGGGTCTCTTTGGCTACAGAATTACATTGTTTACCAGGAGCCTGACTCCACAGGATGTGAAGGCAGAGAGCTCTGTGTGTGTAATATTCAGAAAAGCTGAGACAGCCACTCCCTATTGAAATGAAGCAGAAAATGCTCAATCACATGCAATCAAAATAAAGCCACTGGGCCTGCATTCCTGCCTGTCAACAAACAGCTGGGGCCCAACAGCCAGCTGCCCCATGGAGGCTGACATCCCACTCTGCCTCCCCCTTTTTACCCCAGCCTCCAGGTTTGCCTGCAAGCTTTACTGCTCAACAGCTGAGACTGTGGGCCAGGGATTCTAGCCTAGCTCTGAAAAGCCGGGATGACCATGCTACCGAGGTGCTGGGAGGATGACCTGAGACATTTCTAAGAGGGAAGTGCTGTTAACGTCATTTCCATTTTACCAGGGAGGAAACAGACACTGAGAAGTCCCACTGCTTGACCAAGGGCACAGCTAGCAAGGGGTAGAGCTGAGATTCAAACCCCAGCAGCTGGTCACCAGAGTCCATAATCTTAACAACCCCATTAGCTGTTTCCGAGGGTCTGAGGGTCAAGCATTTTCTAAGTTATTAAACACAAAACAAGCAAAAAAAACCCCAAGTCTCAGCTACTCAGGACCTCTTGAGCCCAGGTGTTCAAGTCCAGGCTGGGCAGCATAGCAAAACTCTGTCTAAGAAACAAAAAAACAAAACACTCACCAAAAAACCCACAACCCTTGGTATACCTATGGAGGGCGGTTATAATTCTGGGAAAGCATACCCCAAACAAGCACCCTAGCTCTGCCCCAAGTCAGAGTTGGAGGAGGCAGAGCAGCCCTGGTATTCCCACCCCAGGCAAGCACAGAGCAGAAGTGGACCCTGGAGTTCTAGGACTCTCTTTATGGAAAGTTGGGAAGGACTTGATAGCTGAAGGCTTTCTTCTTGATTCCTCTTCCCCCTGCAGGTGCTGTATTGCCATGACTAAGGACAAACTGGAGACAGACTGACTTGGATCTGGCTCTAGCTGGATTAGGAAGTAGCTGCACCCTCATAATGCTTATTGCATTGAATGAGTTGGTACATCTAAAATGCTTTGTATAGTATCTAGCACATAGTAAGTGCTTTTTCTTTCTTTGAGGTACTGAAGATTGAACCCAGGAGCACTCTTCCACTGAGCTACATCTCCAATCCTTTTTCATTTTAAATTTTAAGACAGGGCCTCACTAAATTGGCAAGGCTTCAGAGGAAGCCATAAGAGGTACTGCAGCTGCCTGCTGCTCCCACGTTCTCTTTCTCATCTCTTTCATGGCCAGCTTCTATGTCAGCAGATCAGTGGAAGAACTGGGGTCTTCCAACCAACAAACATATGAGAAGTTTCAAAGTGGATCCTCCCGACCAGTCAACAAATTGACTTCAGTCTATGAAAGACCCTGAGCTAGGTTCACCACTTTAACTGCTCTTGGATTTCTGAAATTTTGCGAAATAATAAATGTTACCAGGTGCAGTGGAACACACCTATAATCCCAGTGACTCAGAAGACTGAGGTAGTAGGATTACAAGTTCAAAGCCATCCTCAGCAATTTAGTGAGGCCTTAAGCGACTTAGTGGACCTCTGTCTCAAAATAAAAAATAAAAAGGGCTGGGAATGTAGCTCAGTGATAATCACCTCTGGGTTCAATCCCCAGTACTTGCCTCCCCCCAAAAAAATGTTGGTGGGGCTTGAGGTGTATAGTTCAGTGGTAGAGCACTTGCGTTAGCATGCATGATGCTCTACGCTTGATCCTCAGCACCACCAAATAAAGAAAAAAAAAAGTTTATGGTTTTAAGCCACTAACTTACATGAGTTGTGAAGCAAATTTTTATGCAGTAACAGACAACCAATACATTGTGGTTCTCTCTCCCAAATCAAAGCCAACCCATACCTTCAGTGGGCAGCTCTAATCATTCAAAAATTGCTTTTTTGACAGGATATGTTCACTACCCTGATTTGAACTTGCAATGTATACATGTATAAAAACATCACATTACTTTGGATTATGCAGAGGGGAGTAAGGGGAGGGGTGGGGCAGTGGGGATGGGAAGGACAGTAGAATGAAACAGACACTATTACCCTATATATATGTACAAAATATTTTTTAAAAAGATGGGAGACAATGAAATCATGCAAGTAGAATAGTTTATGAACTGATTTTTAAGCAATTATATTCATTATGAAGAAATTCACCCAGGGAAATACTAGAATATAAAGCATTTGCTTAAGAATGACAAAATAGAATGTTATGTACTTATATATAGAATAATATAGTATATAATCTTTGGGATTTACTTTTTTCATTCTGCACAGTTCTCTGGAGTTACCCAGTTATTGTATCAATATTGTTCCTTTTTCATAGCTGAGTAATATGCTATGATGTGGATGTACCACATTTTTAACCATTTTCCTGTTGCAGGATTTTGAGGTTATTTCCAGTTTGGTGCTATTATGAATAAAGCTGATATAAACAAAAAAATCACATTGTACTACATAAATTTGTACAATTACATGTCAATCAAAGATAAAACCAAAATGAATGTTTCTTTTTCTTTCACCAGGAATTGAACTCAGAAGTTCTTAACCAATGAGCCACATCCCCAGTCCTTTCTATGTTTTATTTTGAGACAAGGTCTCCCTAAATTGCTTAGGGCCTTGATAAATTGCTGAGGCTGGCTTTGAACTTGTGATCCTCCTGCCTCAGCCTCCCAAGCCACTGGGATTGCAGGCATGTGCCACTGTGCCTGCTTCTTTTTCTCTTACATTCAGTTAAGGCAGTAAAATGAGCTAGAGTTCCTAGATTCAGATATTTGTGGTTCCAGCTTTCTAGATGTGACCCATTGGGCAAGTTATTAATCTCTCAGGACCTCCCTTTCCACATCTCTCAAACAATAATGAGACCCTCCTTTATAGAATGTCTGGAGATTAAATCAGGGAACCGACCTGTGAGAGTATCTGGATTAATTCTGGGTACTTGGTGGGTGCCTGATAAATCTGTGTTCCCTCTGGCTCCATAACTTTTTGATTCCTAACTTGCAGGCTCCCAAACTCCTGGCCATGAGAAGCTGGGATTAGCACCACGGGCTAGAGCTCCTCCCTCTTCCTGCCAGAACACTGAGGAAGAATTCCTTTCAGTCATGCGGTGAAAGCTTTGACCCGGCAGAGAAGGGCCTTTGCAGAGCAGGGACTGGTGCCCCATTGTGCGTCTCACCCCTTCTGAGAATGGAAAAGAATCTCATTTGCTACTCGCCAGTTCCTAACATGTTAGGAAAACCGCTATTTCCAGGATTTTTCTTATTTCCTTTCCCTTTCATCAGCTTTCTTTCTCTTCGTCTACCTTTTACAATTTTAGAAATGTATTTGAGTCACAATATATGAAAAATAATAACAGCCAAATTTCCTGAGAATTTAGCTGCAGAGGTTTTATGACTGTCACAAAGCTCAACAAGGCCATTTACTATAGTTAGCCCCATTTTATGAATGACAAAGCAAGGCGTAAATCGTCCTAGGTCACACAGGCAGAAAGAAGCTAATGAAGTTGAGGCTTCAGGGTCAGTATCTCATTTATACAGCCTGTTCCGACTTTGTCCTGTACTGAATTTTGTATTCACATATAGTAGTCCTTTCTTTAAGAGGGCAACAAAAACCGAATGTGGTTGTAGAGGTCAACGATATCGGTGTGCTGATTTCTTGCAGGTATTTAAAAATTACATTTTACGTATATAAATACACACATACGGAAATAGCTTTTTTTATGATTATTCGTTTGAGTCCTACTGTGTGTTTGGCGGGCACTCGTATTTCTAATCAAGACCCTGACTGTCGTCCCGTGTTTCTAACCATTAAGTGGTGCGCAGCACAAATGGACATGTTCATTTTATCCAAATTCCCTGAGTTGGGCCCTCTTCCCCTGGGTTCCTACCGGCTCCGCATCCCGGTTTCCGCTTTCACAACAACCCTTCCTGGGGATTCTCCCGGCTTCTCCTCCCATTCCTTCCTGTCTCCAGCGTTACTCTCCTCTTCCTGACACCTCCGCCTAACCAGTTTGCTGGGCTCCCTGCCCCCGTCTCCGCCTCGGCTCGCCCCCAGCCTTCACTTCACCCTAACTCACAGTCCCCGATTCCTTCCATCCCCCGCGCCGCCACCCCTCGGCAGCCGGGATCGAGCGCACAGCCGGCGGGCTACGACGCGCGCTGACAGTGTAATGAATGGCTTCAGCTGTAATTAGCGACCCCGCGGCTAATCACGATGTACATTTACATTTTAAGTGCTGCAGAGGGAGCGGGAGGAAAGGGAGGGGCCGATGGGAGGGATGCGGGCCTTTTTAGCGTTCTCCCTCCACCGATTAAGGAGTGAAGTGAATGTGGAGTCTTCCACAGCAGATGGCAGTGGTGCGGAGCGGGGGCGGCGGCGTCCTTGTGGGTTAGCTTGAGTGGACGCACAGCAGCCCCATTCTCACCCTACCCAAACTGCAGCTCCTAGGCCCCTTCTTCCAAATTACAGACCCTTGCCTACCTCTCTTTCAAACGACCATTCAACCCAGATTTGCATACTCCCAGGGAGCTGGCTTTTTCCGCAACCAGCCCGTTCCAACGCAGTTTCCAGTCTCCACACCCCCGCCCCCGTACTAGGGATTGAACCCAGGGGTAATTTACCACTGAGCTACATCCCAGTTCTTTTTTATTTTGAGACAGGGTCTCGCTAAATTACTTAGGGCCTTGCTAGTAGGTGAGGTTGGCCTTGAATTTGCAATCCTCCTGCCTCAGCCTCCCAAATCGCTGTGATCACGGGCATTTGTCACCACGCCCGGTTGAATCTTCTAGTCTTTCCAAGACATTTTCTCAGGCCTCTCCGAAAATGCCATTCTTTTAAGTCTCTTCATCATCCGGGCCTTACAGAGCCTGCGGTTCCGAACACTCTACACACAGTCTTTGTGTCTTCCGAGGTTGATCCGGTTCCTATCGGGGTTCCTCTTGGAGCTGGGGAGGGGCCTAGTCCAGGTGCAGAGCACACTCAGAAGCCCCTAGTCCCAACCCACGAGCAGGAGATGGCGAAGGGGTTCAGCCCTTCATACTTTGGGGAGCAAAAGTGCTGCGGCCACCCGCAAAGGGGTGGTTAAAAGGTAAACCCCGCGTTCTGAATAGCAGGGGCCGAGAACCGTAACTACGCCAAATGAAGTATAGTCGCGGGAGAGAGGAGGCTGAGAAAGTAGAATGCTCGCCTAGCATGCGTGTGGTCCCGAGTTCGATTCCAAAAGGGGTTGGGGGAGGGCCAGGCAGCCCAATCCACACACTGAAGCTCAGCAATCCCAAGCACCTTCACGCGCCTACCACTTTGGGGAGCGCCAGTCTGCCCCAATCCTTGATGCTCCTTCCCTCTGCGCTTCCTCAGTCACCAGCACCCAGACCAAGTCTGCCCGGCTGTTGTGTGTGTGAAAAGTGTGGAGAAAGGAGGGCGATGCCCTGAAGCAGTTTTAGAGAGGGTCAGGCTCCTTCTCAAATCCTCCCTCTCCGGTTGCGGTGATGCACGCTTGTAATTCCAGCGTCCCCGGAGACTGAAGCAGGAGGATCACAAATTAGAAGTCAGCCTCGGCAAATTAGTGAGACCCTGCCTCAAAATTAAAAGAGGGCTGGGGGGCTGTGAATATAGCTCAGTGGTAAAGTGCCTGCCTTGCATCCATGAGGCACCGGGTTTCATCCCCAGTATCACAAAATAAAATAAAAAGAGGGCTGGGGCTGTAGCTCAGTGATAGGGCGCCCCTGAATTCAATCTTCAGTACAAAAGAAAAAAAAAAAAAAAAATGGAAGAAGAAAACTCTCTCTCTCTCTCTCCTGTCCGTGAGTCCTGTCCCAGGGTCCTGTCTGCTGCTCGTCTCACCTGGCAGGAGACCCCGAGCCTCTCCCTTCGGTCCTGTGGAGTTTCCAAAGAGGGCATCCAGTAGCTTCATACACACCAAGGCTTGGGCTCCACACCTTCCTCCCAATCTCTCTCAAAATCTTCCTTCACTTCAATCTCCTTTTTGAAAAAGGATACAACTGGGTCTCCAGGGGGAGTAATGCCTGGCATACGCTACAGCATGCTTCTCTAATAGTGGACTTTCAGGAATGGTGGAGGGAGCTTAACGACTTTTGAGGGGTCTCCTTGTTCTTTTGTTCATCCACCTTAGGGAACGGTCTGGGCCAGAGCATCATCCCCCGCGCCTGAGTGTGTGTGTGTGTGTTGGGGGGGGACTGATATCCTCGAGTTCGGGTCAGGTCCTGGCCGCTAGCCGAGGACCACGTCGCGACATAATCATCCGAGGGGAGGCGCGGGGTGGAGCTGCAGTCAGCGCCTCCCGCACTCTGCTGACCGTGCACCCGCTGTCCTTGAGGCGAGAATACTAGGAGGCGGAAGGGAGGGGAGTCTCTCCTGAGGATTGGGGGAGCGAAGCCCCAGCAGGCCGTTTGCAAATCTCTCCCTGGGGGGAGACTAGGGGCGCCCTTCAATTGGAACTGGAAAAGGCTTACGGACCTGGCTTGAAAAGGCGTTTGCATCGCAAGCATAGCTTAATTTAGGTTGCCCCTTTATGAGGGTCGGTTCAGGGAGGACTGATGGCCACTGTAGGGGAACTTCGCCTCCCAAAGCACCCTCTGATGCTAATGCGCCCCGCTGCGAAAGCGGCCGCGATGCCCTAGCAGCAGGGTAGGAAGACTTACTCGGAAAGGTTGGTGAGGCTGGGACTGGGCTCCGCAGGGGAGAATTGGGGGCGGGGCCTTGAGGAGGGGGCGGGACCTCCCGGGCTCCCAGGCGGGGCCTCTGCTAAAGGCGCGGAGCGCAGGGATGAGAGAGCGCAGAGTAGAGCAGCGCCCACTCGAGAGAAGTGGGGACTGAGGGTTGCGCGGTTCTAGCCAGCCTGCCAGCGTCCACGCTGTTCCCGCACCCTTACCCCTGCCGGCCCTCGCGACCCGCGGCCATGCAGCCTCGGGGTTGAGGCAGTCCCATGGCAAAGCTGACGGTCCCGGCGACGACAGTGCATGGAGAACTTCCGTAAGGTGCGCTCCGAAGAGGCGCCGGCGGGGGGTGGGGCAGAGGGGGACGGCCCGGGTTCAGGCCCCTTTGCCGATCTGGCACCCGGCGCGGTGCACATGCGGGTCAAGGAAGGCAGCAAGATCCGCAACCTGCTGGCCTTCGCCACCGCCAGCATGGCGCAGCCAGCCACGCGCGCCATCGTCTTCAGCGGCTGCGGCCGGGCCACCACCAAGACCGTCACGTGCGCCGAGATCCTCAAGCGCCGCCTGGCGGGCTTGCACCAGGTCACGCGGCTGCGCTACCGGAGCGTGCGGGAGGTGTGGCAGAGCCTCCCGCCTGGGCCCACGCCGGCTCAGACGCCTGGCGAGCCTGCGGCCAGTCTCAGTGTACTTAAGAACGTGCCCAGCCTCGCCATCCTACTTTCTAAGGACGCGCTGGATCCGCGGCAACCCGGCTACCAGCCCCCGAGTCCCCATCCTGATCCTTCCTCCCCACCAACAGCTCCGACGTCCAAGAGGAGCCTAGGGGAGTCGACAGCTGAAGAAGGTACCGCGAAGCGGTCGCAGCTTGAGCCAGGGGCTGCGGACCAGGACGGGGCTGCAGACGAGGACCGGACTGCCTGAGAACTTTGTACTCTGGGCTATACAGGCTGGATCTTATCCCCAGCACCTGTACATTCAAACTCACCCCAAACCTTTCATGCCTGGATCCTCAAGAGCCCACGTCTTGGATATACCTCCTCCGGAACAGCAACATGGACCCCAAGGCGATGAGAGGGGACCTAAGAATGGAAGGAGAGGATCCCAACGAGCCCCGGGAAGCTTCATGGAATGGTTGCTTTGCCGACTATGTTATCTGAAGACGTAGAACTCCACATCTATTTTTTTTTCCCCCCCTGGGCTATACTGGGACCTTCTTCAGGGAGGGAATGGTGGGCAGTAGGACCCAAGTCTTGTTTGGGACCCATAGGGGTTAAAGGCGCCCAGCATTCATGAAGGGAGCCGAGGAGAGGTCTTGGAATCACCTCCACCGTTGATAGAGGAGGTCAGGAATGAGAAACTGGTTGCTTGAGGGTAGAATAGTCCGAGATGTGGGGGTCCAATCCTGCCCCCTACCCTGGAACCTGTTCCATTTTAGTTTTCCTTCCACTTTTAATATCTTCCCTTCCCCCATGCTGAACCAGGGGGAGGCACCCGGGACCGAACTTTCCATGACTCCTCCCCTGAGTCCCACAGCTGAAGTCGCTTCCAATAAAACAAACACAAAAATGGCTCCGTTCTTGGGTTTTTTTTCCTGATCACCTGCCTGTGCAGTAACAACTCAGCCCTGCTTCCCTTGTGTCTCTGCCTTAGCCCTTGGATTCTTAGCCTTAACTTTTAGAGTTCTGGCCTGCCCTCCCGCAGCCTTAGCCTTCAGTCTCCAGGGAGGGTCAGGCACAGAGACTGGACACGTTCAAAATGGTGCAAAAGGCATATTGCCCAGTCTGACTTCTCTCTCCCCTGCTCTCACTGGCTGGGTCTGAAATCAGGCGCTTTTGACTGGAAGGGGGTGGGGGCTGTGTCCCTTAATCTCCCCACAATGGGAAAGGGAGCAGCACATTGCTTTTCTGGGAGGGGAAGGAAGGAGAGCTGGATGAGCTCTCTTGGGGGTCACTGCCAAGGATGGCAGACTCTGCGGAGGTCCCCAAAACTGCAACCTCTTTCCAACAGACAGCCCTATCCAGAAGGCTGGCACAAAGCCTTCATCCCCATGGGTAGAATCTCCCCTTCACTGCCCTCTCTGCAAAAGGACAGCACACCCTTGGGAGAGGGGGAGGAGAAAGACTGAGCACAAATCCACTGCTGGAAATTACTATTCAGCAGAGAAGCTGGGACTTGGGCTGTGAATCACTGCAGGCTTCCTGATAAGCTGCTGCCTCCAGCCCTGCACAGCTGTCTGTGGAAAGATAACAGCCTCGGATCCTCTGCCCAAACCCAAGTCAGCCGGAGGAGGGTGTGCTGTTGCTGGAAGAGCTCCAGTGGTTGGGCGGCAGGGGCTATAGCCCCAGGATCTGGGAAGCAGATCCCACCCTGTGCAACTCTGCAGCACCCCTGGAAAAGAGGAGATGAGGAAGAATATATTTATAACTCACTTTATTGGCAGAACCCTGAAATAAATCCTTCTGGTGACAAGAGGTAGGTTTCTGCAGTTAGAGGAGGGGCTCTTCATCCTGAAGAGCTCCATATTTCCCCTTGAGCTTTGGATAAATAAATTTGAGCCCTGTCATCCACACAGTCAATAGTTGCCCTCCCTGATATCCTAGTTTTGTTTTATTTGTGGTGCTGGGGATTGAACTCATTGCCTGGAGCAGTCTAGGCAAGCACTCTACCACTGAGCTACCCTCCCAGCTCTGACTTCCCATTCTTGAGTCCCTGGGGAGGGCCAAGGGTTTGGGGTATTTGACTCTCCCAGATGTGACTCAAAAAAGCATGAGAAGAATGTAAACTATTCTGACAACGAAGGTACCTTACCCTGGGCTGCTCCTGGACTGCAACATCTAAAGAAAATGATAAAACTTGGATGAGACCTGCATGCTAAAGCTTAAGGGAAGCCGGTCTGGTTTCTGGAAGAAAGCCAGTTTACCAGGACCACCAGTGGTCTGAAGTATTGACTGCCTAGTTACCAGGAGTCTGCTAGTCTTATCAGGGAGGGAAGGCTGTAGAGGCTTTCTCTTGTGACGACCAGGTAAGTCTCCTTCCAGGCTAGAAACTTCCTTGGAGGTGGGGGAGAGAGACTTCTGTTTCCACAGCTTCAAAGCATTAACCTGTCCCCATATCAGAAAAAGATCATGAACCACCTTCTTTATACCCCCACCCCAGTAATTTTGATTACCAGCCTTTCCAAGGATGTGCTGACTTACCAGTGGACCCACACCTGTGAGCACCTCATCTGTCTTACCCTCTGACCCTGCTGTCCCAGTAGCAGGCTCCAAAGGAAGGTGACAGATGTCCCTGTACATTCATCCCCAGGCTGATGTAGAAACCTAAGAGGTCCTAGACAAAAGGGGAGGGGGTAGCTAGGGGAGCACCTCAGAGACAAAAGCTGCTTCAGAAAGGACTAGAGGCGGGGCTGGGAGATAGCTCAGGGGCTGGGAGATAGCTCAGTCGGTAGAGTGCTTGCCTTGCAAGCACAAGGCCCTGGGTTCCATCCCCAGCACCCAAAAAAAAAAAAAAAAAAAAAAAAAAAAAAAAGGACTAGAGGCAGAATGAGAGAAGTAGGAAGTCCCCCCTTGTGTGACTCTATCTACCTTCCTTCTTTCCTTTGAATTGGGGATTGAACTCAGGGGCACTTTACTACTAAGCTATATCTCCAACCCTTTAATTTTTTGATTTTGAGACAGGATCTCCCTAAGTTGCTAAGGCTGGCCTCAAATTTGCCATCCTCCTGCCTCAGACCCACAAAGGGACAGATTACAGGCAAGACCCCATCTTTCTGATAGTGGCCTCTATCCAGGAGTGTTCTGTTTGGCTTGCTTGGTGCTTAGCTTGCCTCCATGCTGCCTTCTGACACTTCTGGTCTAGGGTGGCAGTGAAATCTTACACTCAGAAAACTGTTAGGTCACAAAATCAAAATTCATTTGGGAACATAAGAATATATGTTCTGAGAATATGTAATGCATGAGCCCAAGGTAGCGGCACACACCTATTATCCTACTGGGGAAGCTGAGGAAGGAGAGTTGCAAGTTTGAGGCCAGTCGGGGTAACAGCAAGATCCTGTCTCAGAACCATAAAAAATAAAATAAAAAGGGCAGGGGATGTAGCTCAATGGTAGAGTGCCCCTGGGTTTAATCCCCAGTACAAGGGAAAAAAAAGAAAAAAGAATATATAATGCATGGTCAGAGAGGTGGTGGACTTCCATCTGGGCCTTCATCCATTCAACAAACTTTCATTGTTGTACCAGGTCCCAGTCTAGGCACATGGTGGGGTTCAAGGGTAGAATCACAGAATAATCAGACATTGTTTCTACTTCAAAGAGGTCCCAGTGTAGTGGAAAGAAACATAAATTATGGGCACACTGTGATGATAAAGAAGGTGGGAACTCTAAGAAGGGGCACTTAATTTGCCCAGAGGTGCTGATGGAGCTGTTTCTCTCAAGATCAGAAGAAGTTAGTCAGCTGGACAGAACTGGACAGGGAATTCCAAGTAGAACACAAAGATGTGATGCTGCCTATGGTCTTGAGGCCACCACAGGTATCTGAAGGATAGAGTGAAAATGACAGAGGCAAATGGGACTAGAGTACCAGCTGGGAGCCAGGTCATAGGGTAGTGAAGGGCCCCAAGGAAGCCAGGGAGTGCCCCAGACCCTTCCTGATTTAATTGCTGTTTGAGATTCCTCTGACACCTACTCAGGTGGGAGGTGGATTGGAAGGGGCAACTAGAACTAAAGGCTACAGGGAGGTAAGAGTGGAGATAGTGGTGATGCAAATGGAGATGGGGCTGATTTGAGAGCTACCCAGTTTAGGCAGGATTTCTGCTGCCATTACAACCAAGAAAGGAGAAGGTTTCTTCTGGAGCATTAACCCTATATTGGCCAGGACTTAGTCTACCTCTCTGGCATCCCAAGGGACATTCTAGATAAGGACCAAATAATAAAGAAGGTTTTTTTTAAATTTATTTTTATTGTAAACAAATGGGATACATGTTGTTTCTGTTTGTACATGGAGCAACAGCATGCCATTTGCGTAATCATACATTTACATAGGGTAATGATGTTTGATTCATTCTGTTATTTTTTCCTCCCCCCCACCCCTCTTTTCCCTCTATACAGTCCCTCCTTCCTCCATTCTTGCCCCCCTCCCACCCCCCTTTGTGTGTCATCATCCGCTTATCAGTGAGATCATTTGTCCTTTGAATTTTTGAGATTGGCTTATCTCATTTAGCATGATATTCTCCAATTTCATCCATTTGCCTCCAAATGCCATAATTTTATTATTCTTTATAGCTGAGTAATATTCCATTGTGTGTATATATATATATATATATATATATATATATACATACATATATATATACCACAATTTCTTTATCCATTCATCAATTGAAGGACATCTAGGTTGGTTCCACAGTCTGGCTATTGTGAATTGAACAGCTATGAACATTGATGTGGCTGTATCTCTGTAGTATGCTGATTTTAAGTCCTTTGGATATAGGCCGAGGAGTGGAATAGCTGGGTCAAATGGTGGGTCCATTCCAAGTTTTCTAAGGAATCTCCACACTGCTTTCCAGAGTGGCTGCACTAATTTGCAGCCCCACCAGCAATATATGAGTGTACCTTTTTCCCCACATCCTCTCCAACACCTATTGTTGCTTGTATTCTTGATAATCGCCATTCTAATTGGGGTGAGATGGAATCTTAGTGTAGTTTTGATTTGCATTTCTCTTATTACTAAAGATGGTGAACATTTTTTCATATGTTTGTTGATTGCTTGTAGATCTTCTTCTGTGAAGCATCTGTTCATATCCTTAGCCCATTTGTTGATTGGGTTATTTGTATTCTTGGTGTAGAGTTTTCTGAGTTCTTTATATATCCTGGAAATTAGTGCTCTATCTGAAGTATGAGTGGCAAAGATATTCTCCCACTCTGTAGGCTCTCTCTTCGCATTGCTGATAGTTTCCTTTGCTGAGAGAAAGCTATTTAGTTTGAATCTATCCCAGTTATTGAGTCTTGCTTTTATTTCTTGTGCTATGGGAGTCCTGTTAAGGAAGTCTGATCCTAAGCCAACAAGTTGAAGATTTGGACCTACTTTTTCTTCTATAAGATGCAGGGTCTCTGGTCTGATTTCAAGGTCTTTGATCCATTGTGAGTTGATTTTTTGTGCAGGGTGAGAGATAGGGGTTTAGTTTCATTCTGTTGCATATGGATTTCCAGTTTTCCCAGCACCATTTATTGCAGAGGTTATCTTTTCTCCATTGCATATTTTTGGCACCTTTGTCTAGTATGAGAAAATTGTATTTATTTGGGATTGTGTCCATGTCCTCTATTCTGTACCATTGATCTACCTGTCTATTTTGGTGTCAATACCATGCTGTTTTGTTACTATTGATAAAGAAGGTTTTTGCAGCATCAACTTGGTCAAACTAGGTGCTATTGCCCATTAGCCATGAATCTGCCAGGGTATACTCACTGCACAATTGGTGGAAGACCTGGACCAAACCACACTCACCTACTAACCCTTCCCTCCATCTCCTAACCCTATTAGTTGGGCAGTTTTTGTTATTGCTCTGACCACTAGTGACACACTAATTCCCTTTATGTCACTGAGATGCTGGAACAACTCCAGGTGGACAAGAAAGAAGTAATAGAAGAAGGGAGGGTGGGGAAAGAAGGAGGAGGAGGAGAGGAAAGAGAGAAGGAGAGGAAGGAAGGAAATAAGATTCTGCCATAGATTGGGCATGGTAGAGTACACCTGTAATCTCAGTGACAGGAGGCTGATGCAGGAGGATTCCAAGTTTGAGAACAAACTCGGTGATTTAGCAAGGTCCTCAGCAACTTAGTGACACCCTGTCTCAAAATAAAAAATTTAAAAAAGGACTAGGGATATAGCTCAGTGGTGAAAGCATCCCTGGGTTCCATCCCTAGTACAAAAGAATAATAATAATAATAATAATTCTGACACAGAATTCTTCCTCTCAGACACAGATACTAGTTAGTAATTGTGCCCTCATCACTTTGGTGAGCCTGTCAGTTACCCAACTAAAGCATAAGTCCATGATTGAATGAATTCTGCCTACCTTGTTCCTGCCTCAGTTCCAGGCACATGAGAAGCCATTGAAGAGTTGTTGACTGAATGATGAAACACTTCCTGAGCCAAGTTTCTCAACTGTTCTGTCACAACGAAGTTCATAACTGTCTAGCCCCATAGCCAGTGGTCAAAACTGCCCCTGTCCCCACCACAGCTTCCTTATCCCATCTGGGCCCTTGGGTCCCCCTGCCAGTGTTGTTTCTGATACTTACAGGTACTGTAGGTTGAATTGTGTCCCTCTGAAAGACATGTTGAACTCCTAACCCTTGGTACCTATAAACATAATCTAATTTGGGAAATAAGGCTTTGCATATTAAGATATAAAATAAGGGTTGGATATAGCTCAGTGGTAGAGTGGGGTGTAAGGCCCTGGGTTTGATACCCAATACTGCCAAAAAAAAAAAAAAAAAAAAAAAGAAATTATGAAATTAAGATGAGGTTTTACTAAAGTGGGGTGGGCTCCCAATCAAATGTAGGGTCCTTATAAGACAGAAAAGAGATGCAGAGACATACACAGAGGGAAGATTGTCATGTAAAGATGGAGGTAGGAAGCCAGGCATGGGGGCATGTGACTGTAGGCTCAGCACTTGGGAGGCTGAGACAGGAGGGTCAGTTGGGTCCAAAAGTTTGAGACCAGCCTGCACAACATATAAAGACCCATCCTGAGGGGAAAAAAAGAAGGAGGCAGAAATTGGAGTTATGTATCCACAAGCCAAGGGATTCTAAGGATTGCCACCAATGAACAGAAGCTAAAACAAATGCATGGGACAGACTCTTCCCTAGAAATTTCAGAGCAAACCTTGATTTCAGACTTCTAGTCTTGAGAATGGTGAGAAAATGATTTTTTTCCCTCTCTAACTTTTAAGCCACCCAACTCTGGTACTAAGGGTACGACAGCCCTAGGAAACTAATAGATTAGATATTCTCACTGCCTTCAGTGGAAATAAGGAAGAAAAATGGGGTGATTGCCAAGGTGCCCATATCAGATTTCCAGCCCTTCATGGAGGTGGGTTTTACCCTCAGCTATATATTTGTGATTGCAAATATATCTGGTGTTGTCTTGAAAGATTATAGGTGTTGGAGGAAGTAAGCCTGTGATTTGGGGCAAGTTACTTCTCTGAGCCACAAGTTTCTCATTTGCAAAATAAGCCAGAGTACTGTGGGAGATAGATAACACTAGGCCCTCCAACCTTGGCTTAATGTAAAAATCACCTAGAACACATGTTAAAAATACAAATTGCCTGAGCTGAACTCCAAATCAATAGGATCAGAATCTTTCAGGAGGAGGACTGGGGTTCTGTAGCTC
This sequence comes from Sciurus carolinensis, assembly GCF_902686445.1. Taxonomy (NCBI): domain Eukaryota; kingdom Metazoa; phylum Chordata; class Mammalia; order Rodentia; family Sciuridae; genus Sciurus; species Sciurus carolinensis. The sequence continues at coordinate 81,400,017 of NC_062214.1, forward strand.
AGTGGTAGAGAGCTTGCCTAGTATGTGTGTGTGGGGATGGGGTTCCATCCCCAGAAACACTGAAGTGCACATTAATAGGATCTTCAGTTGATTCTGATCATTAATCTAGGCTGTTTATTCTCTGAGATAATAGTCACATTTATAGTGGTAAGAGAGATGTAGAATTAAATCCCCTTTCTGTTCACATTCAGCTATGATTTTTGCCCCATGTTGGGGATGGAACCCGGGGCCTCACACATGCTAGGCAAGGACTCTCTACCCTTGAGCATTACCACCAACTCCCGGCCCTGATGTGAAACTCTTTTAGAAACTGTTGAAGACCTGCTGAAAGCTGCCCCCTAGAGGTTAGAATAGGAATGACAGACTTTGAGCTCCTGAACTGGAGGGAGAGAGGGAAACCTTTCAGCAGAGGTTAAGGAACTCAAAGCAGGAAGCTACTGTACTCTGGGCCTTGTTTTTAACAGGAAACGGAGGGAGTGGGGCCCAGCTCAAACAGCACTGTAAAGTCCTACATTGTGGAAAAATTGGAACCTTCTTACTAGTGCAGTTGCTTTGGGTCACAGTTTGTCCAGTTGCTCAGAAAGTTAAACACAGAGTTACAATATGATTCATGTGATACTCCTAGCTATGTACCCAAAAAGAACTGAAAATATGTTCACACAAAAATGTGTACATGAATGTTCACAGCAGCCTCCTTCATAATACCCCCCCAAAATGGAAACAACCTAAAATGTCTCTGAGCTGATGAACAGATAAAATATGGTATATCAGTATAATGGCGTATAATTCTGCCAGAGGAAGGAAGAAGTACAACTTAGTGTTGTGGCAGGGGCTGAACTGCATTCTTTCAAAATTCCTGTTGAAGTCCTAATTCTCAGTATCTCAGAATGTGAATGCATTGAGGCATAGGACTTTAAAAAGGTATTTAAGGTGAAGTGAGGTCATGTGGGTAGGCTCTAATCTGACATGACTGGTGTCCTTGTCAGAAGAGGGGACTGGTCATAGTCATGTACGCACAAAGAGTAAAGACTCTGAAGTTGGGAGGGATGTTGCTTAACAGACCAAGGAAAGGCCTCAGAAATAACCCTGCCAAAACCTTGATCTTGGCTTTCTAGTTTATAGAACTGCAAGAAAAGTCCTGTTGGTCTAAGGCAGTGTGTGGTAATTTGTTAGGGCAGCCCTAACAAAACTAACAACATGGAAGAATCTTGAAAACATGCCAAGTGAAAGAAGGGAGACCAAAAAAAGAACACATTATACAATTCCCATTATGTGGAATGTCCATAGAAGGCAAATCCATAGAAACAGATTAGAGGTTGCCTAGGATGGGGAGAGACTGATATTGGATTGCTACTCCTTTTGTGGTTATAAAAATGTTCCGGAATTAGTGAAGGTTGCACAAATGCAGTGAATAAACATCTCTGGATTCTATACTTTAAAGAGCAATATTTATGGTGAGTTATATCTCAAAAATCATTTAATGATATTCTGAGTTAATTTAGGAAATTTCATAGTAAATATAAGTATGTAAATTAGGAAAAAATATTATTAGAGTTCTCTTCCTCCATTGGATGGTGGCCACATAGGATTGCCTTTGAAGTCTCCTCTTTTCTGACACTCTCTTCCCTGATTCCTAGGTGATCCATGTGGTATGTTTGTCCACTCACCTCAGGCCTTGTCTCCTGCTGTAGTGTGAATGTTTGTCCCCACCAAAACTCATGTTGCCATTTCATTGCCTTTGTGACAGTACTGAGAGTAAAAGTGGGACTTTTTTTCTTTTTTTTTGGCAGTACTGGGGATTGAACCTAGGGGTCCTTAACCACTCAGCAATATCCCCAGTTCTTTTTAAATTTTTTTATTTTGAGACAGGGGTCTTGCTAAGTTGCTAAGGCTGGCTTTGAATTTGCAATCCTCCTGCCTCAGTCTCTATAGGGGACGCACCCTATAATGGCGGCTGCACCCTCATGGCAACCTCTTCCTCATACGTGGCACTGCCTGACACGCCAACAGTTTACCAGGACTTCCTTGTACTGCTGCTCTCCCCTGGAACCTGAAAAATGTGTTCTTATCCAGCAACCAGTTATGTGTAACTCCCTGATTGGCCTGCTTATCTCCATCTGCTAAGGCTTTATATACACCTGACCCATACAATAAAGTTGAGATTCCTCCTGTGCCTGGTGCACTGACAGACCTCCCAGCTCTGGTGTGTTTCCTTTGCCGCCGACACTCATCATCCTGCTCGGCCCGTATTCTCCTCAGGCAGGCCCTGAGGAGGTACATCCGACCTTGTTGCCCGATAGGGAGCAACAAGTCTCCTAAGTCACTGGGATGACAGACGTGTGCCACCATGCCCGGCCCATTTTAAAATTTTTTAAATTTTGAGACAGGGTCTTGCTAAATTTCTTAGGGCCTCACTAAGTTGCTGAGGCTGACCTTGAGATCCTCTTGCTTCAGTCTCCCAAGTCACTAGGATTGGAGGTGTGCACCACTGCACCCAGTGAGAGTGGGACATTTAACATGTACATAGGTCATGAAAGATCCATCCTCAGAATGGACAAATGCTGTATACTCTGGAGTAGGTTGGCTTCCTTTGTTCTTTCTCACACTTTCTTTGTCCCTCTGCCATATGATGCCTTCTGCCATGTTATGACACAGAAAGAAGGCCCTTGCCAGATGCCAGCAACTTAATATTGCACTTCTCAGTTTCCAGAACCCTGAACCAATAAATTTGCAGGATTTTTTTTGGGGGGGGGTTACTGGGGATTGAACCTAGAGGTGCTTTACCACTGAGCCACATCCTCAGTCTTTTTTATTTTTTATTTTGAGATAATGTCTTAAGTTTCTTAGGGCCTCACTGAGTTTTTGAGACTGGCCTCAAACTTGGGATCCTCCTGCCTTGGTCTCCCAAATCACTGGAATTACAGGTGTGTGCCACCATACCTAGCTAAACTTTGATTTTTTTTTTTTTAAGAATTTAACCTTTATTTTTTATTTATTTGTTTTTTATGTGGTGCTGAGGATCAAACCCAGTGCCTCACCCATGCTAGGCAAGCATTCAACCATGAGCTCCAACCCAGCCCTAAATTTGATTCTTTATAATCACCCAGTATGTTAGACAGCTTTGTGTTACTGTAATAAAATAACAGAGATAATCAACTTAACAGGGGAACAGGTTTATTTTGGCTCAGTTTTCAGAGGTTTTGGCTCTGTTGTTTTGACAATTATTGGCCCTGCTCTTTGACTCTGTTGCTTTGGAAGGAACACTACAGTGTTGACCTCATGGCAGTCAGGAAACAAAAAGAGAAACAGGAAAGGAAAGGATAGGGCTCCCAATACCCTCTTCAAGAGCATGCCCTCAAAGGTCTAAATTCCTTTTACTAACTTCCAATAGTGCTATCAGCTGGGGACCATGCCTTTAACATATGGGACTTTGGGGGAAAGTCTGGATCCAAACTATAAAATTCAGTCTCATGTAATCTGCTATGCTATAGGAGGTACAAAACAGACTAAGACATGCCCCATCTCACAACCTACCATACCCTGAGAAGACTACATGTGGGTTGGGGGTGTAGCTCAGTGATTCAGAGCTTACCTAGCATGTGTGAGGCCCTGGGTTTGGTCCCCAGCATCACACACACACACACGCACGTAAAAAGACTCCTTGCTACAACTTTACAACAGGAAAATGCTTTTTCTAGAGAATAACACTTCCCATTAATTGAGCCCTTATTGACACCAGCCAGGACATGGTGTTTTATGTTCATTTTCCCAGGTAATAATCCCCCAAACCTATTAACCTATTATGTAGGTTCCATTATTATTACCATTTTAAAGATGAGAAACTGGCTCAGTAACTTGCCCAAGGGCATGCGCAAAGCTGTAATTCCCACAGTAGTAAGAATGTCATTCATTTACTTGGCAGTTGCCTTTCCTTGTTTATCTGCATTTTCAAAGTAGTTTTTTATTAACATCCCCATCACTGGAGATACTCCAGTGGGAGCCTGAGGAAATGGACCTAATGTAGAATCCATCAGACTAACAGCTACTGGGCCACTTCTAGCCTTGAAATAGCAGATTTCCTTCCCCTGCCCTCCCCCAGTGCTGGGGATCAAACTATGACTTCACACATGCTAGGCAAATACTGTACCACTGAGCTGTACCATCGACCCCAGGATTCATTGTGTATGTTTGGTACTGGGGACTGAATCCAGGGGTGCACTAACACTGAGCTATATCCACAGTTCTTTTAATTTTCTATTTTGAGACAGGGTCTCTCTAAGTTGCCCAGACTGGCCTTGAACTTGCAATGCTCCTGCCTAGGCCTCCTAAGTCTCTGGGATTACAGAATTACAGGTGTGCAATACTGTGCCCAGCCAGGATTTTTTTTTTTTTAACCATTATGGAGAATGAGAGCTTTTCTTGCATGTTAGCTTTAGATGAAATTTACACGGGGGAACAGCGTCAACCCTCACAAGTTCTGCAACAATGTCACCATATAGGAAGTGTTGCCTTATCACAACCCTTCAAGGATGAAGGCTCTGGGCTGCAGCCGAAAGATAATGTCTTTATCAATTGCCGATGGTGACATTCCTGAGGTATCAGAAGTCTAGCTGTAGCTCAGTGGTAGAGTTCTATCCTCAGCACCACCACAAACATATGCATATATAAACAAAAAATCCAGCTGTTGCTTCTCCAGAGGGACAGCAAAGAATCTTCAGAGGAGGGGATGGTAGGAAGAGAGAAGAGACCCTGATGTCATACCAGATGTCTGGTATGAGCTCTTTTGGGAAGGAGTTTCCACTAGAAGTAGTGGGATCTAAGGACCAACTTGGGAACAAACACAGGTGCTCTACCTTTGAATCCGAAGATGGCACCTGGGTATCATGCCTTTTAAAGTATCTGCCTTTGTATAATTCCTATAGGGAGGCAGAATCTGTGAATTTGATACCATTCCTAAAATAAGGGTAATAATCGGTTTACTTTGAGTTAATGTGATTTTTTTTTTTTTTGTCCATAGTTCCTGGCTTATAACTCACATAGTTATAACTCCCTTGTTATTTCCTAAGTGACTGGAACAATAAGTATATCTTTGGTCAAAGTGTTTGTCTTTAGATTCTGAAGCAGTTTTAAAACAGCTTCAGATCCAGGCATGGTAGCACACACCCATAATTCCAGTGACTTGGCAGGCTGAGGCAGGAAGATTTCAAGTGTAAAGCCAGCCTCAACAACTCAGCAAGGCCCCAAGGAACTTAGTGAGAACCTGTCTCAAAAAATCAAAAGGCTGGGGATGTGGCTCAGTGGTTAAGTACCCCTGGGTTCAATCCCTAGTACCAAAAACAAAAAAAGCTTTAAAAGATAAAAACAATCTTTTGTTATAACGATGGGCACTTTAGGCCCCAGAAGTAGGCCTCACAAAGCAAAATCTCTCTTTTTCTCTTGGTCTATCATCTGCTCCTTTTTCTCTCCTGGGCAGGCCATATATACTAAAATTTCTCCTTTCCAGGTAAGTCAGAGAAACTACAAATACACTCTCATCTTCCTCTACCTTTTTGTCTTAGGGGTGGCCATAGAGAAAATTTCTGACCCACCTTGTCTGACAGATTATAAGACCCCCACTTCATTATGGCATTTGCTGGTAAATGAATGGAACTAGAGACCATCACACTAAGTGAAATAAGACACTTCCAAAAAAACAAAGACCAAATGTTCTCTCTGATATGTGGATGCTAACCCCACAACAAGGGAGGGTGGGAAGGGGAAGAATAAAAGTTCACTGGATTAGACAAAGAGGAATGAAGGGACGGGAGGGGAGTTGGAATGGGAAAGACAGTAGAATGAATTAGATATAACTTTCCTATGTTTATATATGAATACATAACCAGTGTAACTCCATATTATGTACAACCACAAGAATAGGATCCTAATTAGAATAAATTATACTCCATGTATGTATAATATGTCAAAGTATACTCTACTGTTATGTATATCTAAAAAGAACAAACAAAAAAGACCCCTATTTCAGAGGGGTCCTGCCCCAAACTCATGAATAAGGAATGTTACACAGAGGGAGCCACAAAGAATCTGAACAGGCAGGCCTTGCTGGCTTTCCCCAGTCTGTAAGCATTATACCATACTGTTTCTGCAATCACATTTCTATACTATTGTCTATGCTTCAATTATGCTTATGCAATAAATTCTTCATAAAACCCCAAAAGGACAGGGTATAAGTTGCTTAGGAGCAAATTGTTATACAGCAATAGAAATTAATACAGATAATTACAGCTGAGGCCCGCCTTTAAGGTAGAAGGGGGTTCAAAATTGACTGAGAGGTCAGCAAAACCTACCTTCAAGGTGGAGAAAGAAAACAATTTCTGAAGTCATTCAAGTGGGCTCAAATCTAAGCCCCACTATTTCCTGGGCAAGTGAAAACAGGGATAAACATTTATCTCACAAGCTTGTGAAGCATAAACAGAATGAATAATAAGTGATTAGTCACATGCAGAGGCACTTCATAGGCACATTTGTTTGTTTTGTTTTGGAGATAGGGTGTCTCTCTATACTTCCCAGGCTGGCCTTGAATTCCTGGACTCAATCAATCTTCCCACCTCAGCCTCCCAAGTAACTGGGATTTATAAGTGTGGGCCACCACTGCACCCAGATCATAGTTATATTTTAAAAAATCACTTCAGTAATTGATCTAAATGACTAAAGGCAAAGTTGAGAGACTCTGAAACCAGTGAGACCAGCTGGAACTCTGTTACAATATACCTTAATACTTTCTTACTTTTTAGACCTAACTTCATCCTGAGCTTCCACATTTGGGAGATTTGGTGAACATTAATTGAACTGCAAAGAAGTTAAAGCTTCCCAGAAGTCCTTTGTTTCTACCAATGAACTACATTTTCAGCCCTTTTTATTTTTTTTTATTTTGAGACAGTGTCTAAGTTGACCAGGCTGGCCTCAAATTTAGCTATCCTCCTGCCTGTGCCTCCTGAGTAGTTGGGATTCAGCCTGCACCATCACACCTGGCTGCAAATGCTTTTAAAATTCTTCTCCCAATAGGTTCATACTCCTCTAAAGTCACCACTAGAGAGGCGGGGAAAGGATAGATCGAGGGCCTGGAGTGAGGAAGAGGGAACTGAATGTCTAGCTTTTCTTTCTTCAGTGGGTTCAGAATAGAGAATAAGGAGATGCCAAGACAAAAGAAACTCTCTTTTTAACTCTCTGTGGCTTGAGATGATTCAGGCAGCTCTACGGGAGGTAGAAGTCAAAGGAAAGGGAACATTATTGTTTGAAAAACTTCCTAATAAGATACATGTATTGTGCTGCCACTGGCTCTAAGGACTACCTCCTTCAGAAGTTGGCCTGTGGCAAATGTGGCTGCCCTGCAAAGTGCAAAAGAAAGTACAACTTCGGTGCCACGGCTAAAAGATTAAATAACACTAGGACTGGTCGAATAAGGCACCTAAAAATTATATACTGCAGATTCAGGTATGGATTCCATGAAGGAACAACTCCTAAACCTAAGAGGGCAGCATCCAATTCACTTTGAGAGTTTAAATGATTAGCTGCCCAATAAATGTTCTGTCTTAAAAAAGAAAAAAGAGAAAGTAAGTGAATATGAATGAATAAATATTGAGGCCTAGGCAAAGTGTAAAAGTGTCTCCACTGCCCAGGGACTTAGGATGTATTTACTGAGGCCAGACTGGATGCTAGAGCCATAGAATTTGATCAACCCCATTTCAGAGTGATCTGCTATAAACTTAAGAGCCCTCCTGTAGGGAATGGAGGTGGGCATTTTGGCCATAAACATCCAGATGAGGAGCTGGGGTTGTAGCTTAGTGGTAAAACACTTACCTAGCACTGGTGGGACCCTGGGTTTGTTTCTTAGCACCACATAAAAACAAATAATTTAAGGTTAAATTCTTAAAAAAAAAAAAAAAAATCCATGATTCCTCAGAACTGAGGGGGCTGGGGAGATAGCTCAGGGGCTGGGGAGATAGCTCAGTCGGTACAGTGCTTGCCTTGTAAGCACAAGGCCCTGGGTTCGATCCCCAGCACCCAAAAAAAAAAAAAAAAAAAAAAAAAAAAAAAAGACAGAACCGAGGCTGTGGTGAAAAGCTTTGACAGCCAGCTAACAACTTTATTTTCTGAGTCTTGTTTATCTGTGAAAGGAAGTAGTTGGACACACCCTAACCCCCCAACCCCAGGATTGAACCCAAAGACTTTAGTACACATGGATTAAATGAACTCAAGTAATACTTGCTGATTTATGATATAAGAATAGTTATTAGTAAAGTCCCATACAGCCAGGGGCGGTGGTTCATGCCTGTAAACCCAGCTACCCAGGAGGTTGAGGCAGAAGGATTGTAAATTCGAGGACTCCTTAATTTGCTAAGACTCTGTTTCAAAATGTAAAAAAAAAAAAAAAAAAAAAGGGTAAAAAAAAGGACCAAGGATGTAGCTCAGTGATAAGAGTATTCCAGGTTCAATTCCCAGTACCCTGCTTCTCCATACAAAAGTAAGGTCCGTTGCAGGTATACAGTTTTTTCTCATGTCTCTCAAGGGGTACTCATGGAGAAAGCAAAATAGTTTATTATTATCATTATTATTATTATTATTAGGTTCTGGGGATTAAATCCACAGGCGCTTTACCACTGAGCTACATCCCCAGACCTATTTTGTATTTTATTTAGAGACAGGGTCTCATTGAGTTGCTTAGCACTTCACTGGCTTTGAATTCACTATCCTCCTGCTTCAGCCTCCCAAACCACTGAGATTACAGGGGTGCACCTCCGCGCCCAGCTCCTTTTATTTTTTTATTTTAAATGTAAATCTTTTTTTAGTTGTAGATAGACACATACCTTTATTTTATTTATTTTCATGTGCTACAGCACATCCAACCCTAGCACGTGCTAGGCAAGTGCTCTACCACTGAGCTACAAGTCAAACCCTATTTTTGGGGTGGGGGGGTGGGGGGGTGCTGGGGATCGAACCCAGGGCCTTGTGCTTACAAGGCAAGCACTCTACCGACTGAACTATTTCCCCAGCCCCCAAACTCTATTTTTTATTTTGAGACAGGGTTTCGCTAAATTGCTTAGGGCCTCGTTAAATTGCTGAAGCTGGCCTTGAACTTCCGATTCTCCCCTCGAGTTGCTGGGATCACAGGGATAAACCACCACGCCCAGCTACTATATTTATAATTTGCTGTTGTTGCTCATTCCTCATTTGGGGTGACAATCTGTTCCTAACGCAGACTCGAACTCCTTACACTGTTTAATGCTTGCCCTAGCCTGTCTTCCATTATTTCACCATTGTCTTCCAAGTCACCTGAACCGGCCACCGCACCAACAGCATTTGTCCTCAGCGAAGCGCCGTAACCCGCCCGTGGCTGCGTGGGTCCCACTTCCTGAGGCGCGAGCGTCGCAGTGGGCGGGCCTGCGCGCTCCGCCCACCGTGCGTCAGTGCGTAGGTTCAGCCCCCGCGATCTCTGGAGCGGCCCGCGAGCTCACACCCGGCTTTTCTTCAGCTTCAGTCCACGCGCAGCCATCGCCGTCATGCTGGGCGCCGCTCTCCGCCGCTGCGCCGTAGCAGCAGCAGCCGCCCGAGCCGGCCCCCGAGGCCTCCTGTACCCTGCCCCGGCTCCCAACCCCGCCGCCGGTAAGGCCCGCTCCTGTCACTGGCCTCGCCCGCGTGTCCTTGCGGTGACCTGGGCCCCCGCCGCCACTCGAGGGCAGGCTGTCCCGGCGGCCTAGCTTCTGCCCTGCGGACTGGTGGCCCGAGCCCTATGACCGCAGACCGCCCTCGGTTCTACCTTGATGGTGAACTTGAGGGTGCGCTCCTGGGGCCTCCCTCAGTGCAACTTCCTGGCGCCGGCACCGTGATGGGTCAGGTGTGGACCTGCTGGGGGCGCCCAGCAGGGACGCAGCGTTCCACTTCACTACGCGGGCGGTGACCGTGTCCCGACGCCGACCCCGCGGCCACCTGACCGGGAGTGGCCGCCGCCGGCCTGCAGCGCCGTGGCGAAGGTGACATTGAACCTCCGGGCGCGCCACTGGGGCAGGGGCGGGGGTGCGCCGGTGGCCCCCAGCGTCTCCTCGGACTCTAGTTTTTTTCCTTAATCAGGCAGTTCCCTGCTAGCGTTTTGTGTGTCCCGTTCTTAGTGCATACTTTCATGTTTAGGTACTATTGAGCCACGTTCTGATTCCTTCACATTTAAAATAGTTCCGTGTGTCACTGTAAGTGGGTCTGAAAGACAGCTTGAGGAACTGATATGTGTTATGATAAAAAAGATATATATTTATATTACTGTTTCGAGAATTAAGTAACACAGACCCAGGAGTATTGTTTTACAAACACAGGAAAATTTTGTAGACTTTTTTTCCCATTCCGCTTAGAAGCCTGGTTGTAAGAGCATAAAATATACAGTTTATTGTTATCTTTTATTTTTCCTTCCCCTTTATGTGTTCCAGAAGATTGTGTGTCCAGCACTGTACTTTTTTTTTTCTTTTTCTTTTTTGGTACTGGGGATTGAACTCAAGGGCACACTCTACCACGATCTGCATCCCCAGTCCTTTCTATTTTTGATTTTGAGACAGGGTCTTTCTATATTACTGAGTCTGACCTTGAATTTGGTGATCCTCTTGCCTCAGCTTCCCACTCACTGGAATCAAAGGCGTTCGCTACCGTGCCAGACTCAGCACTCTACTTTTAATTATAGTAACTGCACTTGGATCTTGGCTCCTGAGTGGTAGTATATGCTATATTATGAAATTTATGTCCTATGCATGCATATTTAAACATAAAAACTCAGAAGTTCAAAACTAATAATGTTTTCTTGATTATTTCAGATATTTTAATTAGACACTTCGGAATCTGAAGAATATTTTTTGTTTCATTCAATTTAGACTTCTTTCTAAAGTCTCATGGAATGATAAGGCTGGAGTTCACTTAAGAGACCATGGAGATCATCACATACAAAAGAGGAAACTGACTCCTTTAGTAGTAGGAGAAATATTTTGTTCTTAGCCATAGTTGTTAGGTTTGGCCCATCTTGATGTTTCAGGGTTTTTTTTTTTCTCCCCTTATTTAGTTGTTAAAGTAGCAAATACTATTTTAATTTTTTTCATGTGAATAACACTTTGGGAGGTTTCTCTTGACCGCTTCAAAAAAAAATTTTTTTTTTAAATAAATTTCTACCTTTTTTTTTTTTTTTTTGCTGCTTTGTGAAACACAATAGGTTTTTGGCAAACAGTAGACTATGGGGATTCTTATCTGTGGTTTGTCTTTCACACTTTCTGTTCACCCTCTTAAATATAATTAATTACTAAACTAAGGGCTTTATTTTAGGTGTTTGTCCCATATACCAAGATATCTGGCACATGGAGGCAATATCAGTACAAGTGGTATCAGCGACTTTTATTTGTGACCGTGGACATGTTCATTAACTTTAAAAAAAATTTTTTTTTTGGTTGTAGGTAGACATAATACCATTATTTTATTTATTTATTTTTACATGGTGGTGAGGATTAAGCCCAGTGCTTCACATGTGCAAGGCAAGCACACCACTGCTGAGCTACAACCCTGGCCCCATGTTCATTAACTTTTAAACCTCAGTTGCTTCCTTTGTGAAATCAAGATAATTTTTGGTAGTTGTGAGGTTTAAATGAGATAATGTAATAACTTGAAACTTGCCTGACACAAATATTTAATTCAATCATGCCTTGCTTAAGGAGGAAATAAGACCTGAAATGCCTCCTAGGCCTTAGGCAATTTTGTGAGAATATCATAGAATTTACTTACACAAACCTAGATAGTATGGTTACTATACACCTAGACTATATGTGTGGTATATTCCATCTTGAAGCTTAAAGTCACTGATTGAAACATTGCTATGCAGTGTATGAACTATAGTTTTATTATAGTGCATTTTATTTTTGCATATAGTAAGTAGGTTGAGATTTGTTAATAGTATGAAACTGTAGAGGTCTTAATCAATTGAAAGTCAAAAAGAATTAAGTTTCTTAATTGAGGCTATTCAAGGTCAAATGAGAGTATATTTGAAAGAGAACTTTTAAGGGGTTGCTCTGAGGAGCTTTAGCTACAACCTAAATCTGGTCCATGAAGAAGCTTCTAACTTGGAACCTAATTGTTTCCCAATAACTGCTGAATTAGGTGATTTAATGTTTTAAATAATGGTTAAATTTTCTAGTCAACTTTTAAATCCTGACTCCCGTATCCTTTTCCTGAGACCTGCAGGAGACTCAGAAGGGTGAGAGAGTTTTCTCCCTCTCCGTGCTGGGCTGAATTTAAGCAACACTTTTTATTACCTTCCAACCACCTTTTTGCAACATTCCCACATTTCCAGGTTCTCAACCTTAGGCTCTCAGGATCCATGCCTGGTCTTGGACCTTGCACTCTCAACATCATCAAAACGCTGCTGTTGGGCTGGGGCTGTAGGCTGTAGCGTAGTTGCAGAGCACTTGCTGGGTTCGATCCTTAGTGCCACATAAAAATAAATAAATAAAATAAAGGCATCTGTCCATCTACAACTACCAAAAACAAAACAAAATAAAACTTGATATTGTGCCCTCCACATTATTTGTTACCATCCTTAATTCCTGGAATTACCACCATTCCTTCAGCTTTGTCTGAGCTGATTAGTTATTAAACAAAGCCAGCTGGGTGTTGGTGTTGGTGGTTTTTTAAATAGAGCACATAACTAAATGCCAAAAAGCAATGTTCATAAGAGCTTTTTAAAAATGTTCCCAATTTTGGTCAGGCATGGTGGCATATACCTGTAGTCCCAATTACTGGGGAGACTGAAGCAGGTGGGTGGCAAGTTCAAGGTCAGCTTCACCAGTTTAGTGAGTCCCTGTATCAAAATGAAAAATAAAGGACTGGAGCTACAGCTCAGTGGTAAAGTGCCCCTAGTTTCAATCCCTAGTGTGTGAGGGGGGAGGGCACACACCCACATACAGTGTTCCCATTTTTCATAGCTGCTTCCCTTTTTCTCTTCTATATCAAAGAACTGAATAATTGTTTTATAATATTTTGCCTTTCAAGTCTCAGAAGTAGGCGGAAATGCTATACTTAAGTGTTGTGGTGGTGGGATGCCTATATAGTTTCTTTAAAATAATGTTACATATTTGGGGGACATGTCTATAGCTAGCAAAATAGATCCTGCTCTACCCACTACTGGAGTTAGAAATATAATTTTGTGGGGCTGGGGAGATAGCTCAGTCGGTAGAGTGCTTGCCTTGTAAGCACAAGGCCCCGAGTTCCATCCCCAGCACCCAAAAAAAAAAAAGAAAAAAGAAATATAATTTTGTTTGGAGCATAACTGTTACCATACCTGGGCAAGAGGCTGGGCTCCATTGTTCATTGTACTCCACAGTGAACCCACTCTCCCCCTGCAGTAATAGTCCCCCCACCCCAAGTTACAGTTTAAGCTCTGTAGGAGAGTCTGTTTTTCCTTCCTGGAAGAGATGTGTATTCCCAGTACATGCTTAGTATTACAAACAAATATTTTATGGAAGTTTTTTTTTTTTTTTTTTTTTTTGTTGTTGTTGTTTTTGCATATAATTAGTTTGTAATTTAACTGCTAGAAGAAAGGTGATTGAATCATTCAAAGTTATGCTTCTGTGGTTTTGCTGCTCATCTTTTTCAGTTAGAAAACAAAACTAGGACTCATCAAATTTATGCCTAGCAATAAACGAAAGAAATTGGTTACTACAAAATATTTTTCTTGGTAGAAGGAAAAATAAGCTTAATACTTACCTCTGGGAGGGAAGTCCATATACTTTCATTTTTCATGAGTAAATAGTTAAGAGTGGATTAGTGGGTCATATGGTAACTATGTGTTTAATTTGATAAGAAAATGTTTAGTCTTCCAATGTGGTTGTATCATTCTTTATATTCACAAGTTTAAGCATTCAGGGATAACTTTATTTTTTTTTTTTTAGTTTTTGAAAAAGGTAGCTTATAAATTCTTTTTTCTTTTTAATTTAATTTGATTTTTTTACAGTGCCGGGGATTGAACCCAGGGACACTCTACCATTGAGTTACATCTCAGCCCTGTTTATTTTTTATATTGAGACAAGTTGCTGACTTGACCAGGATGACCTCAAACTTGTTATCATTTTGCCTCCCAAGTAGCTGAGGTTAGGGGCTGAGTTGTGACTCAGTGGTGGAGCACTCGCCTAGCATGCGTGGGGCCCTGGGTTCAATCCTCAGTACCACATAAATAAAGGTATTATGTCCACCTATAACTAAAAAAAAAAAAAAAAAAAAAAAAAAAGTAGCTGAGGTTATAGGTGCATGCCACTTTATCTGGCACATAAGATTTTTAAAAAAGTAAACCAGTTTAAGTATACATTAAAGATTTGTTTAAGAACTAGAATGGATTTCCTCCTTTTTTTATTATTTATTTATTTAGTGCTTGGGATTGAACCCAGGAATGCTTTACTAATAAGCTATATCCCCAACCCTTTGAATTTAAAATTTTGAGACAGAGTCTCCCTAGGTTGCCAAGGCTGGCCTTGAATTTGTAATCCTCCTTATTCAGCCTTTTAAATTGCTGGGATTACAAATGTGCACCACTTTGTCCTGCTTACTTTTTTTTAAAAGACAGTTTTACTGTTGCCCAGTCTGGCCTTGAACTCCTGGGTTCAAGCAGTCATTCTGCTTTCAACCTCCCACATAACTGAGGACTGGAGATGTGTACCATGACGTCTAGCCAACAACATCATCATCATTATTATTTTACGATATCGGGGATTAGATCCAGGGCCTTGCATTTGCTAGGCAAGCCCTCTATCACAAAGATACATTTCCAGTTCTTTTTATTTTTGAGACAGAATCTTGCTTAGTTGCCTGGGCTAGTCTTGAAGTTTCAGTTCTTTTGCCTCAGCCTCTGCCATAGTTGGGAGTATAGTTGTGAGCCACTGTATCCTACCTAATCCCAAATTATTTTTCATTAGGAATTAATACTGTTTATGGTAAAAACTCAAACAGTATGGAAGTATATAAAGAAAGTTTTGCCAGGAGCTGTGGCACACTCCTGTAATCCCACCTACTAGGAATCCAAGATAGGAGGATCATAAATTTCAAGCAATTTAGTGAGATCATTTCTCAAAATAAAAAGATCTAGGTATGTAACTCAGTGTTAGAGTGCTCCTGGCTCATTCATGAACACTGAAAAAAAGTTTTCCTCTCTGAAACATAACCATTGTTAACAATTTCTTTCTTTCTTCTTTTGGTACCTGGGATCGAACTCAGGGGCACTTAACCACTATAGCCCCAGCCTTTTTTATATTTTAGTTAGAAACAGGGTCTTGATTAAGTTGCTTGGGGCCTTGCTAAGTTGCTGAGGTTGGCTTTGAACTCTCAGTCCTCCTGCCTCAGCTTCTCAATCCCTGGGATCACAGGCGTGCTCCATCACACACAACTAACAATTTCAAGCTAGCATTACACGTTAGGAGGCAGCAAGCATAGATATACTTATATAATACTTTTTGTTCTACTTACTTTTCTTTGCTAAATTTTTAAGATTTTTTTTATATCAACACACAAGATTTATTTCGTTTGACCTGTTGTATATTTTTTTACGACAACATACAATTGATTAAAGCCAGGCACGGTGGCTCACACCTATAATTCCCAGAGACTTACAAGGCTGAGGCAGCAGGATCTCAGGCGAGGCCCTAAGCAACTTAGTGAGACCCTGACCCTAATAAAAAATAAAAAAGGGCTGGGAATGTGGCTCAGTGGTTAACCAACCTTGAATTCAATCTCTGGTACCCAAAAAACCACAAATAAACAAAAAATGCATTAGACAAGATATGTCAAGTACTGGTTTTGTACATTGAACTCATTGCTCTTTCTCCATTGTAGCAATCCAGTCAGCTCTCTGGTATTCCCATGGGTCCCATGAGACAGACGAGGAGTTTGATGCTCGCTGGGTGACATACTTCAACAAACCAGATATAGATGCCTGGGAATTGCGTAAAGGTAATTGAAACATAGATATATTTGTCTATTTTGCTATGCAAATATAAACTCTTTCCACTACTTTGTTGAAAGAAACTATTTTTGAAAACATGCATCATATAAATTGGTTGCTGTCATGCAACTTGCAGTTAGGAAAGTTTATAGCTTCTGTAGTGTTTCCTTTAAAGCAGGCACTATTGACATTTTAAGTTAGATTATTCTTTATTGTAGGGGGCTGTCCTTTGTACTATAGGGTGTTTTAGCACCATCCTTGGTCTCTCCCCACTGTTTACACTTGCAGTTGTGAAAACCCAAAATATTTCAAGATATTGCCTAGTGTCTCCTAAGTGATAAAATCACCCCTGTTGAAAACCACTGCTATAGAGATAGCACTGTTTGAGTGTAGTTATCAATTTTGTACCTTTCAGATAATTTACACAAGCATTCCTTTGGTTCTCTTTCTCTTTGGGTAATGGTTTGAGTTTTTTGTTATTCTTAGTCTTGAATGGTTTTGCCCTGAATAAGCATCTAAATAGACTTTGGCTTTTTTTTTTTTAATCTGCAGATGTGCATTTAATGATAAATAAGGAGCATTAATGATAACTAGTCACTAATTATAAGTATATTATAATTTTAACTCAGTCCAGATTATTTTTCTAATAGAATCTGTTTTAAAGCAAAATAACCTGTATTGTTAAGAGATCTGAGTTGAAAATAACCCTCTTGTTTGAAGAAAATCTGCTAATTATGATAAAAATAGTGTTTGCATATAAGAAAACTCAGATTTTAGCCAGATGCATTGACTCTTGCCTTTATTCTCAGCTACTTAGAAGGCTAAGGCAGGAGGACCACAAGTTTGAGGCCAGCCTGGGCAACTTAGTGAGACCCTGTCCCAAAAAAGGTTGGGAGTGGTGGTGGCTGGAGATGTGGTTTGTGGTAAGACCCCAGGTTCAATTTCTAATACCAAAAAATCACGTGTCCATGATTCAACAAGAATATAGATATTAAATTTTAGTCTAAGTGAGGATGTTCCAGGTTGATATGACCCCTCTTTTTAATTTGACAGGAATGAATACTCTTGTTGGCTACGATCTGGTTCCAGAACCCAAAATCATTGATGCTGCTTTGCGAGCATGCAGGCGGTTAAATGATTTTGCTAGTGCTGTTCGTATCCTAGAGGTTGTTAAGGTCAGTGAAACAGCAGTGTTAATATTATTCTAAAAGTGGATGAGCTGATTGATCAGGTGTTAACATTGTATTTTTTAATTTGTTGAAATTTCTAAAATAGAGGGAATGCACATTGTAGTTAAAATTTATCCACGGCCTTAAAAATTGCACGATACCCTTTTGTTAAGCAATTCTATTTGAGAATTTATCTTAAGGAAATAATTAAATGCATACAAAAGTTTTAACAATAAAGAATATCTCTTTTTCCTACTCATAATATGAAATTAAATGTTGTTAATGGTTTCTTGAGATGAGATTTGCCAGAATAGGTTATTACTACTATTAATATAGAAATGTGTTTGACATTAAACACATTCATGGCATTAACTGGAGAAAGTTATGAAACATTGTTTGTGGTTTGATTCCATTTTATTTAAATATATATAAAATATATTTTTTATATGTATAAATATATATATTTTTATATATATATACATTTATATATATATAAATGTAACAGCATATATTCTAATCCCCCTTCCTATTGGTTATAGTTTCTGGGGTTTTTTTTGTAATGAACAAATACTGTGTTTTAAACTAGAATTTTAATTTTAAAAAATACAATTAAGGAGACTTAGAATTTGCCAAAGGCAGAAGAATAGTAGTTTGGCATTTTCTTAGTTCATTTGACTTTTTAATATTTGCTCCTGAAAAACTTTGTAACAATATAGGCATAATTATACTTTATGGTGAGTATTTGTCAAAATTCTCCTGCCCTGGACATATATATTCTTTGCATGAAACTCTCCATGAACAGATACTATGGTCTGTAAGAAAGAAATTCAAGGGGAAATTCTGTAAGGGGAAAAGTGACATTACTTTGTCTATAATGGGTAAGATAATTAAGGGTTCTGTAGGCTATCAATCCATTCAGCACTGGTAGTTAATTCAGTTAGTGTCGAAAATTGGAGACAAATTAAAAAACATTTCCTGTGTTAACTTAATTTTTCTGTTGCCTGCTGGGGCTGGGCATGTTTAATTATCTTAAAAAAAGATTTTGTCATCACCACTTTTTTTTTTTTTTTTTTTTTTTGGTACCAGGGATAGAACCCAGGGGCCTTTAACCATTGAGTTACATCCCCAACCCTTTATATTTTTTATTTTAAGACAGGGTCTTGCTAAGTTGCTTAGGATCTTTGTTATTTTCAAAATATCTTTGAAACCTGTCTCAAGGGCTGGGATGGTGACTCAGTGGCAGAGTGCTTGCTTATCACGTGTGAGGCCCTGAATTTGATTCTCAGAACCCCATAAAAATAAATAAATAAAATAAAGGTATTGTATCTGTCTACCAAAAAAAAAAATTCTACCTCAAGCCAGATTCAGTGGCACATGCCTCTGATCCCAGCTACTCAGGAGACTGAGGCAGGAAGATTTCAAGTTCAAAACCAGTCTCAGTAACTTAGGGAGACCCTAAGCAACTTAATGAGCCCCCCATCTCAAAATAAAAAATAAAAAGGTCTGGGGTTGTGGCTCAGTGGTAAAATGCCTCTGGGTTCAATCCCTGGTACCAAAACAAAAACAAACAAAACAAAACAACAAGAAAAGCTCCCTCGAGGGGTTGGGGTTGTAGCTCAGGGGTAGAGTGCTTGCCTAGCATGTGTGAGACCTTGCGTTTGATCTCCAGTACAAGGAAAAATATAATAAAATAAAATAAAAGCTGCCTTGAACAGTGCTGATATAAATTGCCCTCTTCATTGAACAAATGTGTTGCTGTAAAAGTTGATGATCTATGTTAATTCTATACCACTAGGCTTGCATATATTTAAAAACTTTTCAACTTCATTTTGTTAATAAAGACAGTTTTCAGACAGTTAAATGTGAATATTCTCTGCCAACAGGACAAAGCAGGACCTCATAAGGAAATCTATCCCTATGTCATCCAGGAACTTAGACCAACTTTAAATGAACTGGGAATCTCCACTCCAGAGGAACTGGGCCTTGACAAAGTGTAAATCCCCATGGGTAAGCAGCACACCAGTGACCAAGACAGGAGAAGAAACTAGGGAGGGGCAAGTGGATGACATTCAGGGTTCTCAAAGCACTTGTTCTTGCTTCAGGTAGTGTCCACTAACATATAGATTTAGAGAGTGTCATGATGATGCTAAATTTAAGGCACTGAAATTATTTTTTCTAGTTGTTATTATCCTCTCGGTGGTGTAAAGTCAAGCAAAAGCCTCTAATTAAATACCTATGTAAACTGTTTCAAGCATAAAAAATAGTATAGATAATAACATTGTCCATGTGCCCACACCTAAATTTTCAGATATTATTTTGACCTGTTTCTTTTGTTTTTGTTTTTTCCCCCAAGAAATGACCAGTTGCACATAGAGTTAGGGCCCTTTGTGTGCCTTAATTTTTTAGTAGTAGGTTTATATTAATGACACTTTCGTTTTTGTGTGCTCCTAGAGACTTAATAGTTACTATTAAGTAAATATCTACTATTTAGTAATGTAACTTACTTGACAATGTCATTCTCTATGGAAAAACAGGGCAGTAAAAACAGTCACAAGATGTTCTAAACAGTGAACAGGGTACAAATAATCTTTTGTTAAAACAGAAAATTTATAAGCAGTAACTTATTTTTTTATTTTAATTTTGGGGGTACTGGGGATTTAACTCAGGGGCAATTTACTACCGAGTTATATCACCAGCCCTTTTTTTTTTAAATTTTTTTTAGTTGTTGTTGGACTTTTCTTTTCATTTAAATGCGGTGCTGAGACTTGAACCCAGTGCCTCACACGTCCTAGGCAAGCGCTCTACCACTGAGCCATAACCCCAGCCCACCAACCCTTTTTATTTATTTATTTTGAGACCAGGTATGTCTAAGTTGCTAAGTTGCTGAGGTTGGCCTTGGACTTGGGATCCTCTTGCATCAGCCTCCCTAGCTACTAGGATTATAGGCATGTGTCACTGCATCTGGCTTTGTTTTTATTTTATTTAACAAATGCATGTGGTATAAATAGCTTTTACGGTTCCAGACAGTATGCTATATGTTCTATCTTTTTAAATTCATTAAATTCTTTTAATAATCCTGTGAGGTAGTTACTGTTGGTATAATTATTCCCATTTTACTGTTTTACTGGTGAGAAAACTGAGGCACCTTGTTCATGATCATAACAGTTTGTGGTGTACCCAGGCAGTCTGGCCCCAGATGCCATTATTCTTACTACGCCATACATGTAGCGCAGATATTTTGGTACTGGGCATTTACCAAGGCCAGACTCCTCTTTCTCAAATGTAAATAATGAGACTCAAATAGAGGATTTTTTTCCCTAAGATTAAGAAGACACATTTTTAAAAAGTGACACTAAAAACTGTCATATTAAAGTTTCAAAAAGAGTGGATTAGAAACTATTTAGGAACTCATATTGGACTGGGAGTGGTGGTCACCAGTAACTTGGGAGGCTGAGGCAGGAGGATTGCAAGTTCAAGATCAGCTCAGTGGTTAAATGTTCCTGGGTTAAATCCACAGTACCAAAAAAATAAAAAAGGCTGGGAGTGTAGCTGTGCCTATGATCCTAGCAGTTTGGGAAGCTGAGATAGGAGGATCACAAATTTGAGGCCAGCCTCAGTAATTTAGTGACACTGTCTCAAAATGAAAAAAGGGGTGGGGTCATTGCTGTGTGGTAAAGCACTCCTAGGTTCAATGCATAGTAAGGAAGGGAAAAAGAAAGTTTGTGTGTATATATATATATATATATATTTTTTTTTTTTTAAGTGCAACTCTCATATACTTTTCTAATTGGAAAAGAAGACTATTCAAGTAAGAACCAATGATATAAATTACAAAAATGCCACAAAGCAAGTTCTTGTGATTTGACTGGGACAAGAATAAGTAAAAGCAGAAAAGGCTACGGAGAGAGTGATTTAGTAGGGCTATAGTTCTAAAGGTTATTTTAAATAAGATTTCCACTTTTCTCAATTTTTTTGTTGTTAATTCTTTATGTTTTCTCTTACAGATGGTCTTCCCAAGGATATATTCATATTGCTACTTGATTATAAACAGTTACCTGGAAATGCTGATGATAACATATTACCTTATTTGAACAAGTTTTCCTTTATTGAGTACCAAACCATGTGATGGTAACTTGGACTTTAATAAAAGGGAAATGAGTTTGAACTGAAATTAGGTATTATTCCATTGTTTGCATTGAGAAACAACATGAAATGCTCTGGGGGGCCTACATGAGGGAGTGACTTCTGAGGAAATTACTTTTAATTTGAAGCCTAGAAGATTGGGGATAGAGTGTTAATTCTTGATCAAAAAATAATTTTAATTATTGTGTGATGTTTGACTACTCTTGGAGTGGGAAGGTTTTTATTTGTTTGTTTTTGTTTTTTAATAGTTTCTATATGTGCATAAGTAATCACATTTAAATCTACTTTAGTTACCACAATATAAAGGATTTACCATAACTAGCTAAGAGGGGACGGTGTCAGTATCCTGGGCTTTCAACATGACAAGAGGAATGCAAAATCAATAAAGTGGTCTGTTCTCATGGTCATGGGAGGGAGCTAAGGAGGCAACATTGGTTCACAACTATTTACAAAGGTGAAAAAAGTGTTATGATGGTCTTCATGTTGTAAACGTTTGTTGAATGCCTACCACATACGAAAATGCCAGACATTGAATGCAGAGCAGTGAACAGGAAAGACAGAACGAGAAGTGAGAGAAACCAGATGGTAAGGAAGAAAGTTAGACAGTTGTACAGTCCCTTAGTGAGAATTTTTTTTTTTTTTTTTTGGTAGATGGACACAATATCTTTATTTAATTTATTTATTTTCACATGGTGCTGAGGATCGAACCCAGTGCCTCCCCTATACTAGGTGAGTGCTTTACCACTGAGCCACAATCCCAGCCTCCCTTAATGAGGATTTTGAGTAGAGTGGTAGCAGTAGAAATTAAAAAGTTTGAATTTCAAGAGTCACATAATGAGGTATAATTGATACCTAGTTCAATGAGGAGGAATGGGAACTCTGAAGAAGGTCTTTTTTATATGTTTGAGTGAAGCTGTTGTCATAGGAAAAGAGGAGTCAATAAAAAGTGGATCTTGTTCAGGGTGGAGAAGTTGCTGTATTTTATTCTGGATCTATTAAATTTCAGGCATCACTGGGCAAGAAGGCCTCAGGTTCTGAAAGAGACTAGTGAAGAATTTAAAGTTTGAAACAACAAAGGGTGAAATTTCCAAGGAAAATCATTTGGAGGCAGGCATGAAATAAACTGAAGGCTGACCTGAAGAAAGAAGAGAATAACTTTTTTTTACTATAGAAAATTTCAAATGTTGACATTGATAGAGTACTAGTAAAAATCCCCATGGACCCCATTACTGTACTTAAACAGTAAACAGTCCTAGCCATTCCTTTTTTCTCCTATAGCCTCCTTTACCCTCAAAACAACTCCAAATACTTGGAATTAAATCTCACATGTCCTTGTTTGTTTGTTTGTTTGTTTGTTTGTTTAAATAGAGCAACTATAATAAAGTCCTGTTAGCCATTCCCCACCCCCCTTGCAATACTGGGGATTAAATCCAGGGGCACTCTATCACTGAGCTACATCCACACCCTTTGTATTTTGAGAATCTTACTAAGTTCCCAGGCTGGCCTTGGTCTTAGGATTCTCATGCCTTAGCCTCCAAAATTGCTAATGTTATAGGTATGTACCACCAGCCTGGCTCACTTATATATGTATATAGAAAGCTGTCTAAAATAATCTTGCCCCATATGTGTGTGTGTGTGTGTGTGTGTGTTTATTTTTGTAACAGGGATTGAGCCCAGGAGTGCTTAACCACTGAGCCATATCCCCAGCCCTCTTTATATTTTATTTACAGATAGGGTCTCACTAAGTTGCTGATGCTGGCTTTGAACTTGAGATCCTCTTGCCTCACCCCTGGAGCCTTTGAGATTACAGGTGTGCACCACCGCCCCCAGTACCTTAATATGTTCTTGCAGGCTATTTCATAGCCCTGTTTTTCTCTACTTTTTTTTTTTTTCTCAAGATTACGATAGACTGCTTTCTATATTGATAAGTGTCTCCTTTTTAATGGGCATGATATGCTATGGTAGGGTTTTTGTAATAACTTTGTTAGTGTGATATAACTTACATTCAGTCAAGTGTGCAAATCATACAGTATACTACCTGAATTTTTACATGGGTATGACTGTGAAATCCTGAATGGAGGATTTCTTGGGGTTTTCTTTTGGTTTTGCTTTGTGAAAGGATCTCACTATGTTGCTTAGGCTGTTCTCAAACTTGTGGTCTCAAGCAATCTTCTCACCTCAGCTTCCAGAGTTGCTGGAACTCTACAGGCATTCCCTACCATACCTAGATTTTCTGAATAGAGGATTTAAAAAAAAAAAATTTTTTTTTTAAATTTTAATTTATTCTTTGCTACTGGGATTGCATTCCAGGGGTACTTTACCACTGAACCACATCCCAGCCCTTTTTATTTTATTTTTTTAATTTTGAGACAGGATTTCACTGAATTGCTTAAGGTCTGCCTAAATTGCTGAGACTGGCTTTGAACTTGTGATCCTCCTGCCTCAACCTCCCAAGCCACTGGGATTGTATGTATATACACTACACCCAGCTTGAATGAAACAGTTTTAAAAGCCATTTTTGTGAGTATTGCGTGACATTAATTTCCGGGTGCATGCCTGTAATCCTAGCAACTCAGGAAGCTTGAGGCAGGAGGATCACAAGTTCAAGGCTAGCCTGGGCAACTTAGATTTGTCTCTATGTATTATTTAAAAATAGGGCTGGAAATGTAGAGTAGCATGTGTGAGGGTTCAGTCTCTAACATCACAAAACAAATGAAAAACATACTGTAGTTAAAGAGCATATAATGGCTAACAAATGATAGTTTGTCTGCAGTAGTGGGGGAGGCCAAGTTACAGGCATTGAAGGGGTGAGCTTGGACAATGAGAGTGATTTGAAAGGTTGAAAAAGTTAAAGAAAGCGATGGTGTTTCTTTTACCTACTGAAGATTTAGTGTATAGCTGTATAGAACTGATAGATGGAACATGATTGGTTACTGTTTCCTTTATATCTTTATGTTCAGTTGGGATTTCTATATTTTGTTTTGCCTGAGTCAATCATCTGCACTATTAAACTGATGGATGTTGTGATGTGTTTTTTTGTCAGTGCTGACTTATTTTATTTTGTTTTGTTTTAAAATTTCTTAGTTGTAGATGGACACAATGCCTTTGTTTTATTTATTTATGTGGTGCCGAGGATCAAACCCAATGCCCCACACATGTGAGGCAAGTGCTACCTCTGAACCACCCCCCAACCCAATGCTGACTTTTAAAATCTCTGAAAAGTTGTTATGGCTACATGTTAGACTTCAAAAATAAGCCATACTTTTTAATTTGCTCACATTAGAGGCAAACTGTGGCCCATGGCCAAATCTATCTATCTAGGTCACTACCTATTTTTGTACTGCATGCAAGCTAAGAATTATTTTTTTTTGTTTTTAAATGGTTGAAAATTCAATTTTTCATGTCGTGAAAATTATATGAAATTTAGAATTCAGTGTCCATAAACAAGATTTAATTGGGACATA
Source organism: Sciurus carolinensis (assembly GCF_902686445.1). Classification (NCBI taxonomy): domain Eukaryota; kingdom Metazoa; phylum Chordata; class Mammalia; order Rodentia; family Sciuridae; genus Sciurus; species Sciurus carolinensis. Next base: position 81,424,796 of record NC_062214.1, read on the forward strand.
GCTACATTTACCTCTTGTATATTATCTGTAGCTAATTTTTTGCTCTTTTTAAAATTGCAAAATATATTTAGCACAAAATTTGCTATCCATTGTTAGGTGTACAGTTCAGTGGTATTAAGTGCATTCACATTGTTATGCATTATTTTTGGCTGCTTTTACATTCCATTGACAGAGTTGAATACTTGGGACAGAAACTGCATGGTTCACAAAGTAAAATATATTTACTGTTTGTCCCTTAGCCAATTACCGAAAAAGGGCATTGCTAAATTGCTGAGGTTGGCCTTGAGTTTGCAATCTTTTTGCCTTAGTCTCCCAAGTTGCTAGGTGTGGGCCATCACACCAAGCTCTGTGCTTTACTTTGAAAAACGTAAGAGCTGGGCTAGGGATATAGCTCAGTTGGTAGAGTGCTTGTCTCGCAAACACAAAACCCTGGGTTCAAATCCCCAGCACCACTAAATAAATGAACATTTAAAAAAAAAAAAAAAAGGAAAAACGTAAGGGCTAGATCTGTGGCTCTGGTAGCATATGCATAGCCCTGGATTTGGTCACCAGTACTATAAAAAGAATAAAAAAAAGGAACTAATAAATGGTTTGCTACCATTTGTTTATACCTAGTCTGCACCTACAGACACATTTTTTTTTCCCCTCACAATCACTTGAAAGTAAGATAAAGCCATGACACATTACCCCTAAATACTTCAGCATACATCTAAGAACAAGACTTTTTATTAGACAAACAGTAAATATATTTTACTTTGTGAACCATGCAGTTTCTGTCCCAAGTATTCAACTCTGTCAATGGAATGTAAAAGCAGCCAAAAATAATGCATAACAATGTGAATGCACTTAATACCACTGAACTGTACACCTAACAATGGATAGCAAATTTTGTGCTAAATATATTTTGCAATTTTAAAAAGAGCAAAAAATTAGCTACAGATAATATACAAGAGGTAAATGTAGCTATGTCCCAATTAAATCTTGTTTATGGACACTGAATTCTAAATTTCATATAATTTTCACGACATGAAAAATTGAATTTTCAACCATGTAAAAACAAAAAAAATAATTCTTAGCTTGCATTCATAGCTTTAAACATCATATGCTTTAAAAAGTCCTGTTTAGGTGGTGCATGGTGGCATATGGCTATAATCCCAGTGGTTTGGGATGCTAAGGCACAAAGATCATAATTTCAAGGTCAGCCTCAGCAAGACCCTGTCTCAAAATGAAAAGTAAGGGCTGGGGACATGGCTTCCTGAGCTCATTTCCTAGTACCCAAAACAAAAAACTAGGCCGGTTATGTCACAGAATGTTTGTAATCTGCACCTGCCTGATTATATCTTATTAATACCCATATAAACATTTTTGACCAAATATGCTTCATAGATTATGTGAAATTCTTATTAGATCCTCAGGAGAGTCATGTCAATTTTTCCTAGACCCTGTTTGTAACATTTGCCTACCAATGATGGAAGGCAACAAAATGTAACAGAAGAGTGATTGGGGGATTTGGACTGACACTGTGTTCAAATCCCAACCTATATAGCAACATCAAAGTGAAAATTATAATTTAGTCTGATTTTTAATTATGTGTGTGTGTTACTTACTGGGTATTGAACTCAGGGCTTCAAATTTGCCTGGCTATATTCCTAGCCGTTTTTATGTTGTCTTTAAACAAGGTCTCACTAAATTGCCCAGGCTGGTATCAAATTTTATTCTTTGCCAGGTACAGTGGTGCCTGCTTGTAATCGCATGACTCAGGAGGCTGAGGCAGGAGGATCTCATGTTCAAGGCTAACTTCAGTAACACTTAGTGAGACCCTGTCTCAAAATAAAAAATGAAAAGGACTTGTGATGTAGCCCAGTGATAAAGTGCCCTTGGGTTCAGTCCCTGGTACCAGGGGAAACAACCAAAAAGAAACCTTTCCGTTCCTCTGCTTCAATCTCCCAAGTAGCTGGGATTACAGCCTGCATCGTTGTGCCACTATGTACTGTGGATTTCTTTTCTGAAAATGGGAGCTACCCTGTAGCATCACAATGAGAACAAAAGATTAGTGACATTATGTCTTATTTGTTACAGTTTTTGGATATGCTTAAACCTAGCTATTCTCATTTCGATGTCACTAGTTGTCACTGCAGTTATTCCTGTCTGTTAACCAGGAAGGTTATCCCTCCTTAGTAACAGAAGGAGTCATGTTTTGCAGAAATAATGTTTGGTTTTCCATTTTCCTACATAAAGGAAATGTGGTTGAATACCAAAAATGAGATTATTCTATGCTGGGCTTGGCCCTCCACAGTTGTGACCATGCCCCTGTGTGTAACTAGCTTTTTCCCCAGTATGTTAATTCTGAAAATATCTTGTTTAGAGCAAGTATTATGCTTTGGAAGTAGATTCTGCACATTTCTTTGTGAAAACATGGAAAATATCTTTAAAGACACACTTGACCTTTAATCCCATCTACTTGAGTGGCTGAGATAGGAGGATTACAAATTTGAGGCCAGCCTTGGCAATTTAGTGAGAAGCTGTCTCAAAGGAAATAATGAAAAAGATGTAGCTGAGTGGTAAAGTGGACCCTGGGTTAAATCTCCAGTACCAAGGGGAGACACACTTGACTGGTGACAAGAACTCAACTCTAAACTTAGTATAATGGCACACAACTATAATCCCAGCTATTTGGGAAGGTGAGGCATGAGGATTATTTGAGTACAGGAGTTTTAGACCATCCTGGGAGACAGTAAGACCCTGTCTCAAAAGCCAAAGAATTCAACTCACCTGTAAAATTTTGTGTGGCCTTAGACAAGTCAGTTAACCTCTGTGACCTCAGTTTCCTCATATGAAGTGGATGTGCCAGTGTCATATGAGGATGTTGTGAAGACTGGGAAATATCTCTTTTCTGGAAGGGAGGTAACGGAGTTAATATGAGGGAGAAGTAGAGCCATGGTCCTTGGATTCCAGGAAGTACATGCTCCATCTGTTTATTATCTGTACTACCAGTGATGGGAGAAGTTGGAAGTTTCTGTGAGCTGGAGAGTCAAACGTAGTGAGACAGGTTTCTGAGATGGGAAGAGCACCTCCTCAGAAAAATAATGGGATTAAAAAAAAAAAAAAATCAAGGGCTGGGGAGATAGCTCAGCTGGTAGAGTGCTTGCCTCGCACTGAGTTCGATCCCCGGTACCGGAAAAAAAAAAATCACTGTCTGACTGTAGATGTAGCTTAGTGTTGGAAGACTTGCCTAGCGTGGGAAGACTTTGGATTCCATCCCCAGTAGCAAAAAAAAAGTTGGACATGGTGTCATATGACCTATAATCCAGTGACTTGGGAGAATCACAAGTTTGAAGCCATGCCCCATCAATTCAGTAAGGCCCTAAGCAATTTAGTGAGACGCTGTCTCAAAAAATGAAAATAAAAGGACTGGGGATATGGCTCAGTGGTTGAATGCCCCTGGTTCAATCCCTGGTATCAAAAGAGAGAGAGAGAGGGAGAGAGAAATCAGGGACTTTCCTGTTGGCCCCATGACCCAGCTTCAGTTATTCTTAAAGTCTTCCTGTATCCCTAACCTTCATAGCATTGGGCATTCAGTGCTTTCTTAAATTTCATGCGTCAAAAAACTCACTATCTTCCATCCCCTTCTGATAGCCCTAAATACTTGCCTAGGTGAAGGAATTCCACTCCCGTGAACAGCAGAAACAAAGTTTTCAAATGATGATGGAGATTCATCTGACCCAAGACCATGAAAGGTTAGGGAATAGGTAGGATTCTTATGATTTGGAGCTGGGGATAAAGATTGACCGCCCAATGGGGGAAAGATGGCCCTCCCCCATTCCCAATAGCAAAGAAATGACACCAGGAACTGGAGATGGGGTGTTACCTTATCTGTCATCACTAGGTCTGCAGGACTTACTGTAGCACTTGCCACAGGATCTGAGATGAATAAATTTTTGTTGAATATAAGAGCTGAGGATTTCCAGGCCCAGCATAGTCACTATGGGTTAGGGTTTGTAGTAGCAGTATAAGGAAGAGGGCTTTGTACCTTGTGTGCTGTGGTAGTTCTTACCCTAAGGCCTCATCCTCTTACAAACTACGTTTTTTTTTGTTTTTTTTTTTTTTTTTTTAATTGTAAACAAATGGGATACATGTTGTTTCTCTGTTTGTACATCAAACTACGTTTTTTTCAATCTGGGGATTGAACCCAGGGGAATTATACCACTGAGCTACATTATCAGCCCTTTTTATTTTTCATTTTGAGATGGTCTCACTAAGTTGTTTAGGGCCTCACTAAGTTGCTGAGGTTGGCCTCAAACTTGGGATCCTACCTCAGCCTCCCAAGCCCCTGGAATTACAGGCATGCACCACTGTGTCCAGGTCAACCCAGGTTTTGTTGTTTGTTTTGGGAATGGGGCTAATTTTTTTTTTTTTTAAGTACCTAGTGAATTTTTTTTGTACTTTTTAAAAATACCTCCAGTTTATTTATTTTTATGTAGTGCTGAGGATTGAACCCAGTGCATCATGCATGCTAGGCAAGCACCCAGCCACTGAGCTACAACCCCAACGCCCTGTGCTTTCTTAAATGGCAAGGAAACTACCCATATCCAGGCCAGAATAATTGGGGCACAACTATCACAAGATTACAGTTTCTTTATTAATTAGTTTAGACCATATATAGTTATAGATATATTTAAGATCCTTTCCAATCCCCAAAGTTCTTTTTGCAGTACTGGTTACTCTACTACTGAACTACATTCCCAGTGTATTTTTGTATTTGTTGATTTTGATTTGATTTTGATTTTTGGTACCAGATATTGAACCCAGGATTGCTTACCCAGTGAGCTACATCCCCAACCTTTTTTTTTTTTTTTTTTTGTACAGGGTCTTGCTAAGTTGCTGAGGCTAACTTTGAACTTGTGATCCTCCTGCCTCAGCCTCCCAAGTCACTAGGATTTTACAGGTGTGTGTACCGTGTCTCCAACTCCAAAGTTCTCTGATTTCTAAGTTAACTAAAAGTTAAGAGGGGAACAGGACATTCATTCAACAAATATTTATTATTATGACCTTGTGCTAATAACAAAGGGTAAAAAGTGAAGGCAAATGAGAGACTAAATTCAAACACTGTGTAAAGTAATAATGGCACACATTCCTCTTTTTGTGTATATGTGTTAATGAGCCTCTCACATGCTAGGCAAGCGTTCTACAATTGAGCTAGCTATACCCTCGGCCCCATATATATATTTTTTTTCCTTTATGATGTTGGGTACTTTGTTGGTTTTTTTTTTTTTTTTTTTTTTTTTTTTTTTTTTTTTGAGTACTGGAGATTGAACCCAGGAGTGCTTTACCACCAAGCTACATCATACCCAGCCCTTTTCATTTTCTTATTTTGAGTCTGGGTCTACTAAATTGCTGAGGCCAGACTCAAACTTGGAATCTTCCTGCCTCAGCCTCCTGAGTTGCTGGGATTACAGGTGTGTTCCAGTGCACCTGGCTTGTTTTGTTCTTGACACAGGGTCTTGCCATGTTGCCTAGTCTAGCCTTGAACTCCTGGCCTCAAGTGATTCCCCCCACCTCAGCCTCAGAAGTAGCTGGGACAGTTCCTGGCTTGGTGGTACATATCTGTAATCCTACCTTCTTGGGAAACTGAGGCAGGATAGCAAGTTTGAGGACAACCTCATCAATTTAGTGAGACCCTGTTTCAAGGCAAAAAAATAAGTGCTGGGAATGTAGCTTACCAGTAGAGCACTCTAGGAGTCAATCCCTAGTTACCCACCCCACCACACACATACACAGTAAAATTAAAGAGTAGCTGGTATAGTCAGCAAAGTCATAAGAAAAATACTTTGGGGGGGAATTCACTGGGACCTCAGTTCAAATTATCACTTACGTGCTAAGTGTGACCAGGTTTAAGCCTCATTTGTATAGGAGTAACTACAGGCTTCATTAGGAGTTAATGAGTATTACACATTAAATTAAGCCATATGAAATTGATATTTCTGGACATCAAAAATGATCCAACAGATTATGCAGGGGATAGGGCACACCAAAATACGATTCCTTTTTTTGATTTTTCAAAACCTCCAGCCCTGAATTTTTACTTTCTCTTAGCTTACTAAAGACAGTTCTTGAGGCCCAGAGGCTGCAGGCCGTTAAACTACCCTATGGAGGCCTATATATTAGTCATGGAATAGTCTTATGAGATTTGGCAGCTTCTACAAGAATCTGTAATTTATTTCCAGCCAGCCACGAGCACATCACTTGGGGGTTGGAGAAGTCAAGAGCCTTGACACTGCTCTATACCCTGCCACCCACAGGCCAAAGGAGTACACTTACACTCTCCTTTCTTGTGTCCATTTTGTTTTTGTCACTGTAGAACAGGTGGTGACATTGGTTCCATTCTATATTTCTTTGGTGCTGGGAATCAAATCTGGGGCCTTCCCCATACAAGGCATGCACCCTACCACTGAACGTGGAAACTGAGGCCCAGATAGGGTCAAGCAGTCCAATGTGTCAGGCACCACGTAGCCTTAGAAGGTTGGTTGGCTTCGGATTAAACAGCCCAGGCCTTGCAGCCAGCCGAAAGGTCTTTGAATTTCTGGGACCTATTCCCTTTTATGTGAATACCTCCCTTCCTCCTATGAATCTTTTCTGTCCAGCCTAAGCTCTCCCGAGGCTGTCCTCAGGAAGCTCAGGTTGTGGCGGGAAGACGGCAAATGAGGCTGCCAGAGCTTAGAAAGCGGGTTGGTGGAAGGGCATAAACCCTTAACGTCCATCCAGCGCACACCCCAAGGATCTCCATAAATGTCAGTATTCTATTTCGACTAGAAACAGAACTGAGATCCTTAACCTCGCCGGGCTCGGACGGACTTCAAGTTCTGCAGCTGCGAGCCAGAAGAGCAAGACCGGAACCGTCCAGCTCCTGGCACGGCGGAACAGTTGTGCCAACCGCCCGCAAAAAAGCTCCTTGGAGACAGCCCGCGCCTGCGCGCCGCCATCTTGCTAAAGAAGTGCCGCCCCGGTCGACTGACGGCTGGGTAGTGGTGGGGCGGGGCTGCGCCACTGGCTGGGCGGAGCCGAGCCATGGCGACCGAGGATCCCGGCGGGCAGGCGAGGAGGGCCTCCGCCCCCGGACCCCGGCCTGGCGGGGCCCCAGAGCACGCGTCTGGAACTGTGGGATCGCCCTCCGGGAGGAGCGCCAGCGGAACCCTCCGGCCGGGGGACCGTACCCCTGCGACGGTGGAGAAGCGTGGACCGTACATGGTGACGCGCGCACCGTCCATTCAGGCCAAGCTGCGTGAGTGTGGCCCCATGCGGGGAGGTTTTATGCTGCCGCGTTACTGGGGCGGACCCTGGAGCCCAGTGGTCCTGCACCCAGCGAAGGGTTCAATGCACTCCGCTTCCGCCCCCAAAAATTCGTTCGGAGAGCGGTCTCCAGGCGTTCGGGGGACAAGGGCAGACTGGGGAAAACTTGACTGACTGGGGCCCTTTGACTTCCAGAGAAGCACCGGGACCTGGCCAAGGCCGTTCTGCGTAGAAAAGGCATGCTGGGGTCCTTGCCGAACCGCCCCGACTCTTCAGGGAAAAGGTGTCAGCGGACTCCACTTCCTCTCTGCCGGCAATTTCCAGAGTCCTTATTTTTCAGCCTGGGAGACAGGGTGCTCACATTTAAGGCGACCCAGTGATTCCTTGACGGCAGTCTGTCAGGTTCACTATCTTAAAAATGGAAAGAGTTAACAATCTCTCTCTCTCTCTCTCTCTCTGCACTGGGGATTGAACCCAGGGTGCTTTTTCATTGAGCCACATTCCCAGCCGTTTTTAGTTTTTAATTTTGAGACAGGGTCTTGCTAAAGTGCTTAGGGCCTAGAACTTGTGATCCTCTGGCCCCAGCCTCTGAATGGCTGGAATTACAGGCATGCGCCACCACCACCCCTTCAATGCCTTCTTTCAGGGCTAAGAGCTGAAACTTGCAGAAGGGAAGGAATTCACCCAAGAACTTCTGGTTAAATAAGGTGGTGGACCAGGTGGGCTGCTTTTGCTGGTTCATAAAAGGAAAGGTGTACTTTCCCCAGGAGCATGGGTTTGGGACTTTAATGGGGCAGTACATATTCTGAGTAGCTGTAGCCAGAAGAATAGAGCTGCAGGCAAAGGTGGCCATGTGACCAGTTAAAAGGAAGTCTGGAGTAGTGCAGTCAATTTTTTCATTATCAGGCCTTTCCCTGTGACATGCCTGTGTTTTCATCTATGCTTGATTCTCCTCCCACTCCCCTTAGGTCAGTGAAGTTTAACAAGGGCTATACTGCTCTTAGCCAGAGTCCAGATGAAAACCTGGTGTCCCTCGATTCTGACAGGTGAGTGTTACCCCTTGGGGAGTGACATAGATAGCACTGCAGATAGCTGAGTACCTTTGCTTGTTTCCTGTTTCCTCTGAGGCTCTCCATATACATTCCAGGGCTCTTCTTTTCCGAGTGCTATCCTTTCCCAGGATGGCTTGGTTAGAAGACTCACAGGTACTCATTCCACTCTAGGATTTGGAGCACCAATGTGTTTCCAGGGAATCATCCTGACCTAATTTATTATATCTGCGCTGTTAGTGAGAGTGACCCTGTTCCTGCTAGAGCCAATTGAGGGAGCCATTTGCACTCACTGCAGATTGAGTTCTGTGGTGTGGTCTTGCTTCACAAGTCCCTTAGACCTGCCCCTCCCTTTGCATGTTCTTCACCTTGCCATTTGCAGCTGCTCCACAGGCCTCCCCTGAACTGACTGTCTTCCTCTTCTCCTAGTGATGGGGAGCTGGAATCCAGATACTCTTCCGGGTATTCCTCTGCAGAGGCAAGTCCAGAGCGCCTTTCTGTGCAGGGCCAGGCTACAGGCAGCATCACCGCCACTGCCAAATGCTTGTTTGGTGCCTGCTGTGTGCACAGCACTGTACCAGACTTCCGGTCTGTTCTCCGATCTTCCACTCTGCCCTCTTCCCCCAGCAGAGGTATAGGCGTCTTAGGAGATCTGTTGAAAATCCCGGAGACCGTATATCCTCAGGGTTGGAAATAACCTCAAAAATCTAGTCTAGACCATGACTTAAAGGAATCCTGTTGATAGATCCTAGTTAAGTGTTTACTAGCCTCCGATTGCTTGAAAGCATCTATCTTGTAATTGGGTACTTCCTACCTCCAAGAAGCATTGCTTCCTACCCACTCCAACACATAAATAACCCCTTCTTCAGTAACTTTTAGTGAAGTCTTCCTGCACTACCTAACCCCCAGTACTGGGGATTGAACCCAGGGGTGCTCTACCACTGAGCTACATCACCAATCCATTTTACATTTTTGAAACAGGGTCTCACTAAGTTGCTAAGATTGGCCTTGAACTGAGATCCTTCTGCCTCAGCCTTCTGAATAGCTGGGATTACAGGCATGTACCACTCTTGCCTGGCAAGAAGTCTTCCTTCTTAATCTGAAATGTTTCGTGCAACCTGGACCTATTAACTGGTCCTACACCTGCCTTCCAGTGTCACACAGCACTTCTAGCCTCCCTTTTCACTGTCCTGTCTGAGGTTAGCTTTCAACCCTCCCCTGCTCATTTTCCACCAAGTTTTCTTTCTTCCAGGCCAGAAGACTTTAGTTCCTTTAGTTGTTCCAGACCGAGACACTCCTGGGCTGGATTTATGGACATATTTCTATCCCAGATAGAAATCCAAGAACATAAAATTCTTGACTGGGTGTAGTGGCATGCACCTGTAGTTGCAGCTACTCAGAAGCCTGAGGCAGGACTCCTTGTGGCCAGAAGTTCAATGTTAACCCAGGCAACACAGAAAGACCTTTTTTCTTTTTTTTTTTTTTTTTTTTTGCAGTACTTGAGATTGAACCCAGGAATGCTTTACCACTGAGCTATTCCCCCAGTTTTATTTTTGAGACAGGGTCTCAATAAGTTGCTTAGACTGACCTTGTACTTACAATCCTCCTGCTTCATTCTCCTGAGTTGCTGATATTACAAGTGTATGCCACCTTGCCCAGCTAAGACCCTGTCTCTTTAAAAAAAAAAAAAAAAAAAAGTCCAACATGTAGCTAATTCCCTTCAAAGGAGGTGAATGCTGGGTATGTAACTGTAGACCACCAATATTCTTCCTTATTCTCCTGGAATCTTTGGTTAACCTCTGTGTTTCTGGGAAGGAGAAAAGCAGTTTTCACATTGTGTCCTCCTCAAGTGTCTGAAAGACTAAGATTGTTAAAACTAAGAAAATAGCCAAGAGCCAGAGGAGGTCTTATACTTTTTCCAGTCTCATTTTCTGTGTGCTCAGTGGAACTGGTGAAACCAGGCTGGCTGGTTGTACTTTGCAAGGACCCAGCTCTGCTGGCAGGGAAGGATAACAGGTCTAATAGGCAGTACAAATAAAGCCTCTCCCTACCCGCTTCCACGGTAACCCATAATCCTCTACTACTCTGGCCCATTGTTCTGTTGTCATTGTTCTATATTCCCTTGACAGGGACATCTGGGTTTTCAGTGGGAAGGATAAGAACAATGACTTCAAACATAATCTAGAATGTGGTATTAGTATCAGATGCTTCAGGATTCTTTAGTGAGAGCAGCTCCCCTGAGAGTCAGTGAAGACTGGACAGTACTACCTAAGGCTCTTGGGTGCCCCTGGTTGTTGGGTGAGGCACAACAGGAAAAGGTGATCCTTCCTCCTACAGTCAAGGCTGTGTGGCGTTGGCCTGGGGGTGAAGCATGGACAGGAAGCACTGATGTGGGAATGTGAGGCTGCCTTTTAGGCAGCAGTTATCTCTGTCCTGTGTCCTGGCTTATAGTCCCCTCCTCTCTTCTCTTAGCAGGTAAACCAGGATGTGAGCCGGCAGCTGCTACAGGATGGGTATCACCTGGATGAGATTCCAGATGACGAGGACTTGGACCTCATTCCCCCTAAGCCTATGGCCTCCTCTACATGCTCCTGCTGCTGGTGCTGTCTTGGAGATTCTTCCTGTACCCTCCAGTAGCCATAATTCTCCAAGATGGGCCCTGCTCACCGTGAGGCCTACATAGTCCTGTTGGCCCTTCATAGCTCAGAGTGCAGTGGGAACTGCTGTCAGTTTAGAATCAGTGCAGGCACTGACCCTCTGGGAAGGTCAGTAACCTGCAGGACAGCCCTCACCTGGTACTTCTCAGGCCAGAGCCCCACCCCCAATCTGGGTGATGAGGGGATGGGTAGAATTCTAGTTTTCCTCTGTTGTTGGGAGCAATTTAGAGAAACTACTTTAATAAGGACAGAAACAGGAATTGTGGCTAACAAGTGGCTGAGAAAACCACTTGCAGACATCTTGATTGGTATGTCATGGTGCTGTATGGAATGCGAAAAGAGAGCTTTTGTATCCAAACTGTGCTGATGTGTGGAGGCAAGAGCAGCACCTTATAGTATGTAGCTAGTAATCTCAAATTTTTAACTGAGACTAGTTCAAGAAATTCCATGTTTCCCTCCTCTTTCCAACTCTAAGGTAAATTAACCAAGACAGCAAAGTGGGTCCCTTTTTTCCTCTTCAGATTACATCTGTCTAGCTGTGACAGTGTAGCAGGTTGCTTGATACATCAGGATCATGGCTTTCAGAGTCCCTGAACTGGGGGACACTCCAACTGTCTGGGTAGGCTTAGTAACTTGTTCAGCCCTTCCCTAGTTAGAGAAAAACTGCTCCATCATGTACATATTTATTTATTTGTATTTCCTTGGTCTTGGCTAGCTAGCTTCTTCACCCAGTCATTGAGCTGGAAAGTTGGCTTGAAGATACTGATGCTGGCTCCAGAAGCCTGGAGTTTTCGTGATTACCAGCAGAGGGAGCTGCAAGGGCAGAGTGCCTTCCTATTGACTGCTTTTTTAAACTTGTGGGAAGTGGCAATGAGTGAGTGTTCCTCTGGTGCAGCTTTGTGGTCTTTGGCTTAGACTGAAGCTCTCAGAATAGGGAGGAGAGACCAAAGCTAGAAACCAGGCTTCTGCTGGAGATCAGCCCACCAGTACAGTCTCCCCTGTAGCACAGACCACTCCACAGCCAGATTCCTCTGCCTCAGCATGAGCCTCACAGTAGATGCTCAGGATTGGACTTTATGGACTGGGGGTGTAGCTCAGTGGTACAGCATTTACGTAGCATACATGTTTGAGGCCCTAGGTTCAACCCCTAGCTCTACCAAAAATAAAGGATTGGGCTTTACAGCAGATCTCTGTGTGAACCCAGCCTCTTGGCCCCCAGCCTGAATGTAGCAGAAACAGGCATAATTTTCCCTGTTACCCCACTGGATAATTTCTCTTGTTATACCTAATAGCCTCTTGCTAGAACTTAGTTTTTTACTGCTCCTCATCCATTTTTTGTCTCACCCAGCACCATGGTGAGGTGGGAGTAGACATGATTCTCAGCCCAAGGGGCATAGTAATATTAGGACACGGGCCCTACACAAGAGTGTCCAGGCTCTTACTTTACCTAATGTCATGTGATCACTAGAGAACATGGTATGGTATCCCTACCACAAGAGGTGATTGGAAGACTGAGAAGTCAGATATAAAGATAAGACCTTAATCATCATTTGTTGGACAACTATCCTCAAGGTCATCCTACTAGTAGGGCTTGATAGTTTTTTTTCAAACTGGAAGGTTGACAGGAGTTTCTGGTATTCACAGGCTGTGGTTGATTTACTCTGCTAATTAGCAGCAGCATAGAAGGGAGATGGGTCAGAGACCAGAGGTATAGCCCCTTGGGGTCTGGGGACAGAGTCAGACGGTTATTCTTTTCTGGAATGGGACTCTGCAGCTTTACCCAGCTGCCCAACATTCAGAGCAAGGAACATTAACATCTCCATTCTGAACCTCTTACCCACCACAGTTAGTTTCCAATCCTTCAGGTTGCTATGAAGGGGAAAAGCAGATGTGGACAGTGTAGAGAAAGACTCTGTGATTGTGGTGGGGACTTAGGGCAGAAGGTGGCTGTGGAAGCAAGGTATGGAGCCATATTTCTGTGGGAGACTTGGTTAGGACAGAGTAACCTGGGCATTTGACAGCTGCTGGGAGGTGGCAAGAACCCCAAACCAGACCCTCTGGGTAGTTGTTGCTGTAATCAGTACTGGGGCACTTGGCTGCAACTCTTCCTGGAAAGGATGTTCCAGATTTGGGCAACTGTAGGAATTACCTTGTAGAAAAAGCTGCAAGGAGCTGAAGCAGGGGACAACATGCAGTTGAAGAAATGGTCATTTTAGGGTCAGGGGCCACAGACCAAAATATCACCACTAAAGGCACCAAGTTGCTCAGAGTCAAATAGCCTTAATTCAGAGTGCTGGGTGATATGCAGGTGACAGTCCTCTGTGGAGAGGGGTGCATCTGGGCTTCCCTCACAGACAGGAATGGTTCCATCTGGTGTTTACACAGTGCTCTACAGACCTCTTGGCTTGTACTTCTGCACTCTTGTACATTTAATAAGAATAAATGCAATCACGCTAGTTGAGATTTCTGTTGTGGCATCAGGATTTTAAAGAAAGACCTGGATATCCTGAAAGGAAGAAATAGCTTAATAGCCCAATAGTGGCAATTCTCCGGGAATCACCCTTCCCCTTTTCTGTGTTCCCCATGGCACTGTTTTCAGGCCTGTTGCACTGGAGGTCATAAGTGGAGCAGGCACTTGCAGGTTACTATTTAGAATGGGTTCCCTTTAGCAGATCCTTTCTTTCTAGCTCATCTATATTTATCTGCTAAAGAAATTTTGGAGGCAAAAAAAAACCCAAAACATTTTTTTGTTTTTGGTGGTACTAGAGATTGAACCCAGGGGTGCTCTGCCGCTGACCTACATCCTCAACCTTTTTTATCTTTTTCTTTTGAGACAAGCTCTCACTAAGTTGCCCAGGTTGGCCTTGAACTTTCAATCTTCCAATCTTCCTCCTGCCTTGGCTTCCTAAGCTACTGGGATCACAGGCAGGTGCCACTATACCCTGTCACCCCCCCCCCCTTTTTTTTTTTAAGTTGTAGGTAGAAACAATACCTTTATTTTATTTTTATGTGGTGCTGAGGATCTAACCCAGGGTCTCACACATGCTAGAAGTGGGCGCTCTACCACTGAGCCACAACCCCATCCCCTAAAATATTTTTGAAGGTAGTTTTCTGGAATGCTGTCTTACAGAGGGTGTAGTACAGGTAGAAGCCCAGAAACATTCTTCTCTGAGTCCTAGCCTTTGCCTCACAGGAAGGAAGAGCAGTGGCCTGAGTCTCTGCTTTGTCTGAAGCAACAGGATTTAAGGCTGCAGGTCAGAAACCTCAGCAGCAACACTAACAGGCAAGCAGCCTCTTGCAGAGGTGTCTCACCCCTGGAGATGAGCATAGGGAGAGCAGAAGCCCTCCTTAGTACTTCCTGCCAGCTTAGAGAGGTAGCTGGGCTTCTTACAATGAAAACTGGGTCATTCTGTCACTGAGTCCCTATAATTTGTAATGACAATATATTTAGATAATAAGTTGACAATTGTTCCTTGTAGTTTCAGCTTGGGCTAGTGGTATGGTATAGCTCCATGGTAGAGCATACAGAAGGGTTTGTTCTTTAGCACCACCAGGAAAAAAAGTTTGGGGTTGGGGATGTAGCTCCATGGTAGAATGTTTGCCTAGCTTGTCTGAGGCCCTGGGTTCAATCTCAAGTACTACAAAAAATAAATTCAGCTTTGCAGACCATGTAGTCTGCTGCAACTACTTAACTTTATCATTACAGCCTGAAAGCCAAAATGTATGTAAATTAGTAGGTCTGACCAGACTGGTCTACCAGCCCTAGTTTGCAGACTCCTGCATAAGGCCAATTTAAAAATGACTGTTGTGCTGGGTGCGGTGGCACACAACTTAATCCCAGCTGCTTGGGAGGCTGACACAGGAAGATTGCCAGTTCAAAGCCAGCCTCAGCAACTCAGCAAGACCCTGTTTCTTAATAAACTATATATATATATGTAAAAAAAAAAGAGCTGGAAATGTGGCTCAGTGGTTAAATGCCCCTAGGTTCAATCCCGATTCCAAAAAAAAAAAAAAGTGTTGCACTAGTATATCTCCAGCTTCTCTCTGGAGACCTCAAGGCATGCCTGCAAACTGTGCATCCAAAGCTGAAATTGGCTTCCTGTCTCCCACTACTTGCTATAAAAAGATTCTGGGATCCAGCCTGCCCACTTTATGAAGTTGGAATAAAGCAAAAATTAGACAACATTCAAGGAGGGCTCTTTCAGCCCTCTTCAGGGACAAAAATGCCAAAGGTGGAAATGTTCTTTACAAGGTCAACACAAGTGATATTTAATTGCTTTGACAGAGCAAGAGGGCCTACCCTTTCCCTATCCTCTCTAGCTGAAGAAATAAGTAGGTAGTCCCAGGGCAAGAACCCTGTTCTCAAAAGATATCTTACCAATTGCTCTGATGGATGCTGAGGTTATTATGGGTCACAGATTTCACTAGACAGCCTAATGCCATGGGCTGGAGTAGAGATGCTGCCTCCTGAACTGGCAAGAGCCTGGCTCTCAGGTGTGGTGAGGAGTATCAGGCCTTAACCCTCCAATGGGCCCTTCATCCCAAGATAAGATGGTTCAGCCTGGGCATGCTTAGGAGCCACAACCTACAGGTTTACTCCCCCAGCTTTTCTAGGGTACATACAGAGTGTAAAACAGGAAGGGCTTGGACTGGCCTGGATTTAGAGTGACTGGCAGAAGAGAGCTAGTGAGGTGATTGTCTCTATAGCAGACAGCAGGCCCGGAACATCAGCAGGTCCTTAGGCACAGTAAGCTTCAGTGAGACACTCTCATTGGCCCCAATGAAGAGCACTCCACCGCGCTGCAGGGGGATTGCTGCCTGAGCTGTGGGGGTGCTGGCTGTGACTGTCCCTTCCACCATCAGGAGGATGCTGGCAGAGTCCAGTGCCAAGACCTTGTATTCAGTGACAGAGCCAGGGACCTGGGCAGGAAGAAGCAGGATAGTGCAGCTCAGACTCTGTACCCATCAGCTCCCAGACTCAGAACGACTTCAAGGGCAGTAAGGAACAGCCCTGCTGCCACCTTCCCTAATATTCAAGCTCTTATCAGCATGGAGGTCCCAGCTATAAAGTGGATGGGCCCTATAGCTGTCACCACTAGGCATGCTTGACAGAAGGGAACCCCAGCCCCAGGTGTACTCCACATAGTGACCCTTGCCAGGACACCATCCCCCGTCCCACTTACCTCCATCTTCATAATGGTGAAGTCTGGCACAGGGGGGTCATAGATGAAGAGGTACAGGTCTTCCTGACTCTGTGTTGGAACGAAGAGCCTGTCCTTGCTGGGGCTGGGGGTATAGCTGAGCATTTCACACAGGGTTGGCACATCGATGAACTTGGGTGTCAAGCCAGCACGCACTGTGTTGTCTGAACATGCCATGCACTCCACGCAGTCTGAGGGCAGACAATTATCATGTGCTAAGCTGATGAAGTATGCCTTGGAGATGGCTCTCTGGGGCTTGGCCTCCTAACCTGAACTTTGTGAACCCCTTGTAGAGTTAGGTAAAAATGTGTGATTAGCATTTTCTGGAGAATGGGGTTAAGATACCAGACTTCGCCTATAATCCCAGTGGCTTGAGAGGCTGAGGCAGGAGGATCATGAGTTCAAAGCCAGCCTCAGCAACTTAGCAAGGCCCTAAGCAACTCTGTGAGACCCTGTCTCTAAATAAAATACAAAATAGGGTTGGGGATGTGGCTCAGTGGCCAAGTACCCCTGAGTTCAATTCCTGGTACCCTGCCCCCCGACAAAAAGATACCAGACTCCAAAAACAGGTGACAGGTGAGAGAAAGTCATGCTAACCCTGAAAGAGCCCAGGGACACAGGTGCTAAGGCTGTACCAAGAGCCCCCAAACCTTCTGACTAGTCTACTTCTGTGACAGAATCCTATGCATGAGTGGATAAGCTGCCAACAGTTAAAAATCACCTTCTGAGGTGATATATCATCTTTTTTTTTTTTTTTCTGTAATAGAGATTGAACTCAGGGGCACTTAGCCACTGAGCCACATCTGAAGCCCTTTTTTATATTTTATTTAGAGAGAGTCTCACTGAGTTGCTTAGTGCCTCACTAAGTTGTTGAGGTTCGCTTTGAACTCCCTCCTGCCTCAGCCTCCCAAGCCACTGGGATTACAGGTGTGTGCCACTGCACCCAGCCCCGATGCATATGTTATTGTAAAAAATATCCAGGTGGCTAGGTGAAGTGGTGCATACCTGTAATCCCAGTGACTTGGGAGGCTCAGGCAGGAAAACTGCAGGTTCAAGGACAAGCATGAGCAATTTAGGGAAACCCTGTCTCAACAAAAAAGGCTGGGAATGTAGCTCAGTGGTAAAGTGCCCCTGAGATCAATCCCTAGTACTGCAAAAAAAAAAAAAAAAGTAGAATAGGCATGTAAAGGCTGGATGATGTGAGGGAGAGAACAGCAGCCTTGTCCAATACAGCCTGGGTTCCAACTTCAGTTCCCACACTCACTGATAGGACTTAACATCGGAGTCTTATTACCTCACAGGCTGGCAGAAGATCATAAGCAGTGTCTACTGCCAAGTTAACATTCACTCAGCAGTTTCCCTGCTGAGATCAGGAGCTCTCAGAAGTCAGAGCTGGATGGTCCTTAGAGAAAGTATCCCCAACCATCCTCTTTTTGTCCAGATGGGAAAACAAGGTCTACCAGGGATGGCAGTTCTGAAAAGGGGCTCACCTCCCTTTATGTAGGCATGAGGCACGTTGGCCTCCAGGAACATGGCCTCCCCAGGCTGCAGAGTGAGCAGGTTCAGGAAGTAGATGGCAAAACAACCGATGTCACCTGGGTACTGCTGGTGCAGCTGTAGCAAGAGCTGTCCACAGATGTCCTCCATGTTGTTTCCAGCAGACACTGAGGGTCACAGAGTATACCAACACCTCAGTCCCACTGAGTGTATTCTAGCCCTACTCAGGCCAGGGAGTCTTGGGGAAGAGTTCCTGCCCACATGAATGCAGAAGCTGTGCTCGGCCTGTCCTAGCCATCCCCTGCTCTTTAAGGTTCAGCCTTCCTAATACTCCAGCCCACACAGATATCATCTCTCACACCTCAACTGTCTGCCTGGCCTGCACTGACCTCTAAAAGGGCTGAAGTTTGTTCCATTCAGGACAAGATTTCTTGATCTTGACCCTACTGACATTTTTGATACCTTGTTATATATAGGGCTGTCCTGCACATTGCTGGATGCATCCTTCTATCCACAAGACACCACCATCACCCCCAATCCAGGTTCTTACAACCAAAAAAAGTCTCCCACACAACTGCCAAGGTCCCCTGGTTGAGACTATTGATCTTGAGCTCACAATCTAGATTAGAAGATGGTCCAAAAACGTTCCATGAAGGGGAACAAACTCTTGTTTGACCAGGACATTCCCTTTTTTAGCACTGAAAGTCCCATGTCTCAGAATATCTCAGTCCCAGGCAAACTGGGATGGTTGTCTACCCCAGAGAACACAAGGCAGAATGTGCCAAGGGCCAAAATGTGTCCTGGAGACTGACCAGGGAAAATGAACTCAGCCTGGGATACAGCTGTGAGAGCAGGCTTCTTGGAAGGGGCAGGCACAGAATGGAGTGAATTGGGTTTACTAGGGTATGCAGAGAAGTGGGGAGGGTATTTATAAACAAAGGCAGAGTGTGTTCCAAGTATACCAGGAAAGAAACCAGCTGGTCTGGGTTGGAGGGTGGTCAGTCTTCATAGCCTATTGAGTGGCTACTCTGCTAAGTACTGGGACAAACATGAAGTTCAGAAACTGGTCTCTGGCCTGGAGAGAACCCCAGTTTTAACAAGTATGCACATGATGCATAGACTCACAGGTGCTAAGGCTGTACCAAGAGCTCAGGGCAGATGCAATCTGTTCAGCTGTGTTAACAAGCAGAGAAAACACCCAAAACCAACCCCCACCAACAAAAAAAACCCAAAATAAAACACTGATAGTATGCTTGGGTGAAAGAAACAGTCTGGTTCAAAGGCAGCACAGCAAGAGAAATGTGCAGAAATAAAGCCAGAAGAGCGCTCCAGGGCCACTGGAGAAGAGGCTGGGGCTACCACATCAGCTCATAGCTAGAGGTTGTCTGTCTTCTATTTCTCACTGCTTATATTGATTCTTCAACCCAAAGGTGATGACCATACCTATTGACCATACCCATCAGTCATTTCCTGAACTCTCCTTAGCACAAATCCAGCACATAGGAGGTAGTTAAGGAAAAGCTAATGATTGAGAGCACTAAGCGTCAGTCCTCTAGAGAGAGAGATCATCTTCCTGACCCCTTCCTGCTCTCCAGCTCCAAAATACAAGTCTATCCCTGAGAAGCAGCTGCAGGAATGGGGAGAATCTCTGAATGCCTGGGTGGAAGGCATCAGAAGTCTTTGAGGCCAGTGTGCCTCCAACTGTCTAGAAACAACAGTCAGAAAGCAGCACTCTAGGACTGGGGTTGTGGCATAATGGTAGAGTGCTCACCTAGCATGGGTGAGGCCCTGAATTCAATCCTCAGCACTCCATAAAAATAAAATAAAGGTACTGTGTTCACCTACAACTAAAAAGTAAATATTAAAAAAAAAGAAGAAGAAGAAGAAAGCAGCACTCAACCTACAGCCTTGTTCCACAAAGACAGGAAAAGAAATGGTAGTGGAAAACAGGTCATCTAAGTTGAACTCTTTGGTATTCCACTTGAGCAAAGGGGTTGAGAACCCTGTCCCCACAGCCTTTTGTCTACATCAAGGAGCCCAGGTCAGAACTTTGCACCGACCCAAGTCTATAACTATGCCCACCTTGCTGGGAGACCCGCTTCACCAACAGGTTGAGCTGCTCCACCACCACCTTCTTCTCACACTTCATCAGGTGAGAGAAGCAGCTCCGCAGAGCAGAGGCCACAGTCTGGGCATCGCTGCTTGTGCTCTGCCTCAGCTGTGTTGCTGCAGCATCCCCAACCAGGAACAGGAACTCGGGCACCTCTGAAAGAATGCCAGGACCAGGACCCATATCAGGAATGGTAAGATGGAACCCACAGAAGGACTGATAGGAGGCCTCCCCATCCCATCCCTAGGCAAGGAGTCAGGCAACACTAAGCAGGCCCTGAAGTGCAAACCAATTACTCACAACAGCGCTTGGCAACCACACTTGAGTCTGGTCTCATTAGTCTGACCCACTGACTCCAAAAAGTGCTGCGTAGGGCCAAGCAGTCCTCAATTCCTACGACTTTCAGCCTCTGTTCTCTGTCACTGTTTCCACTCTGGCCTGGGTTTCCCACACATCCCAGGCCCAATACACAGTCCCTCAGCATTCTGCCCAACTTACTCTTCAGAAAGGTTAGAATCTCCTCAACTGGTCGGAAGCCACACAAGCCCTGGAAGGAGGTGAGAGCAATGGCCATCTCTGGCTTATGGTTGGCATCAGGGTAGTGCTGTGGAGCCTGGAGGTGCAGCTTCTCTGCCAGCTCCTGTGGGTGGCCAGGGGAGGAGGCCAGTCAGGGAGTGGCCATTGTCTTGCAGGAACATCAGTTCCACCAGCCCCTACTCTTTACCCTTCCCACTTGCCAGATGGCAGTGGTTTCTTACCTCTGGCAATGAACCTGGTCAAGGCATGATGCAGAAACTCGGGGTTCAGCCAGTCCAAGACAAGGCAACAGACTAAATCTGGGGGAGAGCTGGGGCAGACTTTAAGAGGCCTCACCAATGAATTAGGAAACCCAAACAAGCTCTGATCCTAATAAACTGTGACTTTGAGTAAATCCCTCCCTTCTCTGGGTCTTTACCTAACTAAAAAATGAGAAATTTGGACAGACAATTGCTTAGGCTGGGACTCAGGAGTTTGTACAGGAAGACTGCATGGTGGGGAAATGAGGCAACAGCGATGGTATATGTCCTGCCCTGGGAGCGGAACTCTCCCAGAGAGCCAGTTGGGAAGATGATGATAAAACCTGGGCATGAGCTTAGAGAAACTCCCCTGGCACAGGCTCGTCAGCTGTCCACTTAAGACTGAGCTACTACATGTATCACTAGTATCTGGCCTTGCAGAGCTAATTTGGGAGTGGACAGACCTGGATTTAGCTCTGGGCTGGAGCCTGGTGTGGGTGAGGTAAGTAGCAATAAAAGCCCTTCCCTACCCTGACCTCTATAGCCCACTCTGCTCTGGTACCTTGTTAGGGTGTGCTTGGATGGACAGGGCTGTTTCCACTGAGAGCACTTTGAAGAGGAAGGGCAGCTTGCCATTAAAAGTGTCCTTGACCTTTGAGCCTAAGGAGTCCTGGTTCTCAGCAATCCACTGGCTCAAGGTCTTCTGCGAGATGTGGTTGTCAAGGATCTTGGCATCCCCCCGGGGGTGTGCCCCCATCCACAGCTGGAAAGACAGGAAACGTGAGAGAGGAGGCAGCACCACCCATTGGCCTGGCACAAGTTATGCTGTGCTCCCCACAGAGCAGCTGGGTTCTGGGACAGGCTCCTAGGTCAGGTACAAATGCTCATACCATCACAGACACAAAGGGAGACAGCAGACCCCAGAACAACCAGTAATCAAGAGACTCAGGCCTTAGTCTAGACTGTCTCTGGGGCCTTGTACTATATATTTCTATTTCCTTTCTCTAGTGTTAGTTTTTTTAATCTGTCCAAAGGAGAATGACACCTTCGCTGTCAAGGACACTGAAAAGCCAAGATTCTCAAATGGCTCTGTGAGGGGTTAATATTCATTTATTCCAGTCTCAGAGCACAGACTAAAGCCTTCCTAAGTTGTGACCTTTTCTCTACTAAGCAAGAGGAATAATGGATTAATAAAAATGCCCCAAAAATGGTCAAAATAAATTTAAAAATTCTTAGTCAGGCATGGTGGTGTACATTTGTAATCCCAGTGAGTCAGGAGGCTAAGGCAGGAGGATCACAAGTTGGAGGCCAGTCTGAGCAACTTAGTGAGACCCTGTCTTAAAATAATAAATAAAAAGAGCTAGGGATGTAGGTCAGTGGCAAAGTTTTAGTACCTGGGTTCAATCCCCAACGCCAAAAATAAATAAATAAATTATTCTTTAAGAAGGCTGAATTAAAATTCAGCAAGTGCTGCTAGCTGTGGTGGTACAAGCCTGTAGTAATCTTAGTGACTCCAGAGGCTGAGGCAGGAGGATCATAAGTTTAAGGCCAGCCTGGGCAACTTAGTGAGATCCTGTCTTAAACTAAAAGTAAAAAGGGCTGAAGATGTAGCTCCATGGTAAAGCACCCCTGGTTTCAATTTCCAGTTCCAAAAGAAAAACGAGAAAGAAATTTTCAGTAAGCACTAAACTCTTAGAGAAAGGAGGGTACAAGAATTCCCAGACTTTTTGTTATGGTTTGGATGTGAGGTGTCCCCCAAAAGCTCACGTGTGAGATAATACAAGAAGATTCAGAGAAGTGATTGGGTTTTAAGAGTCTTGACCCAATCAGTGAATTAATCCGTGGCAGGAATTAATTTAGTGGTAACTGAAGTGGTAGGGTGTGGCTGGACAATGTGGGAATTGGGGTGTGGCTTTGGGATATATATTTGTATCTGGCAAGTGGAGACCTTGCTCTCTGCTTCGTCATCACCAAGTGAGCGGCTTCCCTTCGCCACACTCTTCCACCATGATGTTCTGCCTCTCCTTGAGCCCCAAGGAATTAAGTCTGCCGTCTATGGATTGAGGCCTCTGAAACCGTGAGCCCCCAAATAAACCTTTTCTCCACAGTAATTCTGGTCAGATCAGCGAAAAAACTGACTAAAACACTTTTATAATAAAATTTATCTTCTTTTGGTGCCACCATCTGGTCCAATGACCTACACTGATCTGAAGAACCAAGAGGACCTCCTCATTCTCGCTACTCTCGCTCTTCTTAGCGGATCCAACATGACTTGCTTCAGGCTCTTTAATCTTACTTGCAGGTAAGGTTCAGCTCTGGTCTCACCTCTGCATATGGTTTGTCTTCTGAGATCTGGGCCAGTGGGTCACTGCTGGCCAGCAGTCGTGCCACTTCGCTGTTGGAGCCCATCTTCCCCCAGGCATAATGCTGCACCACACAGGAAAGTGGGAACACTGCGGGTACAGACAAGAAGGTCAGCTTCCACTCCACTTCTCAGACCTTGGCCCCACTGTTCGGGAAACCAGGCATAAGCCGAGAAATTATAACAAAGGATGGAATCAAACAAGGGCCTGCTGGTTGTTGGGAGAGACTACGCTCTTCTGCAAGCCTCGATGTTCCCATCTGTGAGATGGATAGATAAAGATACTGTCAGCTGTGAGGCTGAGAGCTACGTCCAGGTGACCACGAGGGAGCAGTAAGTACCCAGCTCTCAACACCTGGTCTCAAGTGCCCCAAGCGCCGTCGGAGAGTGAGAGGGCCTCCTCTCTTCGAGGGTTGCAATTCCCTTCGCAGATGCTTCCTCTTCTGCATGGCGCCCACTCATCTTTCCGCGGAGCCCAAGGGGTAGGCGCAACCTGGCAGGTCATGCCGGGATTAGTCCCCAGGGCGCTACCAACGTTATGCTTGCTGACACCAAGCATAACACTCACCTCGCTGATCCGCCATGTCCGCCGCCGGGTACCTGTTCTGGGGCACGTTAGCTCTTCCCGGCAGCACCCGCGGTCCCGAGCGCACAGCTCCACGGGAAGTGTAGTTCCTGGGCGCCGTTCCCTGCAGCCGCTGGCGCTGATGCCCTATACCACTTCAGCGCATAAGGAACACCCCGGCAGCCCCCCGGCTTCCGCCCGCAATCCAGGACCTCAGCATTCCTTCTTTCGTCAGCACGTACTTATTGAGAACTTGCTAAGTACCACGGAATGTTTTGAGGATTGGAGGATACATCAGAACTACTCTGTAGCGCCTCCATTCTACAGAAGGAAAGACAGACAAGTGAGTGTAATAAGTAAATCATATAGTATGTTGACAGACAATAAAGGTCACAAAAAGTAAGAGGGTGAGTGGAAGCAGGAGGTATTCTGTGGAATTTAAAATTCCATCTGGGTTGCTGGGCACCATGGGGCATGCCTGTAATCCCAGCAACTTGCGAGGCTGAGGCAGGAGGATTGCAAATTCAAAGCCAGCCTCAGCAATTTAGGGAGGTCCTGAAACCCTGTCTCAAAATTGAAAAATAAAATGGGCTGGAGATATTGCTCAGTGGTATAGCACCTCTGGGTTCACTCCTCCAGTATCTAAATAAATAAATAGCCTCATTAAGAGGGTGAGATTTGAGCTCAGACTTGGGAGGTGAGAAGGGAAAAATGTTGGAGGCAGAGAAAAAGCTAGAGCAAAGGCACCTAAGGGTGGGAACCTTGGAATGTGCCTGTCCTAGTCAGGAATAAATTGCAAAAGCAGATGGGGCAGAGTGAGCTGGACAGGAGGAAGTAAGGAGGTTGGGAAGGCCCTGGGCAGAGCTTCACAGGCTGTTGTGAGGACTTCAGGTTTTACACAGTTTTTCAGTGGTGGAAAGATTATTGCTGTGATATAAGTAGGGACTAACTAGTGATGGTGATGGCAAATGCTGCATACACACCCTTAACCTCTCTGAACTTTGGTTTCTTCCTCTGTAGAATTCGGATAACAACAGTGGTGTGATAGATGTGTTGGAAGGTCTGATGAGGTGATGTAGTCAGGGCTTTGTGCTTTCCTGGCCTTCCCTATCCTTGGAGCTGAAGAAACGCAGCCCCTTTTCCAGGCTGCCACTCACAAGCTGCATACACAGAGTCTGGGAGTCACCAGATCTGTATGGCAGAGGCTGGGGCTGAACATTGGTTGTAGAATGATCTTGCTATTTCCTGTGGAGAAAGACTCTGCCATCCTGACCTTAGTCAGCAGCCTAGGAAGAGGGCAGCTGGGCACACAGCCCTCAAAGCTCTAGGAAACTAGAGGGAGAAGTTAGTCTTGGCTCTACCCACCTCCTCCAAAACACTGATTCTCACTGTGTCCAAGAGAAAGAGGGAGTGCTGTTTTCTCTGTGATGTTCTGATCAGGAGTGGACATCAATCTCCCCTGGGTCCTCTGGCTCAGATGAATCAGTCTGCATTTCAAAGAAACACTTTCTTATACCCTAAGGAATAATGATATGGAAAGCACAAGAATCATAGTTTTGATTTTGTTTTGTGGTCCTGGGTATCTAACCCAGGACCTTACACATAGTAGGCAAGCATTCTACTGCTGAGCTACATCCCCAGCCCAAGTGCAAGAATCATGGAAATAGCACACATAGCTCAATACTTCCTACTTTGGAATACTCCTCCTTCACTTTATCCCCATCCCCCCAGCAATACCAACTTTCTGGGATAAAAATGAGGGATTTGTTTAAGCAGAAGGATTCTTTTTTTCTGTTTGTTTGCTTTGTTTTGGTACTGGGGATTGAACCCAGGGACACCTCACCACTAAGCCACATCCCCAGCCCTTTTTCAATATTTTTTACTTAGAGACAGGGTCTCACTGAGTTGCTTAGGACCTTGCTAAGTTGCTGAGGCTGGCTTTGAACTCACGATCCTCCTGCCTTAGCCTCCTGAACTGCTGGGATTATAGGTATGTTCCACCACAACTGGCAGCACAGGGATTCTTTATATTTTTAATACTTTTTATGTGTCAATGGATCTTTTGTTTATTTATTTATATATGGTGCTGAGGATCAAACCCGGGCCTCACACATGCCAGGCAAGCGCTCTACCACTGAGTCACAACTCCAGCCCCAGCATAAGGATTCTTGAAACACTCCCACTTACCACCACCACAGAAACCAGTTAAGAACTGGGCAGGTGGTACACACCTGTAATCTCAGTGAGCTGGGATGCTGAGGCAGGAGGCTGAGAAGTTTCAGGACAGCCTGGACAATTTAGCAAGACCCTGTCTCAAAAAATAAACAGGGTTGGGTTGTGGTTTAGTGATAGAATGCTACTGGGTCCAATCCCTGGTACCAACAAAAAAAAAAAAAAAAAAAAAAAAAGAAAGAAAGAAAGAAGCAAACCAGAATTATAGTTACTTTCTCAGAGTATCCCTGCACAGGAACGGAATAACTTAGATTAATGGTCAGACAAAGCCTCCACCCCATACCCCTCAATACATACAGAAAGATTTATCTGTAAGGGAAATCAGGGTGTCTTGAGAACACCTTCCATTCTTTCCTCTTGCAGGCTCTTCTAGAATTGACCACACTCCATTATCTAGAGATGATCTGCTGTCCTCTTCTTTTGCTCCTGGATAAGCCTCTGATCGGGACTGGTTGACAGGGGAACCAACCAAGTGATTAGATGATTGGAACTTTCATCCCTAACCTCACAACCTCCAGGGAGGGAATATGGGCTGAAGATTGAGTTGCTCACCAGTGGTCAATGATGTAATAATCAAGCATGCCTGGTAATGAAGCATGCATAAAAACAAAGCAAACACAAACAAAAGCACCCTGCTGGATTTGGGGAGCTTCCAGGTAGCTGAACACATGGAGGTTCCTAGAGCGAAGTAGTCTGTGGACCTTCCCACATGCCATGCATCATTCATATCTTCCATCTAGCTCTTAGCCTGTTTCTTTTGTAATATTCTTTATAATCAACTGATAAAGTGCCAGGCAGTGGCACCTGCCTGTACTGCCAGCAGCTTGGGAGGCTGAGGCAGGAGGATTTGTGAGTTCAAAGTCAGCCTCAGCAACTTATCAAAGCCCTAAGTAACTCTGCAAGACCCTGTCTCTAACTAAAATATTAAAAATGGCTGGGGATGTGGCTCAGTGGTTAAGTGTCCCTGGGTTCAATCCCTGATACCAAAACAACAAGAACTGATAAATGTGTTTCCCTGAGTTCTGGGAACCACGCTTGCAAATCTGGTGCACTTAAGGAGGTCATGGGAACCCTGATTATAGCTAGTCAGAAGCACAGGTAAAACAACCTGGGATATGTGAAATGGGGGGGCAGTCTTGTGGAACTCACCTATGGGACTGACTTGGGAATTATCTATCTCCAGGAGGATAGTGTCAGAATTGAGTTGAATTATAGGACACTCAGTTGGTGTCCACTGGAGAATTGCTTGGTGTTTAGGGAAACAACTCTTGCATCTAGTGTCAGGAGTGCTGTGTTGAATGCTGGGGACATAGCTCAGTGGTGGAGCACCTTCCCTGGATTAAAAAAAAAGTGTTGAATGACTACAAGAGCAGAGGGAGAAAAAAGAATTTTTCCTTCAATTCTCAAGACAATCCTATGAGATACATACTGTCCCCAGCACCATTTAATGGTTTACATGGCGGTGGTGCTGGGGACTGAATTAGGGTTCAGGGCCCTGAGCACTCTACCACTGAGTAATATCCCAACCCACCAGCCCCATTTTAGAGTTGAGAAAAATGGGTCTCAGTAAGGTGAAGTAACTTGTCCAAGGCATAGAGCTCCATGTTGCTATCTCCTTCCATGTTGAATAAGTGATGCAGAGGTGCATGTCTGAAATCCAGCTACTTGGGAGGCTGAGGCAGGAGCAGCACAAGTTTGAGGCCATCTGGGCAACTTAGCAAGATCCTGTCTCAAAAATGAAAGGGGCTGGGAGCATATCTCAATGGTAGAGCACTTTATTAGCATGTGCAAACCCTTAGGCACAATCCCCAGTACCAAAAAATTTTTAAAAAGTGAAAAAATGAATATTGTCTCTGGTCTCTCACAGGAAAGTGGACAGAGGCTCTTTAGGGACAGATGGGTGAGCCTCCACATGGGTTTTAATCAATTTCATTCCTTCCTCACCAGCCTAATACTAGGCTGCAGCAGTCCAGGAGGAGATTAGGACAGCCTTAGGCTGTACAGATTGTTCTTCTCTCAGGTCACAGATAAAAAAGGTCTCAGCCTTTGGAGGGGTAGCCATAGGGACTGAAAGGTAGGCAGTTTCAAAGGGGACACACATGCAGATCACTTATACCGTCCTCCCACTCGAGGATGTTTCCTAGAGAAAAGTTGAACTGAACCCTCACAAATAGTTGAATCTTAGAGGAGAGGAAGTAAAAGAAGTGGGTGAAAGAAAAATTAAATATTCACTAAATACCTATCATGTTTTGGTACTGTGAGTCAAAAACACAACAGTTAGCAAAACAGACTTCACCTCTGCCCTTGTGGAAGTTACAGTCTAGTAGAGGAGACAGACATAAACAAATACTCACCTATACACATGTGCAATTACAATCTGCAACCACATTATAAAGGAAAAGTACAAGGCAGTATGATAGCTTATAATGCATGATGGGTTGATCTAATCAAGAGAAGGAAAACCACTTCTGAGGAAAGGGCCTGAGGCTTAGATTTGAAGGAAATTTTGAGTACCACTTCTTTTTTGTTTGTTTTATGATACTGGGAGTTGAACCCAGGGCCTCATGCAAGCTAAGCAAGCACTCTATCATTAAGCTACATCTCCAGCCCCTAAAAGATTAAGTGGAGAATGATTATGAGAGTAGGAGGTAAGGGGATACCAGCCAGTGCAAAGGCCCTGACACAGGAGAGAAAGAGGAAAGTCTAAGGAACTGAAAAGCCACTAGAAAGGCTGGAATGCAGGAGGCTGGGCATTGAGAAAGGGGTGGGAAGGAGAGATAGGTGGAGGCAGATCCTTACATACCTTGAGGCCAAATTAATAACTTAATATATAGAAATTAATAGAGAGGTTTTATGATTTTATTTCCTTTAAACAGATCTATGGACTTGGGGATGGTGGTGCACACTTTAGTCCTAGTGCTTCAGGAGGCTGAGATGGGATTATCACTCGAATCCAGGAGTTAGAGATCAGCCTAATCAACATAGAGAGACCCCATCTCAAAAAACAGCAACAACAATAAGGACCTCTGGTTACAACATGAAACCATAGACCAATTAGCAGCTCTGTTCTAGTCCAGGTTAAGAAATTACAGTAACTGGATTACACAGCAAAAACGAACAAAGTCAGAAAGACAGGAATAAAAAAGTTGAGTTTGTGGGGAGTGAATTAGTCATCTCCTCTAGGACTGAGTCTCTATTACTGAATTCCCTCATTCATTTAATAAATGCCTGAGGCCCAGATTCCAATTCCCCCCTGTGTGGGTCCAGGAATCCTCATCCCTAAAAGGAGCTGCACGGGTCCTCGTCTTTCTCTTTCTTGGAAGATGGTTCTTCCAAGGAGAACACTTCTGCTTGACTTGTTACCCTTGTCACCTGCCCTCAGACCTATGTAGAACTTCCAAACTTGTCCTCCAGGGAAAGGAAGAAGTTTCCTGTCGCACTATTGAGAATTTACTTTGGAAACACCAAGTTGGAAGGTATCAGACTGAAACAGTTGGGAACGACTTGGATCCTGCCCCTGGATCCCTACTCCTTCTGTGCTACCCCAACCCTGGAAGCATCCTCACAGCGGAGACTTGGATGGAAACAGAAAGCCCACCCATAGCTCTCCAATGGGCAGGGCAGAGGGCGGAGCACGCCTCTGTGACGTTGGAGGGACACGCCCCCTGGGCGGGAGCTGCGCCTGCGCTGGAACGGTTGCCTCGCTCCCGGAAGTGAAGGATCTAGACAGAGCACCGCTGGGTCTGGGTGCCCGGAGGCAGCAGCGCTCGCGGAGCTTGCCCGCTGGCCCCCGACCGCCATGTCGGCCTTCGACACCAACCCATTCGCGGACCCAGTGGACGTAAACCCCTTCCAGGTAGGACCCTCCGACTCACAGATCTCTCTAGAGCCCAAGGGCCGACGCCCGGGCCTTTTTCGCCAGAGCCGAGAGACGTGGCGTAGGAGGGACGGGCTATCTGTCCAATGGGAAAGCGAGCTCTGAGGGTTGGCCTATCATAACGCCTGGGGGCGGGACTAACAGCAGGTGGAACTGCGAAGGGGGCGGGGCGCTGTAGCCTGGGAAGAGATGGGATTTTCTAGCACCTGGGGATATAGCCCCTCTGGACACTGCACTGCGGTGAATGGGACTGGAGCTGGTAGTCGGACCCTTGGGGAGAACTCTTAGTGGCAGGGAGAGTAGCAATTTGTGACTGTTACATTTCTGCAAAGACACCTGTCTTGAGTGACCTCGAGGTGACAGCAACATGATGAGGAACTTAGAAACCTAGTGGGATGGAGAAATGTGGGAAAACCCAAAGCACTCTCCACCCCCACCACCAGCAGCTAAACTATCATGTAAAGGAGAGTCCCTGAGGTTTATCAGGAAAAGAATGGGAGAGGGTAGGTAAATAGCTTAAGTTTTGTAACATTGAAGCCGATTCCAGTTGCCTCGCTATTTAAACATAGCCTTGATAAGAATTCCACACCTTGGCTATAGGTCTAGTTTGGGATGGGTTTTGGCCGGATAGGAGAGCCCGGGTTAGAGATGAGGGGACGCTGGAAGAGTCTTAAAGCACAAGGAATGTTGGTCTGATGGACCTGAGTGTAGGACAGGGTAATTGATATCCACTGTCCTATGAACTGGCCTGACCTTTGGAACAAACACTCAAGGAAGAAACGATCTTCCTACTTAAAGCCAAAACCTTCCTGCCTTTGAGCAGAGCACCAGGATGTTCTTTTACTAAAGTGAAAGGCTGGATGCCTGTTAGCTGCAAGGCGCTTGTGCCTCTTCTTTCCTGTCTATTCAAAACCAGTTCTAAGGAAGCTTGCTTGTGCTGACTGGTGATTTATGAGCGCAGATGTTTCTGCTCTGTCAGGTTGTCACTAGGCACATTAACTCATCCTGTTTGTATTTTATTTTGGTCATTGGCAGCTTCAAAGTTTCCTGCAGTTATCAGGGAAATCCTTGAAGGGGTTCTTCCTGTGACTAACAGCATGAGCTTTTCCACCTTGAATCCCCTTCAAAGGTCAGAGCAAAGGAGACTTGAACTAAATGATTACATATTATCAGGATAGTGAAAATTTTATGCTTTCTTTCTTGGTTTCAAGGTGACTTAGCCAATGAAAACCCTCAAGGCATATTTTGGTAGCTTGTTCCTTGTAACATTGGGGAATTCTGAACATTCCTCTTGAAGCTTAATGCTTCTTGACAGAGCCTTTGCAGAGACCTGTCTCTTATGTAAGTCATCTCTATTAGTTGGGTAAGGAAAAAAGAGTTGCATTTTTTCCTGTCAATGTCAAGGTTAGCTGTTTTGCTTTCATTATAAAACTGCTGTATAATACTAGAAAGGGCCAGTAACTTTTTAAATGAGTGGTATGTGTTGGTTTTTTTTTTTTAATGTTGTTTTCGTTGTTTTGCTTTTTTTTTTTTTTTTTTTTTTTTTGATCCTGTCAGGATCAAAATTTCTGCTGACATCAGAAGCAGTCAGCAGTCCAAAGAAGCAGAGAGCTTTTCTTCACTGTTAGCAGTAGGCAGGATCATTTTGACCTTTATTATTAGCTCCTTGAAAGTCTTAAACCACATCTCTGGTCCCAGAAATGATTGTGCAAACTGTGAGAGAAATAACTTCTGCATTCAAGCAAGACAGTATGCCCATCAGACAGCCCAGATATAGCAGGACAGGAAGCAGCTGTTGGCCTATAAACCAGCAACATCTGGTGGGGAATTCTATGAGAAGAAAGCTGGCTGGCTGTAGTACTGCTCCTCCCCCCTGCCATCCTATGCTGATTATTTATTTATTTATTTATTTTTATTTTTTAAAAATATTTTTCTTTAGTTTTAGATGGACACAATACCTTTATTTTATTTATTTATTTTTATGTAGCTCTGAAAGTCAAACCCAGTGCCTCACACATGCTAGGTGGTACTCTACCACTGAGTCACAACCCCAGCCCCAATTTTTTACTTTTTTAACTTTTTTTTTAGTATTGGGAATTGAACCCAGGGGCCTCTTACCACTAGAGAGGTACATCCCCATCCTTTGGTGTTTTGTTTTGTTTTGCTTTTGAGACAGGGTCTTCCTGAGTGGATGGAATTTTAGGTGTGTGCCTAATTTGTGGCATGCAGTTGTGTAGAGAGAAAGCACTTTGGAGCTGGGTATCATGGCAAATGCCTGTAATCTCAGGGACTGGGGAGGCTAAGGTGGGAGGATTGCAAGTTCAGAGCCAGCCTCAGCAACTTAGTGAGGCCATAAGCAACTTAGCAAGACCCTGTCTCGAAAAATCTAAAGAACTGGGGATGTGACTCAGTGGTTAGGCACCCCTGGGTTCAGATAGCTTTGGATATGAGGCCCCCAGTGTCATCCTTCTGATCAGAGCTTCCCTCCCTTTTCTTAAGATGAAATTGTCTGCTTCCCTGACTGCCAAGGCTGGGACATTGGAAGGGTGCAGCCCTTGGGAGATTGGGTGTGAACCCAGCTTCATTTACTTAAGGTGTTGGCACAGAGCTCAGGAAAGAGCAGGTGGATAGGCGATAGACTCCGAAACTGTCACACCTAGTCAGCCTCCAGAACAGTTGGGTTTTTTCTGTCTCCTCATATAATGAAGGATTGCAAAAAATATACTTAGTGTTCAGAGTCCATGGCTAACTGCTAGAAATGGGAACAATGTTAGAAATCTGTTTTAATCTTTTCAGTTTCATGATATGGAAACCAAGACATGCCAGGGTCACCAGCAAATTAGTGGGGGGAAGGTGCTTAGACCTGGCTTTCATTCTGAGGACAGTGATGTTTTAAAGTTGTTTTTTTTTTTGTGTGTGTGTGTGTGTGTGTGTGTGTGTGTGTGTACCAGGGATTGAACCCAAGGGTGCTTAACCACTGACCCACAACTCCAGCCCTTTTTATTTTTTATTTTGAAACAGTGTCTTGCTAGTTGCTTATAGCCTTGCTAAATTGTTGAGGCTGGCTTCAAACCTGCAGTCCTCTTGCCTCAGCCTCCCAAATCCCTGGGATTATATTTGTGTGCCACAACACCTGGTTGTTTTAAAGGTTTTTGAATCATTGGTGTTAAACTGTCTTGAGGTTATTTTACACCAGCTAAGGAAAGAATGTAACATCATTACTGTTGCTACCATTCTAGAAATGAGAAATGAGAGAACTGGTAGTGGTGAAAATAACTAATTATTATTAGCTAAGCTCTCCCCCCTCTCCTCAGTGTGAGAGGGATGAAATAATACAGATTTTATTGTGTGGGTTTTTTGTGGAGACAGATAGACACACACACGTGAATTCAGAGTCTTGAGTATGCTAACTATGTCCTCTACCATTGAGTTCAACCCTTGTTGTGCTTTTTTTTTTTTTTTAAGTTGTTGATGGATCTTTATTTTATTTATTTATTTGTATGTGGTGCTGAGAATGGAACCCAGTGCCTCACACATGCTAGGCAAGTGCTCTACAACTGAGCCACAGGTTCAGTCCCCCATGTTGTGTTTTTTTAGGTAGTACTTTAAAGCAGTATATGTTCTGGGTAATGGTAGGTTTTTTGTTTGTTTGTTTTGTGGTGCTGGGGTTTGAACCCAGGGACTTGTGCATGCGAGGCAGGCACTCTACCAACTGAGCTATATCCCCAGCTCTAGTAATGGTAGTTTTGAAAGGTGGTCAAATAGGTTTGGGAATCCCTACCTATTCCTTTTTTTCCCCCTGGTATTGGGGATTTAACCCAGGACACTTAACCACTGACCTTTTTATTTTTTTATTTTGAGACAGGGTTTCACTAAGCTATTTAGGGCTTTGCTAAGTTGCTGAAGCTAGCCTCAAACTTGGGATCCTCCTGTCTCAGCCTCTGGAGTCACTGGGATTACAGGCATGTGCCATTGTGCCCAGCCTATTCCATTTTTCTTGAAGATAACCAGTCATATTAGTTTGTTGAGAAATTGTACAATAAAGACATCTGCTCAACTTTATTTGACCCAGCAAATAAATAATAATTTCTCAGTTATTCAACCTTGAAACCTCATTTCTTCTTACTCTTGTGAAAGCCAGTGAAACTCCCAGTGCATCATTAATTTGACTCCCTATCCAAGTTCTTTATCAAGCCCCTATTCACACCTCATGACGTGGGCATGGGCTTTTATGATCCCTTCCTTGAGTGTGGTTATAGTTGGGATTATTAGAAAACTTCCTGCAAAGTAAAAACTGCATGTGGAAAGTTCAGTCACGAGAGTGCAGCAGAGGCTTACCAAACTCCTAGGAGGAAGCAGAAAACTGCAAGCCAAGTGTTGGCCATTTCACAACCTCCACTGGCACACCCTAATTCCTCTGTTAATTATGACATGTCTGCTTGGTACCTTCTGGGTATTTGGGTTCATGCTCTGGAGAGATTCTGGGGTGTCTGCTCCCAAAAGTTCCTGATAAAGTCTTATCAGGTATTGAAAAGATGGAAAGCTAAAAGGAGGCACTGTACTGTCCATTTTATTTTTCAGTAGTTCGTAAAAGTCAGACCACCCAGGCTAATGCCAGAGCTGCTTTCTTAGTTGGCCCTTTCGCTAGATTTTCCCAGACAGAGAGTGGTGATCTCAGGAGGGGGTGTAGAAGAGGTGGTGATGCTGAACAGAGGAAGCCTTTCAGTGTTCAGAGTTGCCAAATCACACAATCTCACTTTCACACATTGCCTCCTTGCAGTTAAAAGATAATCTCAGTGCTGTGACTGCTTCCCAAGGGTTTGAAACATTTCTCTCCTGTGGGAGGAGAGAGTGGTGGCAGAAAAGTGACTTGGGTGTGAAGAAAGTTACACGAAGTTCCCTGTATAGACATGAGGGCTTTGCAACTTCCCAGAGAAGGTTGGCTCCAATTTAACTGTAACTTTGGGAATTCTTAGAATCATTCAGTGGACCTGGTACAACTGTCCTATGGAACAGGAGCATTGTCTTAAGTAATTTGAGAATGTCAAAGTTTTTATAGCTTAATGCTAACTCCAGAAAGCTTCCCAGATGGGAATAGTCTTGCCTTTATGGTTTGCACCTGGAGCCAGGCTGGTTGTTAGAACTTGGCTGGAGATTGAGGTGAATTTGGACTTTATGCTTCTGATAAATTTTCTTTGGAGCCACTGTGTAGGATAATCCTATGTTCAGAGAATAGTAATATTTAACCAGGACAAACAAGGGGTTCTTGCCACTCATTTGGAGAAGAGAGCTGTGCACATTTGCAAGATGTGACCCAGCCAGTAAGTGCCCCTTTGAGATACTGACACATTTGTGCAGGTCATTGAGGCCCTGCTACTGTGCTGTGCAGGCCAGTGCAGGAGAGCAAGGTAAATGGGCACGTGGTCATTGGCCAGCTAGAGCTTCTAATCCAGCAGGAGAACTAAGAATACTTACTGATAGGACAGGACAGCATGGGTAGGAGGGCAGTGTGCAAGAGGAACTATGAGGAATGTTGGGAGGGAGGACAGAGCTGTACAGGTATACCCTGCTGTTCTGTCCTTGACCCTGTTTCTTACTCTCCAAATAGCATCCACATACCAGTGGATCCCAGATCCTGATCTCTCTCAACTCTCAGTCAGTATTTTACAGCTCCCAACTGGACCTTTCCTGCCATTTCAACCACATACAATCCATAGGTATCTCCAACCCAATTCAGAATCTTCTCAGATCCCCTCCCTACCCACCACACCCAGCCTGAAAAACTTGTTTCTCCTTTTCCGTAATCAGTTATCTTGGTTAATTGTGGCAGTGTTCACCAAGCAGTCACCCAAGCTAGCAACCCCCAGCTCCCAACTCCTTCCTTTTCCTTTCCTTCTTGCCCTGCAGTCCTTCCATCCCCCCACCAATCTAGAGTTCCCAAACCTGTGGCATCAACCTGAATAGGGTCTCTGGAGTCCCTCCTTCCTTCTCCATCCCCAGCTGCCCCCTCTTAGTTCAGTTCTCAGTTCTCCCGTGTTAATGGAAGTGTTCTAGCCAGAGCTCCTGCCATCATCCTTCCCGCACATTGCACTTTCCTCACTGCTGCCAGATCATGGCATACCTCACACATATCTGCTTGTTTCCCATTGCCTATAGGGTCAAGTCCAAACTCCTATACTGTGGCTCTGTCCTTGTCAGTCTGTTTCCTGACATTCCTGGCTTCTCTCCACACACCCCACTTCCACAGCCTCTGTAACCTTCTCCTATTTCCTGGACACTTGCAAGCTCTTTTTTGGGGCTAGAGCTCAGAGGTGCTCTACCACTGAGATACTTCTCCAGCCCTTCTTAATTTTTTTTTTTTTTTTCCTTCTTAATTTTTATTTTGAGATAGGGTCTCTTAAGTTGCAGAGGCTTGAACTTGGGGATCCTCCTGCCTCAGTCTCTGGAGTTGCTGGGATTACATATGTATGGGATTACATACCTGGCTTCTGCAAACTCTTTTTAAGATTCTACAGTGCTAAATTCCTTTCATTTCTGAAGATCTAACTCAGATACCAGCTCAGTAAAGCCTGCCCTGACTCTCCCTGCTCTCCTGTGATCATGCTACCTTTGCCCTTGCCCTGTGTCACAGTACCAGTCAAGTTCCAGCGCTGCTTCCTTGGCTCCTGTTTAATTCTCTGTGCTATTTCCTCTTGAGGGCAAGAACCAAGACTTTCTTGGTTGCCTCAGCCCAGAACCTGGTGTAGAGAAGTTTGTGTAAGGGAGAGGACAAACAGGTGGGAGAAGAGAGGTGACTGAGATTGAGAATAGACTGTTCTCTAGAAGGGGCAGCAGGTCCAGGAAGGCCTCAAATGCTGGGCCAGGCAGCATTTGGACCACTCTGTGCATTGCTGCCTCTGCCTTTCAGAAGTTTTTTAGTGTCTCTAACTCTCTTCTCCACCCCTTCTCTTTTTTTCTTTTGTGAAGGGATTGAACCCAGGGGTTCTCTATTATTAAGCTACATCCCAACCCTTTTTATTTTGAGACAGGGTCTCACTAAGTTGCTTAGGACCCCACTAAGTTGCTGAGGCTGGCCTTGAACTTGCTGTCCTCCTGCCTCAGCCTTCTGAATCACTGGAATTACAGCCATGAACCACCGTACCCACTGTGTGTTTTTGAAGTAAAAATAACATGATAATATAGAAAATTTAGAAGATTGAAATGAAGGCATCCATATTTCTACCAGTCTTTTGCAACCATTGTTATTTTGATGTGTTTTCCTGCCAATCTTTTTCATATGATTATTTTGAAAAAACTGTAATTTGGCATTTATATAACAAAGGCTTTTCTGTATTGCTCTGCTGTCTGCATAACTATGATTTTTTCTGGCTTTTCAGGCCTTCAAGGGGATATGCACCAAAACACACTTGTGCTCTGTGTCATTATTTTGTCTTGCTTTTTTTCCTTTTTGTAAATCCTGGTGCAATGAATATTTCCATAGGCACAGTTTTTACATGTTTTTGTCGTATTTCCTTGGAATAGATTCTCAGGTTCCTGAGGAGAGAGTTCCAAGGTTACTGTGGCTCTTCGTGCCCGGGACCCAACCAGCCCCTCTGGGGATGATAGCCTCTCTCATTCTATGACACTAAGTCTCATCTCAAGCAAATAGGACTTCACCAAGGTTCTAAAGTGTTGATGACTCTGCCTCCCAGAGAGAAAGATCTGAGTTTTTTAGTTCGTGAGATATTTCTTTAATGAGTTTATTTGGAGCTTGAAATCAATGTCATACTGGGAGCTTGCGGCAGTGGAACATGGGAAAGTAACTGCACTCAGGCCCAGACAGAACCTGTGAAATGAATGGAAGGAGATTTGCAAACCAAGGAGAGAAGTGTGTTTCACGGTCCTCGGGAGTAGAGCTGCCCCTCCCCGCTTCTTCTGGTGTCCTCACCCACAAGCTGTGTGGCAAGGCCCCTCAGCCCTGGGTGGTACCTGCCATTCAAGCCCTTTGCTTGCCTTCTTTCCGTCTTCTGGGACCCCCATCTTCCTCAGAGTCCTCTGGGGTATCTCCCTTCCCTCCTGACATTACTCTGCACCTCACTTTAATCCTCAGTACATTCTTGAGGTGTGTCCACTTGTTTCAGCTACCAGACTATGGACTTTAGAAAGGTAACATTGTGTCCTGATTGTCTTGGCGTGTTTCTTATACTGTTACTGTGTGCTGAGTGAAAAGAACTGAGTTTAGGAGTTTTTTCCTTGTTATAAGTTCAGTAAAGGGCATTAGCCAGTCTGAGTGGCTCAGGGGGTTTTAGGTTACTTCTCTTTTGTAGGTGAAACTTAGCCCTCACCATCCTTTTAAATAACTCCTTGACCCACTTAAGAACTAGTTGGTACTCAGTAAGTGGGAAAGAAAGTTGATGCCCTTAGCTTCCTGTTTGTGACTCAGAGTGAAAACGAATGGGACTGGTCAAATGTGACCCTTCCTTGAAAGACTGTCTGCATGTGACTTACCACATATGTTTCCCAAGAATCAGCTCTTTGAAGTCCAGTAAGGAAATGGAGCAGAAGCCCTTGTCCATGCTCTTCTGGAGTGGGGTTCATTCATTCAACCACACAGTAATGGAGCATCTTCCATTTGCCAGGTGCTGTACAGGCTTGGGGAACCCTTTCTCTCTTCAGATGTATTGTCCCTTGTCCCTGGAGGCAGACAGATCTGGATTCAGAATCCGGCATAACCACTGCCCCTGAGATCTTAGATGAGTTTCCCATCTCTGTACTTGAGCTTTTCTAGCTGCAAAATAGAAATACTCCTCCCTCATAGAGTTGTCATGAGGGTTAAATGAGGAGATATATGGCACTTTCTTAGCTGTAGTTCCTCAGCTGAGCCACAGAACACAGAAGCTGACTGGAATGACTTTTCTCAGTTCTTTCCAGAATGGATATAATATGTGCATTCTAGATGCACAGGAGAGAAATCAAGTTACTATAGATAGCGGATTCTTTAGGACCATGGGGCATAAGTCTCTCAAAGAAACAGGTTGAGAAAGGCTGGCAGAACCTTCTTTTCTGATGGATTGACACAGTGGCCAGTACTGAAGTGACTAGAATTTCACAGTAATGTGGTTATATGGTGAACCTGGCACATAATAGACATAGTAAATGTCAGCTTCCTCTCTCAGTTCCTCCACTTCCCTCCTTTTCTTGTCAGACCTTGAATTCTCTTGAAGCTACCCACAGCCTTCAGAGGGAACCCAGGTCTCCTCAGATGCAAAGTACCCACGTGTTTTACAGAGCGTTTTAGGCTTCTCTTCCCAGGCAAGGTGCCTCTGACCCTTGGAGCCGCTGTTGTACTGCATATCTGCTAGACCTGCCTCCTGGAGAAAGTAGAGGCATTTTTTCTCAAATCTTTACTGAGCCGCTGCTCTGCCTTGGATCCTTCACCAGGCCCCAGGAAGAGAGAGCCAGAAGGATGAACTAGTCCTCGATGTACTCGGCTGCACAGCATTCCCAGCCAACTAGTGGAGACAGGATCTGTTTATGATGAGCCTGGTGGAGGGCCCAGGGGCTGAGCCTTTAAGATTTTAGAAAAAGGAGGAGGGATCAGTGTGGACTCCCTCCCTCTCCATCCCGTTCCAGCATCCCCTCCTTGACTGTCTTTTGGGAGGGAGATAGTATCTCACCATGGGACTGGAGGTTGTCTATTAAACATGTACACCTTGGCCAGGTATATATGTGCCAGCACCTGAAATCGCTACCAGAGCTGCCCCTCTGTTCCTTTGTCCTTTGGTGACTCACACCTGAATAGCCAGTGCCTTGGCTGGTGGGTCTGATTTCAGTGACCTCGGCTTACTCACTCCACTTTGGCTAGGTATCTGTTGAATCTGAAAGGGAAACAGATACTGAACCCCAAAACTTCCTTGCAAGAAGCCTATTAATTCTGAGAGAAAATTGCTAGTTATTCAGCTAAGAAATAACCTCTGAACCAGTTCCTCCAGCTCCAGGTAGCCTCCTGAACCTCACCGTGTCACTTTATTCCAGTCACAGGAGCCACGAGATAAGAGGTAGTATCCAGCAGAATGGATGTGGTCACAGTGTCTGTTTCAGAGGAGGTTGGAGAGCAGTGGGGCTGCATGGGATGACACCCATCCAGGGACAAAAGTGAACGGGGCTGTGTACCTAGCTCTGGGCTGGGTCCTGGCAGTGGTCCCACAGTCTTGACTTCTAATTGCTGGCAGCATGGGTAGGAAGATAGAGTTAGTTAAAAAAAATAAAATAAAATAAAGAAATCGGCAACTGGGATTGTAGCTCAGTGGTAGAGCGCTTGCCTAGCATGTTTGAGGCTATGAGTTTGATTCTCAGCACCACGTAAAAATAAATTAAAAAAATAATAAGAAAGGTCTATCAACAACTAACAAAAATATTAAAAAAAAAAAAACAAAAAAAAACACCAACCAGGGAACATGTTCAAGGCTGACCCTCATCTTCATCTCTGTAAGTGTTCAGAATAGGGAATAATCTCCCTCTTTGAATCCTAGGACAAGTTATTTCATCATTTGAGTGCATGTGAGTGTCACTTTCTTCATGCCAATAAATGGGAGGGAGTTGTTCTCTGAGAGTCTGCGTTTGAAAGGAGAACAGATTCTGAGCTCCAAACACTTTAACCTTGTGTTGAAGAGTTGGGTCTGTGGAGGCTTCCAGTGGTGCTTTCTGGTGGAGGCAAGACTGAGCCTGAAAGACAGGAGCCTCTGGTCGACTGGGAGTGGGACTGGGAGTGGGATGCAGAGACAGGACTAGTGACAGCCTGGCACCCCTTATGATGTTTTTCCCAGAACCCTTGTGTGGCTGTGGAGCACCTGCGACCAGGAAGGGGAGGATGTAGGGTCAGGGTGAAAACAAATTGTTCCATGCTACTAGGGGTGTTACGTGGACAAAGAGAAGGACAGGAACCTTGGGTAGGGACCAGACCGGAAAGAGAGGATTAGAAACACAAGGCTGTGTTCTGAAGACATTGCACTTTTTGAAAAGAATCCTCCCCAAAACCAGAACAAACGGTTTTCTTGGTTTTTCATCTGAGCCCTTCATATCTCCACTCCTAGCAAGTATGCCTGATTTAATAAAATCAGCACTGGCAGCCAGCAGCATTATTTTTGTTCCAAGACCTTAAACTGTTCTTTAAAAAATAAGAGGAGCTGGGAACGGTGGTGCATGCTGTAATAGCAATGGCTTGAGAGACTGAGGGAGGAGAATTACAAGTTCAAGGCCAGCCTCAGCGACTTAGTGAGGCCTTGCTTCAAAAAGAAAAAGAAAACTTAAAGAAAAATATGTACTTTCTGTAGAATAATATATAAAATAGTACAGAAGGGGTTATAAAGTGACAAGTTACCCTCCACCTTCACCACCCCAACCACCCCCACTACCAAAAAAAAGAAAAAGTCCCCACTCCTGGGAGGTAAGTTCTGTGAGCCATCCTGCATCTGTAAGGAGCGCCTGCATGGTACTGCTTCTAGGCCTCAGGCTGGCTCTGGATGTTTTCTGAGAAGTCAATTGAGCTGAACCATTTATAGAAAGGGCTGGAGGATTACAGCTTCACTGTGGCAGGGTGTCCCAGAAGCCTGCAGGAGAGGCTTTTCGGGGCACTGGGCAGGTGATCAGCAACCACACTGCAGCCGGATGTCATGGGGTTGCCTGCTCTGGCCTCTCTCCAGGGCTCTCTCATCTCCTCTCGTGTCTAATGCCTCTTTTTCACCTTCACAGGATCCCTCTGTGACCCAGTTAACCAGTGCCCCACAGGGTGGCCTTGCTGAGTTCAACCCCTTCTCAGAGGTTGGTGAGCGTGCATGTTCTGAGTCCTGTGAACTTCAGGGTGGTGCCAGGGTCTCTGGGGCAAGAAACTGGCAGAGAAAGAAGCAGCTCTGAAACTCTGTAGTCTCAAGGGTGTAGTCCTAACATGAACTCAGGATGGGAGTAAGGATGGGGACATCATCAAAGGTTCTCTGCAATTCTGTCTTTGGGATATGTGACCTGGTCCCCTCCCCAAAGAGGGCAGAGCACTGGTGGAGATTCCTGGTTCCAACAAGGCTGGGCTTACTGGGTTAGGGATCATATTGACCTGAACCTGAGGCTTGTTGGCCAAGAAGCTACAGAGAAAGACCAAGAACAAGCCCAGGGGGAGTGCCCCTCACAGTGTGGGCTTGCCACTAGTAGAACTCACCAATTTCCTTCCTTCGATCTGTCCCACACAGACAAATGCAGCCACAACGGTTCCTGTCACACAGCTCCCTGGGCCCTCGCAGCCAGCGGTTCTCCAGCCCTCAGTGGAACCAACACAGCCAAGCCCTCAGGTACTGTTGACATAGGATCCTTTGGCCTCTCCTGTGCAGTGAGGGCAGACCCATGACTGAGCCCTGAGGTTGGTGGGGGACAGAGGGCCTTAATCACTGGCTCCCCTTTAAGGGTCTTCTTGCAAAATTCTTTGGAGCTGGTCATTTACAAGTGTAGGGCCTACTTGCCAGTTGAAGTCCTCACCGTCCTACTGCCACCACCAAAAAATAAATCTGCTCACACAGGCTGTGGTCTGTGGTGTATTCAGAGGAAGTATTTTCCCCGATTTACCACTCCAGGTCCTTTTGAAGCCTTTACCTTATTCTTTCTGTCTTGGGGCCCAGAATATCTTTATCTATTTTCTATTGCTCTATCTCTGTATCTGTCTCTCCCCCTCCAACTGTGCTGAGGATCAAACCCAGGCCCTTGTGCATGCTAGGCAAACACTGTATGTACCACAGCATTACACTCCCAGCCCATCTCTCTTGCTTTTAACTTCATTTATCCCTGCTTTTCTTCATATTATCCCTTGTCCCTTCACCAAATGCGGTGAATCTTTTCTGCCTTATGTCCAGCACTTCACTCGGTCAACTCCCAACCCTATCCCCAGGCTCCTACCTAAGGCTCCTTGCTGCCCTAAGAGTGTGGTCCACAATGGAGTTGTATGTTGCAGCTTCTGCCTAGGCAGGTCGGCAAGTTCCTGCCTGCCCGATTCCTGGCAGTGGGCGAGCTCTCAGAGAGGCAGATGCTACTAGGAGGAGATAGTATTCTCAGAGACAGCTACATGCGAAAGCTTCCGAAGGTAGGCCCAGTGTAGATGAGCAAGAGGGAGGCTGGGCACCTGGACCCTGCCCAGGCTGGCCCTAGAACCCTGTGGAGGTGAGGCAAGCCTTACATGCAGGGCGACTTTATTTCAGCAGGGTGGTGGGCTCCAGGGATCCAGGCCCCGTTCAAATGAGGCACAGACTTGGGGAGAGGAGGCTAAGACTCCATCAGTGTGGTACTGTGAGGTCAGTCCTGCTTCTGCCTCCAGTGCTTGAAGTTCACCTCTCAAAGGCAACCTTAGCTCTTTGGGGAACTCCTTTTGGTGAAAGGTGTGTATACACGTATGCCAAGTCTGTTATGCCAAGTCTGTTATTCTCTGAGATGACCTGCTCCCTAAAGAAGACTGTAGCAGGAACCTGGCCCAAACAGTGACAGGAGCCAGCAGGAACAGGGCCCTGGGCTGGACCAATTGGGCGGGTCCTGGCCCTGTTCTGCTCAGTCTCCCAGAGCATCACTGAGCTCACTCACTTGGAGGCTCTGCTCAGCCTGCAGAGGAGATAAAGCCTGGACTCTGCACACCATGAAAGCCAGGCAAGGCCGTGTCTCAGGGCCTGTCTGGGGAGTTTCCAGTCACAATTCAGGTGACCAGCTTTATTGAGATGGACTTCCAGAGGCAGCTTCTGGGGGTGGGCAGGGATGGTAGGGAGCTTAAATACAGATCCCTGGGGCTCTAGCGCTTGTGGCCTGCCCTCAAGTGTCTCCCCTCTGTGCTCACTGCTGGAAGCTTTGCACTGTTCCCGCTTCACATGCCCACTCTAGGCCGTTCACATGAGGCGTGGGTCTCTGGGTTTCTGGCTTCAG
Source organism: Sciurus carolinensis (assembly GCF_902686445.1). NCBI lineage: Eukaryota > Metazoa > Chordata > Mammalia > Rodentia > Sciuridae > Sciurus > Sciurus carolinensis. The sequence goes on from NC_062214.1 coordinate 81,468,332, forward strand.
GTTAGTCTTTTGTGAGATTTTCTTCCCTTTGCTATTACCCCAAAGGTCAAACTGAACTCAACCCAGACTACAGTGTGGGGAATAAGGAGGACATCATGAGGGATTCTTTTCCTAGCTCAAGATTAGGGATAAGGGGAAAGGACAGCCCTATATTATAATAGCTAAGTGGCCAGAGGGTGGTGTAGGAGGAGTGGGAGATAGATCCCCTTGGTTTCTCTGTGGCGGTCTTCAGTAACTAAGACACTGTGGTACCTCCCTTGGGACTCCCTATGTGGTCTTCCCGTCTGGTACAAGGCGCCTCTGCCTGCCTTATTTAACTGACACTATTCCTCTATCTCTTGTGTCTGGCTGCCCCTTACCCATTCTCTCAGGCTGTGGCAGCTGCAGCCCAGGCAGGCCTGCTCCGGCAGCAGGAGGAACTGGACAGGAAAGCTGCTGAGCTGGAACGCAAGGAGCGGGAACTACAAAACACTGTGGCCAGCTTGCATGGTAAGGGAAGCTACTGGAGCCTCAGCTCACCCTGCCTGGCACAGGAGTGCCCTCAGCTCTGCACAGAGTGCCCTCCCAGCACTCGTCCTGAGTCACCTTCTTCCTGGGGTAGCCACAGAGCTTCAAGGAGTTCTCGGTCTTCTCAGAAGGGCACCAGTCCTAGGGGAGAGCAGTATATTGGAAGTCTAGAGACCTACAGTGGTAGACCTAATGGATTTAGATTATTTTTGCACTCCTTTCCAGTCCTGAAATTGTTTTCCTTTTTCTTTTTTTTTTCCCCAGTACTAGGAATTGAACCCAGGGTCTTATGCATTCTGGGAAGACATTACCACAGCTACATCCCTAGCCCTTTTTTAAAATTTAAATTTAATCTTTTTGGTACTGGGGATTGAACCCAGAGGCACCTTACTATCCCCAGGCACATCCCTAGCCCTTTTAAAATTTTTTTTTATCTTGAGACAAGGTCTCATTAAGTTGCTAAGGGCCTCACTAAGTTGCTGAGGCTGATCTTAAACTTGTGATCCTCCTACCTCAACCTCCCAAGTAGCTGGGATTACAAGCGTGTACCGTTTTGCACCCAGCCTGAAATTCTGGTTCTTGGATAGCATGGAGCACTGGTCCCACAATTTCTTGCTTATGATGATGACTTGCTGTGGGCTTGTTATTAATAAAAATAATCACTTAGGCCATTTAGCTATTTCGCAGTGCATTTGGGCTCCATTATCTTTGAGTGAGCTTATAGGTGTCTCTTTGGGAACACTTGTCCTCTTCCATCCCACTTCATGCTCCTGCTTGTGGTAGCCCCTTTGCAAGCTCTGGTTTGCCCGTAAACTGGCCAGCATGTGCACCTCTGTGCTCCTTCTGATGCTGGAACCTCATCTTGTTTTCTCTTTCCTCTTTCCACACAGTGAGAGAGAACAACTGGCCAGCCCTGCCCTCATGGTGCCCTGTCAAGCCCTGCTTCTATCAGGATTTCTCTGCTGAAATCCCTGCTGACTATCAGCGGATATGCAAGATGCTCTACTATCTCTGGATGTGTGAGTCCCACTCCTGCCCTCAGAGTTTAGGGGTGCAGTGGGGCTGTTGAGAGGCCTGTTTTTGGTCAGGTTGCTCCTCTCTGGTGTCAAGACTTTCTTCAGACTCCAGCTTTCCTGTACCTGAGCTGTGTAGGGAGGTCCCTTACACAGACTGCTCTCTATCTGGGAGCCTCCTTGAGAGGAGCAGTCCAGACCACTTAGCACATATAGTGGGACTAGACAGACTTCCAAGTCCCTGTAGAGCTCACTGCTCTAAAAGGCCCACTTTAGGTGAAAGCCTCCCTCTCAGGCCCCTAGGTTCCTAGGGATGAGGAAGGAAACTCTTAACTCTGTTGTAGGCCACTTAGGCCCAGGGGAAAAGGATCAGCACTGGGACTGTACCCCACCCCATGACCACTTCCCAGAGATCCGGGCTATCCTGTCTCATGAACTTAGTTTTGAGGTTCCAGAAAAATGGTCCTCTACTATTTAGCTTCCATACCGTATGTAGCTGCCATACAGCATGGACCTCACTTCCTCTCCTAGGGAGTGGCTTTCCCTGTCAGGAAGCTCTTTAGCCCCCTTGGCTCAGATTGTCTCTCTCCTCTCCCCTTGCCCAGTGCATTCAGTGACTCTGTTTCTGAACCTGCTTGCCTGCCTGGCCTGGTTCACAGGCAACAGCGCCAAGGGAGTGGATTTCGGTCTCTCAATCCTGTGGTTTCTGATCTTCACCCCCTGTGCCTTCCTTTGTTGGTACCGACCCATCTATAAAGCCTTCAGGTGAGTGGGACTGTGGCAAAGGGTGAGGGTAGGGCTGGCATCCCAGTAGTAGGTGATGGACCCCAGGCCTGGGGCCCCATCCCAGTCTTAGTGTATAATAGAGTGGTATGGAAATTTGCTTTCCCACTTCCACCAAGAGCCAGAGCAGACAAGGACCAGGAGCCATTTTCCTTAGTTGGACCTGACCTCTGGCTCTGAGCCCTGTCCACAAATGAGGCAAGGAGACCTAGAAAGGGGATATGGAGCCTCACCTGCCATCACACTGTACCCAGTCTAGCCAGCAGAGAGGTATTTCAGATGCTAGGAAGAAGGGGCCTCTAGAAAACATCCTAGTCTATAAGTGTGCTGCTCTTGAGAGTTGTCAAGCAGCTATTCCTGGTGGCTTCTCTCTTACGTTCACTTGTACACCCCAGTGATTCTTGGGTTTCTGATGAGTGCCAGTGCCTAGGCTAGATACTGTGAACATGAATGGATACACCTCACAGACCCCTAGGGATTTTGGAATTGTACCTCAGGATTGATGTTTTCAGAGCTGGGAACCTAGTAGGCTCTGGGAAATGGGTCAGGACCCAACTGCATGATCCCTGGAGGATACAGAGATGAAAGTGTTCAACCCTTAAAGAGGCTTAACTGATATTCCTACTCCCCATTCCCCAAATACCTTTTTGTCCACTCAGTTTTCAGGGGGTTTTATTGTGGTGGTGGTGTTGAACTCAGGGTCTCTACCACTAAACTGTATCCCTAACCCCAGGCCTATAGTTTTATTATTAGAGATTTATGCCTTTGGCTTAGATTTTATTGCCTGCTAGGAGATATGGAGTGTTAGGCTCTTTATATTTTCCTTTGGGGGAATGATTTTATCAGGGAGGGAGTAAAAGTCACCCCCTTTTTTTTTTAAAGAATATTTTTAGTTGTAGATGGACACAATACCTTTATTTTATTTATTTATTTTTATGTGGTACTGAGCATCAAACCCAGTGCCTCACATGTGCTAGGCAAGTGCTCTACCACTGAGCCCCAGGCCCTTCTTGATTTTGATGGTAGATATCTGTGTGTGTCCATGTGTTTATGTCCTTATGGACAATGTGACTAGTTCCCTGGGGCCCTTGCTACTTATCCATCCTGCCTCCTGGCTTCTAGTTAAGATAGATGTCATGCCAAGTAAGGAAGGCTTAGGAAATGACCTAAGCCCTCTTGTGACTTCTTATTTCTCTGTCTCTTCACAGGTCTGACAATTCTTTCAGCTTCTTCGTGTTCTTCTTTGTATTTTTTTGTCAAATAGGGATCTACTTCATCCAGTTGATTGGCATGCCTAACCTGGGGACCAGGTGAGACGTGGGGCATCACAGAAGGAAGTAGTAGGCTTTGAATGTAGGGCTTAGCCTCTCTTGCTCTGTGTACTAGCTCCCAGAGAACCCCATGGATGACCCCAATTCTACCACAGTGGGAGGGCTGGGTGAACCTGCCCCTGGATCTGCCTTGGGTGCTTTTCCTCTTCTTTACTGGTCACTGCTTACTATCTTCCCTTGCTTGCTTACTATCTTCCCTTGGCTTGAATCTTTAGGGTTGTATTCTGTGCTGGATTGCAGCCCCTTCCTTTTTTACTGTCACACCCTCCTGGAGGCTGAGGGATGTCCTCGTCTTTACAGACCCTGAGCTACAACTTTCTCCAGAGACACTGAAACTGTAGGAGACAGGGCCCGGCTTCCTCTGTAGTCTTCTTCCTGCTCTCCTCCCCGAGCACCTGGCTGGGTTGAGTTTTCTGGCTACCTTGGTCCTCAGCTCAAAATTATCCTCTAGAAGAAAAGCTGGGGTTGATGTTTGCCTGTCTGTCCCAGTGCTCAGAAGCACAGGCAGGCACTTGGCTGAGAGCCCAAGCCTAGAAGGGGGTAGCACTATTTTGGTCCCCTCCCTCCAGCACAGCTGGCAAATCCAGAGCATGAGGAAAGGGCTGGGTCCCCTGGCACTCAGAGCCAGCACCTGCTGTCCTCCCACCAGCCCGCTTCCTTCTCACCCTGCTTTTTCTAATCTGCCCTCTTTTCATAATCTAATTCCATTACTCTTTATCCTAAGCGAGATCCTGGTAGAAAGGCTGTGATTAATAAGCGCTGTTTGCCAGGCATGGTGACATAGCCTGTAATCTCAGCCACTCCAAGGCTGAGGCAGGGGGATTGCAAGTTTGAAGCCAGCCTGGATAACTTAGCGAGACTCTCAGCAACTTAATGAGACCTTGTCTCAAAAAATAAAAAGGGCTGATGATGTAGCTCCGTGGTAAAGTGTCCCTGGGTTCAATCCCCGTACCAAAATAATAATAATGATGATGATAATAACAACTGCTGTTCACACCCTGGACTGGAGTCAGAGGCTTGATTCTCTCCGGCCCTGGCCTTGCTCCTCACTGCCCTGCATGGTTCCAGCTGGATGCACTTTGAAGCCTACCCTTGCCTTTCTACAGCCCTTCTGTGACCATTTTCTAATTGTACTTCACCACGTCTTTCTTGTTATTTATTGTAAAACACATGTTAACAAAATTTGTCATTATATTTACGAATTTAACCACTGGGGACTGTACAGTTCTGTGGCATTTAGTGCATTCACTGTATTGCAGAGTCATTACCAATGTCTAGTCAGAACATTTTTATCAGCCCAGAAGAAAACACCATACCCTATTAGGAAGTCATTCCTCATTTTCTGCTTCCCTGAGCCCCTGACAGTCATTAAACTGCATTCTGTCTATGCATCTGTCTACTCTGGACATTTTTATATGAGTGGAATCATACACTGGGTGCCCCTCTTTGTGTGGTTCCCTTCATATAGCATAATGTTTCTAAGATTCATTCATGCTTTGGTATGTATTAGTACTCTGTTCCTTTGTATGACTGAGTTTGGTTTCATTGCATGGATAGACTACATTTTATTTTATTTTATTTATCCATTGCATGGATAGACTACAGATCATCAGTTGATGATCATTTGCATTCATTTCAAAATTCTTTTTGCTATTGTGAATTAGTGCTGTGAACATTTTTATACAAAATTTAGTTTGAAGATCATCTTTTGTGCATGTATGGGTTTGCATGGTGGAGGAGTAGCATGGGCCTGTCAGCCCTCAAAGAGGCCTGGCCTCTCTCAGACTAAAGGCTGTGGCCCACAGGGTGCACTGTACTGCTGAGAGATGCCCAGGTGGAAGCTGGGACATAGTAGCCAATTGGAAAAGAGCCCCTATGGGACTTCTGGGGCCCACTCCCACTTTGCCCCCTTTGGCCTCCTTTTCCATTTGTAGTGGTTGGATTGCAGCCCTGTCTACACTGAAGCAAGAGTCCTTGCCCGTGTCAGTCATCATGATGGTGGTGGCTGGCTTCTTCACACTCTGTGCTGGGCTCTCACTCTTCCTCCTACAGCGGGTAAGTGAGGGCCAGGCTACAGCAAGCTCAAAGAAGTAAGTCCTCTCTCTGCCTTTGCGAGGAGGGGTTCCCTCACCTCTGTAGTTGGGCTCCCTAGGACTGTGGAGGTCCAGCACATTCCTCCAAGACTCTGGGTGGACAATTAGGCAGAGTTGGGAGCCTGGGGGCTCCTGTGGGCATATAGCTGGAATTCCAATGACCATCACCCCACCCTCTTTCCCCAGGTGCACTCCTTCTACCGCCGAACAGGAGCCAGCTTCCAGCAGGCTCAGGAGGAGTTTTCCCAGGGCATCTTCAGCAACAGAACCTTCCGCAATGCGGCCTCATCTGCTGCCCGAGGAACCTTCCAGGGGAATTAGTCCTCCTGACTCTCCTCCCTCTGCCTCAGCCTCTTCTCTCGCCTGCCTTCTGAGCTGCACTTTCCGTGGGTGCCTTATGCAGTGGTTGTGCCCAGCACCGACCCGGCGGGGGCCTTGTCGTGACTCTTCCTCCTTCCTCAGCGACTAGCTCTCCCTTCCATGGGAGGGAAGGGGAGGGAGGGACAGGGACTTTTTTTTATATACAAGAGAAAAAAAAAATAACAAAGCTGTCTTTCCTTCTCTGGTGGTGGTTTGGTAGGATTCTTTTGTCTCACTGGAAGCAGCAGTGGGACTGAAGCTGTCTTCCCCCTGTACACACACATGGGGTCATTAGCTGGCCTGGCCCACCCTAGCTGGAATTTTCTACTGGCATCCTGGAACTCATGTCCTGGGACCATAGTCCTCCCCAAGAAGGCCTCTACCAGCAAGCATGGGGTCCCCACAGTCCTTCCCTGCTTGCCCAGGCTGGGATAAATCTCCCAAGGGTTCCACTTTAGGTGAGCTGCAGTCTGGATGTGTGGACAGGTCTGTTCCCCAGATGGTTCTGGAATGGTCTCTGGGTTTCCAGAGCCTTTGGTTGGTTGCCCCAGACTCTTCCCTGCCTCGTTATTCACAAACAGATTGATAACCCTTTAGACCCCCTGAATCCTCCTGATGTGTGTAACATCTTGTCCCCTCTGGCCCTGAGTCCTTTTCAGACTACGAATGTGCAATGGGGTTGGTTAAGAATTGGGGATAAGGAGGGAAAGAGGACATTGGTCCCAATTTGTCCTCCCCAGCCTTTGGCAGTCTGCTAGGAGAGTGGGTCTGAATGTTAAGGTGATTTGTATGGCCCCGTTTGATTTCTCACTCCTCTTAAGGTATCCTTTGCCTAAGCCTTAATCCTGCCCCCACCATTATCAATATCCAGCTCGTGAAACGCAAGGCAAGGGGAATCAGTCTAGAACTGTGTCCTTCAAGCAGGACCAATGAGCCATTTTTCTGAGGGTTCCTTCCACACCCAGAGTACAGTCTAAGTCACCTTCCATCACTTGGGATCTCCAGGAGGTGTATTATTGTGATGTGCCCCTGGGAGTCCACTGTAAAAGCCTACACCCTGTCCTGCGGAGGTTGCAGGAGCTGGTGTGTAGGCTGTGGGACTTGGCAAGCTGGCCCAGCCTCCAGCCTCTGGGTCCTGGAGCCCACCTGAGGCAGCCCTCAGACTGTCAGCCCACTTAGGCCTAGAGCCACTCAGTGATAATGACAGCAACCAGGGTTTTGTAAACTCCTTTCTGGTGTTTTTCTCCTCGATGTACAAATGTATATGTTATGTCTCAATTTTTGTGCTTAAATAAAACTAAGACATTTTCAGACAGCACTGGTCCTGATGTCTGGGGGATGTGGGAGGACAGTGTGGTCTATCAGGTAGGGGTTGAGGGCTTTGGCTGGTCTGTGACAAGTGTATAGGCCCCTTCCTCCAAAGAGAAAGGTAGGTAGGAAGCAGTGGAAAGGAAACTTGACATTTTCCAAAGGCATTGTCTTGTCCCAAGTACTTTCTACTTTCAGAACTACCCTTCATTTTTGTACTGGGGATTGTGTAAGCGCAAAAGGACGGGAAGCAGACCTCGACGGACGCTGGGGCCCATTCTCCGGATGGGGAAAATGTCTGTCAGTTACAGAGGGGATTTTGGTTTTATAGGTACAGTGATGTAATTTTTTTTTTTTTTTTTTCTCGGTGCTGGGGATTGAACCCCGAGGCCCTGTGCTTGCAAGGCAAGCACTCTACCAACTGAGCTATCTCCCCATCCTGCACACATGCAGTTCTGACACAGGCTAGTTGAAAAGGTTAAAACTTTAATTTAGGAAGGCAGTTGTAAAAAGGTTGAAACTCAGTGTTGTCTGGGGAGAGATGAGTCCAGATTCCAGGGATGAGTACTCAAATCTTGCTCATTGGTATTTGCTGTGCTTCAGTTTAGGACTAATTAGCCCTGGGGGAAGGTCACGGCTTAGGGCCCAGCATTCAGTATTCGCCCCTTTCCCCGGGGCCCATTGTTCCTTGGCTAGTTTCCCCTCCCTCCTCCTGAGCACCCCTCTCCATTTTCCTTTGGGGGCTATGTTGCAGGAATATTATTTTCCATAACCCTTCAGAATGAACCCGGGGGTGGGGGGAGGGTGGCAATTTACCACTGAGCTACATCCCTAACCCTTTTTATTTTTTGAGACAGTCTCGCTAAATTGCCGAGGCTGACCTGGAACTTGCAATCCTCCTGCCTCAGCCTCCAGAGTCGCGGGAATTACCGGCGTGAGCTACCACCGCCGGGCAAGGCGGCTAGTCTTGCCTTCGGTAGAGCGATCGGGTTCCCTCCAGGAATCTCCCCGCCCCCTCACGCACCTGTTCACCGGGCTCCTCCCCTCCCGCCCCCTCACGTGGGTTATCTCTGGACGCTGCCTGCGCCCGGGTAGGAGTCCCCGTGTGACGAATCTGCGGTCCTCGGCTTGCTTTCGTTCGGCTCGCAGAGACTTCATTGACCCCACAAAGGCCTTGAGGGTTCTGGCGGAGGACGTCCAGGGCCAGGTGCGGGAGTGGGAGGAGAAGGAGCCTCGGAGCGGGGCGGGGCCCAGCTGCACTTCCGGAGGGCGGTGCTAGGGCCGCGTGGATCCCTGCCAGGTCGCCGTGCAAGCGGTGGGTTCGGCTGCCCGCCCGAAACGGCGCCGGGAACCCGGAAGCGCCTGCGGGCGGGCGCGGGATGGCAGGGCCCGGCTGGGGTCCTCCGCGGCTGGACGGCTTCATCCTCACCGAACGCCTGGGCAGTGGCACGTACGCCACCGTGTACAAGGCCTACGCCAAGGTGGGTGTGGGCGAGCCGCCCCTGTGTCCGCCGACCCGGGAGACCTGTGGGGTTAAGAGACCTCGTAGGGCCGGCGGCCTGCCTAGCCCTAGGCTAACCCTGGGTGCAGGAGGGTGGAGCTCACTGCCACTCCTGGGTCTTCAAAACAAACACAAGTATACCCCCACTGTTTGCTCTGGAGGGGGCGGGTGGAGACCTGGGCGGAACCTAGGTGTCAGTGGCCGAGGAACCGGCTCAAAACGGAAGTTGCCGGGTGGACTGGGAGGAGTCTAGGACTGGACTCCAGAAGGCAGGACCAGTTAGGGGGCGGAGTGGCAGTTCTAGAACACTGAGTGGCATGCCTTTGCGTGGGCACCGTAGAATGCGGTGCAGTGAGGGTCGGGTTGCAGAATGTTCGAGAACACCAGGCCAGGTCCTGAAGCCAGGATTCCAGAGTCCAGCTGCCTCGTGGACCTGAGAAATAAAAACTGGGATTTCCACCAGGAGGCTGGTGTGGGTGGCAGGTCCAGGGATGGGGAAGGGAGCAAAGGGTCCCTTCCATTGAGGCAAGGCCCTGGCCACCTCAACGCAGAGCCCTCAAATCACCTTTCCAACAGAAGGACACTCGAGAGGTGGTAGCGATAAAGTGTGTGGCCAAGAAAAGTCTGAACAAGGCATCGGTGGAAAACCTCCTGACTGAGATTGAGATCCTCAAGGGCATTCGGCACCCCCATATTGTGCAACTGAAAGACTTCCAGGTGTGGACCTGGGATGGGGCTCCCCCAAGGTGGCTGGAAAAGGGACGCACTCTTTAGGCTACTTCTCTATCTCTAATTGTAGTGGGACAGTGACAATATCTACCTCATCATGGAGTTCTGTGCGGGAGGTGACCTATCTCGATTCATCCATACCCGAAGGATTCTGCCTGAGAAGGTGGCTCGAGTCTTCATGCAGCAATTGGGTATAAGCCTCTGATCCCAGCCTCACAATTCTTCCCCTGTTCTCTCTACCTTCTGTATCCTACCCGCACCCCCTGGCTTAGAGCCCTGACATTGCTTTGCAACTTCCTGCTGCTTAGGAATTTTTAGGGCCCTGTCTTTTCCATGTTCCAACCCTAGCTTCAGGGTGCTATGAGAGAGGCAGGAGCCTCCATCTGTGGAGAGTTCAGGCTTCTACATGTGGAACATAATATGAGAACTTTATCCAACATTCCAGGGCCCAGTAAGTGGAACCCAAGAGCATTAGCAAGGAAAAATACAAAATCTAAAGGGCCAGGGCATTTCAGGAGGCTTGTGAAAAGTCTAGAGGGGAAAGGTGGGTGGGGAGGGGAGAGGAAGGCAGGAGAGGGGGCTTCTCTGACTTGTCTCTCTGCTTGGGTCCTGCTCCCCAGCTAGTGCCCTGCAGTTTCTGCATGAACGAAACATTTCTCACCTGGATCTGAAGCCACAGAACATTCTGCTGAGTTCCTTGGAGAAACCCCATCTTAAACTGGCAGGTCTGAATCTGGAACAGCAGGGGTGAAGGTTTTGGATGGGTGAGCAGAGGGCTCCCTCTGCCTGGCAGAACCCTGTTGAGTCATGACAGTGACAGGCTGATAGATCCAGGGCTGGGCCCCATCATTGGAAGGTAGGAGCTTTCTTAGGCTGCCCACACTTAACTCGGCAGTGTAATGGGCGGAGTTAGGACTAAGTTGTAGTCAGTTGGGGCTCACTATCTGTCGGGTTTGGGGTTCAGTCTGAAAACAGTATCAGTGTGTGACTAGGGACTGGACTGGATTGTTTCTCAAACTGTGACTCAATCTAAGGTAGTCTTAAAGGGGGCATGGTGGGGGTAAGAGTGGTTGTGGCCCCTGATACGATTTGGACAAGAATGGACTTGACGCTGGAGACCAGAGAACATGGTGTAGCCTAAGCCTGGTGAACAGTGAGGGCCAGGCCCTTATCTGCCTAGCTGGTGTGATCAGGTGGCTTCCTGGGAAGCAGATGCCTGGAGAGACTGTGCAGGGTGGGTGGAATTTCCACACCCAGAGGAAGATGTAGGAGATGTTGCACAGGCTGGGAAGTAGGATTGATCCTGGTGGTGAGTCTGGAGGGTGGGGAAGAGCCCTGCCAGAGCTGGGGGTGAGGCTTTATAGGCTACAAGTGGAAGCAGCTGGAGTTCGAGCCCTACTGCCTGGCCTCTTACCTGCAGACTTTGGCTTCGCACAGCACATGTCCCCATGGGATGAGAAGCATGTACTCCGCGGTTCCCCCCTCTACATGGCCCCTGAGATGGTGTGTCAGCGACAATATGACGCCCGTGTGGACCTCTGGTCCGTAGGGGTCATCCTGTATGGTGAGACCTCTGTCCCCTGCTCCCACCCCACCCCAAGGGCTGGACTGTGTGTCCTCTGGTAAGGCTTCCCTGGACCTCTTGGATATAAACAAGAACTCCAGTTTTATTGATCTGGGGCCCTGCTCTGAGGGACATCAGGTCCCCTCTCTTCCCAACCTCCCCTCTGCCTCCCTCCCACAGAAGCCCTCTTCGGGCAGCCCCCCTTTGCCTCCAGGTCATTCTTGGAGCTGGAAGAGAAGATCCGAAGCAACCGGGTTATTGAGGTGGGTCTGCAGGGCCTTAGCAACCATTATGGGGTGGAGGGAGTCAGGGCCTTACACAAATTGCAGTGTGGGCCCCAAGCCATCTCCATGTTCACGGGACAGGCTCTAGCACGGAAGGAAGGTGGGACTCAGATGCATTCCAGGGACCCGGGACAGTCCACAGCAGACAGAGGCAGGCCACAGCAGAGCCAAACCCAAACTTCCTGGGAACATAGTGCAGGGATGGAGGGAGGGACCCACAGACAAGGCTCTACTCCAGCTGTGGGCAAGAGCCTGGGGAATGAGGCTGACTCTTCACGGGCTCTGTCACCTTGACCCACCTTGTTCCTTCTAGATCTCAGGTTCTCCACCTGTCAAACATGTGCCTGTGGAGTTCCTTACAGGGCCCTGAGCTCGGGCTGAGGTGCTGGAGCCCAGAAACATCTGTCCCTGCCCTCCCCTCCCCACAGCTCCCACTGAGGCCCCCGCTCTCCCGAGACTGCCGTGACCTACTGCAGCGGCTCCTGGAGCGGGACCCCAGCCGTCGGATCTCCTTCCAGGATTTCTTCACCCACCCCTGGGTAGACCTGGAGCACATGCCTAGCAGGGAGAGCTTGGCACGAGCAGTAAGCAGGCCGACCGGGATGTGGCGGAATAAGGGCATGTGTGGGGACGTCTTATCTGCTCCCTTTGGTGGTGAAAAGGTGACTCGCCCACAGAGACTGAGGGTGGGTTCAGGGGGTTTATCTCAGCCCTATCCTGGTGAGTGTGGGAGTCTGGGGGTGGGCCCAACTCCTCATCTGCCTGTCCCCAGACTGCCCTGGTGGTAGAGGCTGTGAAGAAGGACCAGGAGGGGGACCCTGCGGCCGCCTTATCTCTCTACTGCAAGGCTCTGGACTTCTTTGTGCCTGCCCTGCACTGTGAGTTCCAGCCTGAGCCCTGTAGTCCCTGAGCGCAGCAGGAATGGGGGTCAACTCTATCTGCAGTGATGGATTCCAGAGGAAGTTTCCTATCCAGGATCTTATGAGAGACAAGGCAGAGGATAAACCTGGAACTTGGTGTTTGGGGGATTCTGGGGACTTGGTGTGGCATAGGTGTTCCCTCCAGACTCCTCATGTGAACCCCCACCTTCTGCAGATGAAGTGGATGCCCAGCGGAAGGAGGCAATTAAGGCAAAGGTGGGTGAGGTCCTAGGAGGAAAAGGGTAGGTGTGAGTGGAGAGGGTCCATGGATCCCAGGGCCTCTGGGGAATGGCTGTCTTAGAATTGGAACTTCCTCTTCCATAACACAGGGCTGGGGAGGGGTCAGACCAGCTTCATTTGACCCCTGATGTGGTTATAACTTGAGAGAGTTACTGAAGACCCAGAAGGAGAATGGGAGGTGGGTGCCACAGGGAGGCAGATGGGGATCAGCTCTCCTCTCCTCAGCCCCTCACTTCCTACAGGTCGGGCAGTACATGTCCCGGGCTGAGGAGCTCAAGGTCGTCATCTCCTCCTCCAATGAGGCCCTGCTGAGGCAGGGAACTTCAGCCAGAGACCTGCTCAGAGGTAGGCTTAAGTTCCTGGCTTATCCATCAGCCCCGCAGCAGGCCTCCCTCCAGCCTGAGGGGAAGCAGGTTGAGGTAGGCCCCCTGTGATGAAAAAACTGGGCCCCTTACCCTGAGCCTTTGTGTCCTCATCCCAGAGATGGCCCGGGACAAGCCACGCCTCCTAGCTGCCCTGGAAGTGGCTTCGGCTGCCATGGCCAAGGTTTGTGCCCAGTGGGACGTTTCTCCATAGACTAGGGAGGAATTCAAGATGTGATCCTAAATGACCTAGTGTCCTATCCTTGTGGCTGCAGGAAGAGGAGGCCAGTGGAGACCAGGATGCCCTGGACCTGTACCAACAGAGCCTGGGGGAGCTGCTGCTACTGCTGGCAGGTGAGGTACCAGCACCACCCGCAACAGGCCGCAGGAGGCCTTGCCCTCACCACCTGCCCTCTCTTTACAGGAGAGCCCCCAGGCCGGAGGCGGGAGCTGCTTCACACTGAGGTGCCCACTAGGGTTGGGAGGCTGATGGGGGCTTTCTCTTCCCCTTTATTCTATTCTTATCTGTGGAAACTCCTTGGATTCTCTGTGGAGCTCCCTTCCCTTTGGTTTTTCCAAGTGTCCTTCCCTTGGTGTGTTCCAAGTCTGAGAGTCAAACCTTATGGCCCAGGGCTGGGATGCTCAGATCAGCAGGAAGTGGTGGGCTGCTGCAGCCTGAAAGGCCTCCTGGAAGAGGCAGCATAAAAGGAACCAAAAGGGAGACTGTTTTAATGGGGCAGAGGGTTCTGGAGAGCATCAAGACCGAGGAGGAGGGACTGGAATTGTATCTCAGTGGTGGAACACTTGCCTAGCATGTGTGAGGCACTGGGTTCATTTCTCAGCACCACATACAAGTAATTAATAAATAAAATAAAGGTCTATCAACAACTAAACAAAAAAATTTTTTAAAAAACGTGAGGAGGAGCTCAAATTTAGGTCCTGCCCCCACCCATGGGCATATCTTCACTGTACAGGTTCAGAATCTCATGGCTCGAGCTGAATACCTGAAGGAGCAGGTCAAGGTAGGCACAAGGGGGGCCATCTTGGGGTGAGGGTTTCTGGGTTCTCTGTGCTTGTGACTGCCTGTCCTCTGCCCCCTTTGCATATTCTGTGACTCTCGTGTCCATCTCTGGCTGCCTACCCTTTGTGCTACCTTTATGTTCCACAGATGAGGGAATCTCGCTGGGAAGCAGAGACTCTGGACAAGGAGGGGCTGTCAGAGTCAGTTCGTAGCTGTGAGTCCTGCTTTGGAGTCTGACATTCCACAAAAGGAGGGATGAGGGCTGAGGATGACCCAGGTTTCTGCCTCTCTTTCCAGAGACCTCAGCCTGACCCTTCCCCTTTCCTCCTCCTTAGCTTGCACCCTGCAGTGACCTCAGAAGAATGACTGGACAGCACGTGACACCTGGAGTGAAGGGGCACGCTAATCCAGGCTGACACCCAGAATTAAGTGACCCTTTGCAGATCTGGGGGACTGCCCGGATGAACACTTCTGAGACCCCCCATATTCCAGAGTCTCTGGCAATACTGCCCACCCCACAGAGGGCCTCTTGGCCCATGTGATGTGCTGGGAGTGCTGGAGGCAGGACTGTAAGAGGAGAGTTTCTTTCATGAGACCTTTGTTATTTGGTGACTGCTGGGTCCTGAGCCTGTCAGTTTGGGTCATTAAGCCATTTATGAGTCTTGCTTTGAGAGTAGGGCAGGGAGCCCTCTGCACTTTTGCTCTTGCACTATCCCTGCCAGCAGGCAGCCATACCCTGGACCCACCCTTCCTGGGAGTGGGTATTCCAGCTCATCTTCCTCCTCCACTGGAATAGGCACTCCAGGACCCCTTAGGGACCACCCACTACACGGTGCACTCAGCCCTGTGGAACTCGGCAATCTTCCTGGGATCTCCTTCCTGCCTACCATCTCTGTACTTTAAGATAATCCTTCAAGCATGAAAGTAATGTCCTTGGCAGGGGTGGTACAAATTTGCCCTGGCACAGGGGAGGGGTCCTCAATCCTCATCTCTCCCAGTTCTGTCCTATTTGGGGAACACACCACACTAGCTGCAGGGTAGGCCTCGTACTGGAATTCGAACCTGGAATCAGGGGAGTGGTTAAGAAATGCTGATCCTAAGAGAGGCTGCAGGCACCCAGCACTGTTGAGGATATGTAGTCCTAGGCCTAGCACTGCCACTACCCCAGTGTGTGACCCTATTTAAGTCCCTTCCTTTTTCTGGGCCTCCCCATCTCTTCAGTGGGGTCACAGATACCTCCACAGCCCACGGCATGGGCTCTCGTGAGGGCAAAGTGAATGTAACCTGGAGAAGAATGTACATACCAGAGAGGGTTTCTAACACTTATGCCCTTAAATGCCTGGGGATTCTAAATCCCTAGAAACACACACACACACAAAGACCTTCTTAAGTCAAGTGTTGACTGTCTTCTCTGCAGGAGGCTGGGTGTAAAAACTGCAATTCATTGTTTTTCTATTAAATTATTTTTGGTATTTGCACATCTCTTCTTGCCCTAAGGAAAACAGGAGAAGTAGCCCTGTTCATAGGCTGGGGTGAGAAAACCCAGGAAATTTGGGGAACCTGAGGTAGGTCTAGGGAAATCACTGCAGGAAGTGATAGGCACATCTGCTTCCTGCCTTCAGCTTTTGGGAATCGAGAAGAGTCAGCCCGCTGCCATTTCTGCCAGTGGGGACACGGAAGCAAGGCCCTTTCCCTTTGCTCAGAGCTGTTCTGGGACTGGAGGCAGTCTTCAGATGCTCTGCCCTTTGCACCATACACTCTCCCCCAGCCAGGGGACCCTACCACAGCCCCTTATGCGTGGCCTGCAAGTAAGCATTGAACTGGATTGGAGAAAAGGACATTTTTGGATGTCTTGTTCTCATATCTAACTCGCCAAACCCCAAACTGGAGTCATTTCTAGCAGATTCTGTGCTCTTGGTGTGACCAGCCCTTGTTGAGAACGTCTTTGAGGTTTAAGAGAATGGCCGAACACCTCAGGGCAGCCACCCAGAAGCTGTTCCTCAGATTCCTCAGTACCAAGCTGCTGTCTTCCACATGGGTTCAGTGGCTTCTGATAAGGGAATGGAGCAGACCCAGGGAAGGAATTCCCCTGAAGCCTTTGACCTGGCCATTGGAGGGCACTGTAGAGCAGTGCCAGAGGGCAGGAGGAGCAGGCTAAAATCTTCACTGCCACTTGACTGTGGACCCATCAATTAGCCTGTTTATTTCTCCATAAAATGAGGATGAGGAAATGTGCCCCATGGGAATGTGTAAAGAGTTGGTGTACATGGGCTTGGCGTGTGGTAAATTCAATAAAATGTTCAGATCTAGGGAGAGAAACATTTCATAACATCTTCAAAACTGGACCAAAAAAAAAAGATTGCAATAGGTGGAAGGAGGAGAATGAATGGACCTTTTGGATGGGTAAGTGAAGAAGATGGGCTGGGAGGGAGAGTGGAAAGGATGAAGGGGAGAGGTTTGACTCACTGACCCCAATGGTTTATTTCTGGTATTTACATCAAGTGATGGAGAACAGGAGCCTCAAAGGCTTAGACAATGTGGGTATGGAGAGGAGTGGGCCCATATGAAGGGTTAGGTACAGGAAACGGAAGTCTCAGGCCCTGGGAAGGGGCTCTCCCTGGGCAGAGCGTTAGGTGGATGGGCTCCAGGCTGGTTCTGTGTCCCAGCCACCTGCAAGGGAGACAAGACAGTGCTGTTGGAAGGCTAGGGGCAAGGGAGGAGGTAGGCTCTCTAGGGGCTTCCTTCTAATGGAAGAGGCCGGTGAGGAACCTACAAATGGACCAAACACTTTTCCTCTTTGGAGCAGGTTGTTTATGGAGGTGCATGCCTGTAATCCCAGCAATTCAGGAGTCTGAGGCAGGAGGATCACGAGTTCAAACTCAGCTTCAGCAACTTAGGCCCTGAGCATCAGCCAGACCCTGTCTCTAATAAAATGTGTGTGTGTGTGTGTGTGTGTGTGTGTGTGTGTGTGTATACATATGTATATGTAAAGGGCTGGGGATGTGGCTTGGTGGTTAAGCACTCCTGGGTTCACTCTCTGGTACAAAAAAAAAAAAAAAAAAAAAAAAATCCAGCACCAGACCAATCTGGGCCCTCTTATCTCCCAAGGGCCACTTCTAGAGCATATTGAGGGTTCCAAATTTCCCTGTCCCTGGCCTGCGCATTCTTTGACTTCCTGGGAATACAAGAAAGGATATAGAATCCTGGTTCCTGCAGGACGTTATCTAGAAAGACTCTTGCCTCAGAGGCCAGGATGCTGTCCAGCATTCAACCCCTCCCTGAGTGAGATGGCTCATACTGAGGCTGAGGCTTGAGGGATGAGGTGCATCAATGAATACTCCAGCATAACACACCCACACCTACACTCTTGAAATCCCATAGACACAAACACAAAAAGCCATGTCCAAGCTCACATGCCTGAAGGTCCCCATGCAGACTGCAACTCCTCACACACAGGCATATCTCTTGCTGAATGAGACTGAGGCAGCCTTAACATTGCTGCTGTTCTGGACCCAGGCCACCCAGACTTCTTAAGCCTCATGCAGACTCAAGGAATGGTGATGCCTGATGGGTACCCAGTTAGAGGCAAGGTAGTGAGCTTTGTGGTTCCCCAGCCCTACTGCAGCTTCAGATTTGTGGGATGGGAGACAGAAGCTCCCACCTCCCAGGCCTGAGCATCAGCTGGGTCAGTAGGCATTGTCAGCAGCTTGGCTCAGCAAGTTAGCATGCCCCAAATGTCCCCAGTGCCTGCCTGCGGCCTCCAGTGTCTAAGGAAGGACCATCTGGCTATTGGGGAAAGGGAGATCCTACGCACTCCAAACGCTGGTCACCCTCCCCAACTCCTCCCTGGGGACCAGCTGGCCTCAGGAAAGTCACTTGTTTTTTCTGCACCCCTCCTCCCACTGGGAGCTGGGTCTGAGCTGTCTGGTTGAGTGGATTCAAGGCAGAAGGGGACTGGGGTTTCCTTAGGTAGGGTTCAGGGGCACCACCAATCTTCCCAAAATCCTTTGTACTGTGGAGTCAGAGCTCCTGAATGGTGGGAGGGGAGGCCAGCCATCTCGGTCTCCCATTTCCCCTTGAAAAAGCATGTGATAGGGAGTGAGGACAAAAGGGTTTTCTCACCACCTGCCTGCAAGGGAAAGAAGGAAGGAAAGAGGGGTAAAGGACAGGAGGGTAGCAGGAAAGGAGAAGGCCCAGAGCATCAGGCTCCAAGCTATGATGCCTGATGATGATAGTAGGGTTTTATTGTTGTTATATTTTTGGTACTGGGGATTGAACTCAGGGGCACTTAACCACTGAACCCCAGCCCCAGCCTTTTTTTGTATTTTATTTAGAGACAGGGTCTCACTGAATTGCTCAGTGCCTCGCTAAATTGCTGAGGCTGGCTTTGAACTCTTGATCCTCCTGCCTTAGCCCCCTGAGCCGCTGGGATTACAGGTGTGCAGCACGAAATCTGGCAGTATTAGGGTTTTGGACACTGTGAAAAGGGAAGTTTTAGTAGCAAGTAGCTTTCTCTGTGACCTTTACATCACACCAGGTGGATGGACCAGTGATGGAATGATTGTCTACAGTAAGAAAGGGTAGAGACAGGATAGGAAGAGAGGAAGTGAGTGCATCCAGGACCTGAGGGCCTGGGAGGAGAGGCTCCAGCTTGATCAGGTAAGCCCCCTGGAAGGTAGGAGTGCAGGACAGGCACTGAGCCAGGATGAGGCAGACAGAGGGTGGGAGGACACGGGTGAGAGGGATACAAACAGAGAGAAACCCAGAGAGCAAAGCTGACGGGGAAACAGGTAAAGGCCAGCAGAAGCAGACCCCTCAGCCTGCCCTTCTCGCCCATCTCTGCCTGAGCTCCAGAACTGGCCCCTTCTGCCTGGTAGCCTCCTCTACTCCATTCCAGGGGCAGTGCAGACAGGTCAGGGCCTCATGGGGTTCCCAAGATGAGTGAGGAGCCAGTGTGGAGGGTCAGTCCCCTCCACTTTCTGACTCCAGGCGCCAAACAGCCCTGCTTTGACAGGGTTCATTGAGTGTCTCCCAGTCACCCCCACCACACACACACAGCGCCTGCCACCCCAGGCTGGCTCTCGGCCCTGCAGAGCACTGAGGGGGAAGGGGGCTGTCCAATCCCATTAGGCAGAAGGGCCCCGGAGGGTGGAGTGCTGACGTGGGTCCTGCTGCTGACGCTACTGAGGCAGCCCACACACACACATCCCCCACCTGGCTTGGGGCTCCTCTAGCTTGGGGAAGGTCAGGAGGGGTTCGTGTGCAGTGGCTGCCAGGCCCTTCCCCAGGGTCTCCTGGGAGCTGCTCAGGAGGGCGAGGCCCATGTGACAGCCCAAGCAGCTCTGCCTCCATCCCGGGCCTGGGTCCCTTTTGCTCCCCACTCCCAACTCCTTGCCTTCTTTCTCCCCTCTCCCACTCCCACATTACCCACTGCTCGAGCGTTTATGTTCCTTCTTCTTATTTTACAAAGGGAACCTGATGGGAACTTTTCCCCGACAACCACACCACGGAAGGCTTTCCCACAGTGGGGCCTGAGCCTGTGGGGTGGAGGGGCACCCGGGGTCGCCTGCAGCACTTCCTTCCTTCCGCAGATGACTCAGGGTGACTGGTTTGCTCCAGGAGTCTCCAGGACACTCTGCTCCACCCACCCTGGGCACCACAGGTGAGCAGGATGACATTTGGGCTCTTCATTTTTTCATTGTTTTAAAAATTCAAAAACATTCTTCGCTGCCTAGACACAAGCTCTTCTGAATACACCAAGCTCTGGAATAGGACCAGCTTTCTGCCTCACCTCAGACCACCTTAGGAGGGTGCCAGACTACACAGTGTCACATGACCTCGGGTCCCACCCCACTCCTGTTTTTAAACAATGAGTTACCACTTATTGATATGGTCTATTATGTGTCAAGGGCTTTACAAATGGTCACCCTTTGAAGCTGGAGGTGTACTCAGTGCCTACTATGCCTTAGGTCTGGCATTTGATCCCCAATACCCCTGAAGAAAAGAAGTCACCCTTTGAAACATGTGCTATTGTTATTTGGGGGTGGTGGCATTTTTCATTTTACAGGGGCAAACAGGCTCAGAGAGGAAGGGAACGTGCCGAAAGCCACGTTCTAGTCAAGCTGGAGCATAGGTTCCCTGCTTCTTTCTGTTACATCCTCCATCTCCTAGGTGGGGAAGGGATAGTAGGCACAGGTGCCGCAGACAGCGGTGGTTGAGTTGTGGCAGTTCCTGTGGATCCAGGTAATGCCCTGAAGGTCCCCACCTCCCCACATATATCCCCATCCATCTGACCATCACATCCGCCTCAAAGCCCAGAGCCCAGGCCTATTCATCTGGCCCCAGGCTAGACTGGCTACTTGGTCAGTGCAGATCCCACTCTCCCGCATGGCCCTGAGAGGGTAGAGCTAGAATATCTCATAGGGGCTGGCGCTGGAGCAGTTCCCTTCCACTCAGAAGACCCTTCCACTCCTGGCACTGGATTTGTCCTCCCTCCTATGCCACTGCAGGAAAGAGGTAGAGGATGCCCCTCCAGGGCAGGCTTGGGGCTATGAGTTCCAGGACTCAAGGTCATTAAGAAGTGGGAAGATAACCACGACATTTGAAATTTTTATTTTTCACTGAGCTAGGAGAGGAGATTCCAGCTATAGAATCCAGAGAGAGTTCTACAGGAACAGGACAGAATTTGGCTGGGCCCTGGGCCCAGAGAAGGCCTGGAGCTGCCTGGGCTACTGTTCAATGCCAGCTCCATCCTTGGCACTTCGCCCCTCACCCAGCATTGCACAGCTCCCAGAGCCCACAGTGGCAGCTGCTTGAGGCTGTGACTGCAGCTGCTGCCCTGCCCAAGGAGGGGTGTGGGCTCAGCTCCAAGTGGCCAGGGATGCCAAGCCAAAAAGAATCTTAGGAATCATTCAGTCTGTTCCCATTTTCCAGATGATGAAATAGGCCCTGAAAGAGCAATGGTCTTTAAGGACAATAAAGGTGGAGATTGGAATGCAGGCCTCCTGTCTGCTAAGAGTATCTCCTACAGTCCCCTCTGAGAGCATCTGAGGGTTGGTGGCTAGTGGGGCTTGGAACCCAGGGGATGTGTGTCTTTGTGTGCCAGGGTTATCTGTGGCCCACATGCCAGGGTCTTTGTGTCCTTTTGTGAATGCTCCTGTGTGCAGGAATTTGGGGCCATACCCAAAGAGGGATGGACCTATTTCTATAATCTTGGGAGGCCTCCCCAGGCTGAGTAGGGGCATGGGTCCTAAAGAATAGGATGAGGAATGGAAACTTTGTTCCCAGTGGGAAGGGAAACACCAGAAGTCAGGCTTAGGGTGTGAAAGAGAAGGGTTCTGAGGCTAGGTTAGGGGAAGGGAAATAAAGCCCCAAATGGGGTATAGGTCCCTGGAAACTGAGACACACTCATAACTCATGTGGACCCAGCCCTCTGGCCATCCCAATGCACAACCCCAGGGGAAGAGGTCACATGATATAGCACTTCTCAGCTGATTGCTTGAGGTCTCCCAGTGTGGTCTGGGCCTTGTCCTTGAGTGAGCCAAGGTCCAAGCCTGGGAGGCTGGACAGCTGCCCAAGGACTGAGGCCTTCTCCTCTTCCTCTTCTGTGTCCTCCTCAATCATCTTGGCCAGCTCCCGGGGTAGCTCCACATCTCCACCTGCCATCTGTATCTGGCTCTCATCTGTCTCGTTCTGAAGGGAAGAGGGGTTGGGGTTGAGGTAGAGGTCTGTGAGGACTCAGAGTTGAAGTGGCAGGAAAGAAACCTAGACTGGGTTCCAGCCCCTGAGCCATAACCTCAGTCCCCGACTTTTTTTTTTTTTTTTTTTTTGAGACAGGGTCTCACTAAGTTGCACAGGCTGATTTTGAAATTGTGATGCTCCTGCCTCAGCCTCTGATGCCACTGGGATTATGGATGTGCACCATCGCACCCGGCTCAGGCCCTTAGATTCTTGAGCCCCATGTTCCAGTGAGTTCCACCCCTACCCACAACATCTCAGGGTCAAGCACTCGATGCATGGGCCTGGAGGCCTTGTGCTTTTGTACTGCTTTACTTCACTCTGAGACTCTGAAGGACTAGCATAGTGAGTAAAGAGAAAAAATGCCTAGAAGTCACACTGTTAAAATCAACTGTCACATAACGACTATTGTTAACTACACCAAAAGGACATAACCAATAATAGTGATGGATTCCATTTATCAGCTCCTCTTATATGGCTAATGTTGAGCTGGGTACTTTTAATTCTCACAATAATAAATCGTCTAGGAGGTAGTTACTACTGTCTCCACTTTACAAATAGGAAATAGAGGTTCAGATAATTTAAGTAAGTAACTTGCCCAAGGTCACACAACTAGGAAACAGGGGAGCTAGACTCAAATCTATGTCACTGATTCCAACATCTATGCTGTCTTTTCACAGCACCTGCCCATGGCTAGTGCACTTCTTTGTCCCTGTGGGAGGCATTGGGACCTTGTGTCCTACTTGGTTGTATCCTAGTCTTGCCTCTTCTAGTAGACTCAGAGTTCCCTGATGGCAGGAGTTGTGTGTCTTATCCGCTCCATGCAAATATTTGAGTAATGACTCCATTCCTAGCCGGGTTTGCGGCCAGGCAGGCTTTTTGGACTGGTTTTCCCTTTGAGAGACTTCCAAAAGCCTGGTGCCCTGTGGGAAGTCAGAGGCAGCCAGGGGCTCAGTAAACATTTGTTGAATGAGTGAAGGTAATGTTCACTGATATTTCAATTCAAGTGGAAGATCAAGATCAGAAGTGGTATAGCACTTTACCTCTCTTTCCCCCTCAGTCTAGTTCAGTTCCAGGCACACTAGGGTAATATCCTGGGAGTGGCTTATGCCTCTGTTCCCTTCTTAGGTTTCAGAAGTAACATACTTACATGTCTATCTGGTGCTGCAGTGCTTACAGGAGCACAGGAGACTTCCTGAGAAATACATCTTGGCTGCTTTGTCAGCCAAGGAGGTACTTTGCTTTCTGCAGGCAGACCCCATGCCCAGAAAAACAGCCTTATGGCCTGAAGTGAGCACAGACTCAGTGTTCATAGGCTTGAGCCCCATCACTCACTGACTATATGACCTCAGCCAAATCCTTTAATCTTTCTGAGACTCAGTTTCCTTGTTTATAGATGTGGGGGTGATAGCTACTTAGCAGCATTTTTTTTTTTTTTTTTTTTTTTTTGGTGCTGGGGATGGAACCCAGGGCCTTGTGCTTACAAAGCAAGCACTCTACTGACTGAGCTATCTCCCCAGCCCCTTAGCAGCATTATTGAGGTGATTTCGTGAAAACATGGTACCTCTTACATCACAGTCACAGCCTTCTCTCCTCCAGCCTGCCCTCCGCGTGTATTCAGAAGGTCCAAGAGCACTCACTCCTGTGGTAAAATCTACTTTCTGTCTCCTGTGTGCCTTCAGGGGTCAGGCCTGATTGGGGTGGAGGGTTGGGGACACAAACCTGTCAGTCTCTGGAGGATTGGGCTTTCCCTAAATACCAGCCCTCACTTTTGGCAGTGCTGGTTGCCCGTGAGTGAGTGAATGAACAAATGAATGGGAAGGAAAGATTCAACCAAGCACCCTGTGAGTCTCACGGGCTGAGAGCTCTGGTGCCCAGAGAGGATGAAGGAGTTCTGAGCCTAGAGCTCAGCGTTCCGGCCCAGCCTTACAGCCTGAGCTCTCCTACCTTGGGCAGACGGTACTTGTCTCGAAAGTGACTCCGCAGCGTGGCCCGCTCGGCCTTCCTCTGCGTGAACTGCGCGTCCCGCTCCATCCTGCCAGGGCACCGGGGTGGAGTCAACGCAAGGACTGAAAGAAGGGGCGGGGTCTGCGAGCGAGGGTCCAAAGAGGTCTCAACAGTACTGGCAGCAATCTGCATTGGTCTCTCCGCTCATCTGTGCGTACCTAGGGTTCTCTGACCTGGCCCTACTAGATTGGTCTTTGCTTCTTCTCCCCATCATTGTGCCCTCTACCGTCTCTGCACCCACCACTGAAAAGAGTTGTGAGGGCGTTGGTGTCAGTCTGTCTAACCCTCTATGCAGACTCTAATATATGTGCCTTGCGGTCTCTGATTCATGCCTATCTTTCCCTCCCTGAGGAACTGTGTTGTGAGGGGGGAAAGTATTAAGAATAGATTTGAGTTTCCGTTGTGGCTCTATTTCCACTTTAGGTATGTCTTTAGGTAAGTTACTTGCCTTTCTCTTCTGTAAAATGGGGATGAGACATTGCAACTCACAACACTATCAGGATTAAGTGAAATAACAAGTAACATTTAATGAAGATTTGCCACGTGCCGGGCTCTGGGTTTACATGCATTAAGTCATTTAATCGGCATGAAGATATAAAGCATGTGTTATGACGACCATTCCCATTTTCCAGAAGAGGAAAAGAGGCATAGAAAGGTTAAGTAACTTGCCTAACGTTACCTAGCTAATGAGAATCAAAGCCAGGATCTGAACCCAGACAGCCTGAGTCCAGACCCTAACTCCAACCCAGGTCCTCTGTGTCCCAGGACTGCTGGAACACGGTAGCCTCAATATCTAGGAGTGCTCCCATCTCAGATCTGTCTGTATGACTCTCAGCCCCCCCACCACCACCTCTGCTGTGCTGCTTTTCTCAGAGCTTCTGGCTCAAAGGAGCCCCAGTTGGAAGACACAGGCGGCTAGGACCAGATCGGATTAAGGGATTATTTGCTTCGTCAGAAATGCACGTGCACCCTGCTCCCTGTCCCAGGCATCGATCACCCCTCCCCCTACACCCGCTGGGTCAGAGTACAAAGCTGGAACAGGGTCCTGGGTTTGAGAAGCGGTAGTTGTGGGAGCAACCTAGAAGGCACCTCCCAGCCTTTTACCACATTTTAGGAAGGCAGGGGAGGGGAGTTGGGCCCCCAGGTTGGCCCAGGGGTGGGCTCAGTAGCTGTGTGAATGTGTGGGGGTTGTTGGAACCAGGAAGGGATCCCACTCACTTCTCTTCCACCAGTTGCTTCTGATACTCCTCGTACTCCTCTCGGCTCATGCCCTGCGCTTCCGCTGCCGACTTGTCCCCGTCCCCCTTGTCCTCGCCGCCCCCCAGGCTCCCGGTGAGGTTCTTCAGCTGGCCACCCACCATGGTCTTCACCATGAACGCCATGGTCTTCGCGGGCTGGGGCACCAGGCGTCTGGTACCACGCACCGGGCTCTGGCACGTCCGCGCTTACTTCAGCACCAGGTCCCGCGGACAGCTCTCGCCGCTAGCCCTCGCCCCACGCTTTGCGCCGCCTGTCGCCCGCCCCCGCCCGGGCCCGCCCCTACCTTCCCAAACCCCTCCTCACGGGGGGCGGGGGGCATGCACGGGGCTGAGAAGGCTGGACCACGTGCCCGCTCCTCACTCCCGCCTCTCCCACGTGCCTCCTTCAACGCCAAGCTCTGCTGGCCACTGCTGATAGCGGATTAGGGCCTGCGGTGATGGGGTCGCTCCTCCCGGGAGAGGGGTTGCGCTGATTCGTATCCTGCTTCCTAACCTCCTCCAACTTACTCCCCTCCTGGGTCACTGATAGGATTTCAGCAGGGAGATCCAAGCAGCAGCAAGCAGGAAAACCCCACCCCATCTTTCTTCCCCCAACCCCACAACCGCACAACTTGCTGACCCCGGAGTTTGGGACTGGGAAGGGAGGGAGACCCCAGAGCGTGAGCAGGAATCCCAGTTATGGATCCATGAGTTCCCCTCTCAGAGTTCCTCCGTCACGTGCCTGCCCTGCTGTCCCCAGAGCTGCGGGGGATTGGAGAGGGAGAGAATTGTTTGGTAATGCTGGCAGGGCTGGGCCAGGAGGGACAACTGGGAGACACCGCTCCTTGTTCTGGGTGAATCTGGGGACAGAATTATACGCAGTTGTTACGCCCTCTCTTTCCCTGGTCCAGAGGGAAGGACTGTAGGGAAGGTCTTTGGGTGATTGAACCCTTGGACTGCTTGCTTGCTTGCTTGGAGCCCATGTCAGGTTACCTTCTCAAAGGAGTAGAAGCCATCAGAGAGATTAGGAGATAAAGGAGCATATCAACACATGCAGGGGGAGGGAAGTCACCTTTAATAAGGTGGGGCTCACCAAAAGTTAAGGTGTGGGCAATAGCCGGGCACCCAGAGGAAGAGGATCCTGGCCAAGACCTCTGCCTACCCCAGATGCCACCTGCTTCCTAGAGAGAAGTGACTTTGAAGTGGGTCAGGCATGCATGCTGGGGGAGAGGGGCTGCCTCCTCAGAGTTCCCAGCACCCTAGGGATGTGTGGTACAGCACCCAAAGGAAGGTTTCCTGTGGACAAACACTCCTGAAGCCTCTTGTCCAGCTCCTGCCTGCTGCAGAGAGAAAATGGTTACTTGGCTCTTTCCCTTCTAGGATTTTTTTTTTTTTTTTTTGACCAGTGATTGAGCCACATCCCCAACCCTTTATTATGTTTGTTTGTTTGTTTGTTTGTTCGTTTGTTTGTTTTCTTTTTAAATTTGATACAGAGTCTTGCTAAATTTATTAGGGCTTTGCTAAGTTGCTGAGGCTGGCTTTGAACTTGCAATCCTTCTGCTTCAGCCTCCTGAGTTGTGTGCATTACAGGTGTGCACCACTGCACCTGGCCCTTTCTGGGCTTTTGAAACCAAGATTCACAATTGCCTTCCTAAACTCACTGCACCACAGCCTTTCTTGCTCTGAGATCTTCTATGGCTCCCTTAGCATGTCACATAAAGTGCTCATTTCCCCTTGGCATTTAAGGACCATCTGGATAGTTTATTGCTACCACTGCCCTCCTGTAAACCAGGAAATTTGTGATCACTTCCATTTTGTGCTTTTTAAAGCTCAACACACTTCATTCCTCCTCCAGGGCCATCCCAGCCCACACTAATCTTGTCTTGACATTCCCCCTGCAAGGACCATCAGTCCCCTTCCCAAGACTCTCAGCATATCCACATCTCTAAATGGTGCTCATTTGTTCAGCAAACACCCACCGAGCAGAAGTAGTGACATCCCCCACCTAGTCACTAGTCAACTCCTCGTCACTTTGATGACCCTTATCAAATGTCCTTTCCAGGCCAAATGCCTGATCTCCTCAAGCTCTGTCAAGTACTTTCTCCTGCACTTCCTGTAGTTCCTGAGCTTCCTGCCATTTATAGCACCAATCATATAGGGTGTGACTACTGGTTGCTTATCAGTTTCTCACTCTAGCATGAGCTCTGTGAGGGCAGGACCAGATGGGGCTGGGGATTGAGCAGGTGGTCTGTGCCTGGTGAAAGAATGGGGTTGAGCATGTGTTCTGTCCTTGCCATCTGGAGGACTGGGCCATCCCCTCTGGGCCTCAGTACCCCTCTTGCAAATTGAATAGATGTAACCCAGAACCAAGTGATGCATGGTCGGGTGGGAAGTGCTGCTCGTGGAAAGACCCACCTGAGATTCACATAGCAGAAAAAGCCAACAGTCTGGATAAGGAGAAAGAACAGGAAGATGCCGGGCCGCAGACACGTGAAGGATCCTGGGCACCAGCCAGGTGGGCGAGGGGGCTTGACTGCTGCTTTCTGAAAGGGGAAAGTCTGAGGTCCTAGATCAGCTTCTAACCCAGAAGGAGGGAGGGTACCTGGAATCTGCTGTACTTGAGCCCTGTTTATCTCCCCAGGTTTGGGGCATACTGGCTCTCATCCGGGGAATCTGGAGGAGGGGCAGTATGCGAAGTTTCCTCCCCCACCCCTTCTCTGATGGCTCCATCTATGGGAAAATCTGGGAAGACCTGGATCCTGAGATCATCAGAAGGCCAAAGGCTTAAGAGATCAGATAGAAGAAGTGGAGAACAAAGACAAGGTGAGAGTGAGGACAAGGGAAAGAGCAAGAAGGGACAGGGGCACAGCAAAGAGAGCCTCTACCATTAAACTCAGAATGATCTTGGGCACAGCCCACCCCATTTCCCTTCTGGTGGTTGAGGAGGTTGGACTAGGGGGTCTCCAGGGCTCTGCTGGTGCTGAGAGTCTGTGGGACTCCCCAGAAAGCAGAGAGGGTTTGGGAGATGAAATTGGTATACCCACACGCCTGTATGCATGCCCTCCTGGGAGGGAGGTCAGAGGCAGGATACACCTGGGACTGGAGAAGTGTTGGAAGAAGGGTGACAGAGACTAGACCTCAGGACTGGGGCCCCCATGCTACCCACTACTTTTCCTTTACCACTGAGTCCCGAAGGCTCTTATGCAGGAGGCTCACGATCTGGTCCAGCTCTAAGAAATGATGTTTGGTGCCCATGGGCAGATAGAAGACCTGGGCTCCTGAGGCCATGTGGGCAGCTGCATTCCTGGTGTGTATGTGTGGAGTAGAAACCAAGGGAGATGATGAATTACCCCTTCTGGTTGTACCCAAGTTTCCTAATTATTTCCATAATTCTCAGGGCAGTGCCTGGGTGGGGAATAGGCCCCATTCATAGGGGCTCTTCTTGGGGGCTGGTCTTTTCACTCCAAACCTTTTGCCTAGATCTTGAGGTAGTTCTCGCTCAGACAAGATCTCCCTAAAGCCATCTTTCTCAACCTGAGGCTCCTTGGGCTCCTCCTTTCACCTCCAGACCCCAGGGAATTTAGCTTCTCTCCCTCTTTTCTTGTACCACCCCAGGTATCTGGATGTGGGGTGAGGGAAGCAGGCTTTAGATAGAGCATCCATGGCATCCAGGTGGTCTCCCCACTTTTAGGAGTATATGGGTATCTCCACAGGCCTGAGTGCCCCAGACAGGATGCTGGGAGGGGCGGAGGGGGGCAAAAATGAACTCAGGACTGTCTCACCCACTGGCCTGATCTTAGCTGTGCTCCCTCCAAGAATATCCATCAGAACCTTTGTTCCTTCCATAAACTATCACTGGAGGAAAGCTCAGATTTACTAACTCTCCCAGGGGTGGGAATGCCTCATGGTGTCCTTCATGGTGGGCTTCTCCCAGGATAGTTGTTTTTAAACTAGGATTTTCAAAACTTGAAACTTCATTCAATTAAATTGAGGTCGATTCAGCAAACCTAACTTCACCTCCAGCCCCTCTCATTGCCAAACTCTGTGCTGGGTGTTCAGAAAGTAATGAAAGGAAGGAAGGACCCAGAGAGGAACTGCAAAGTTGGTAGAGGGGCTTCTCTTCCCTCCTTCCAGCTCCTCCCTCACTCTGTCCCTTACCTCATCTCTTGCAGGGCCTGGAGCAAAGTCTGCTGTCCATAGAGCAGGGTGCTGATCTTGGCAGAGTCCTGCCGGAGGGCCAGCCTCTTATCTAGGGTCCAGGACACAACTGTCCTCCCCTCAAAGCCCACCTTCCCCAGGAATACTGCAGCTCTCCTCCTTCCAGAGGCCTTACCAGTTTACCAGGGCTCATTTGGGGTTACCTGACTGCTGTCCACCTGGGCTTCTGAAGTCTTCCCTCCTGATCTCAAACCCCTTCTCCCTAAAGGTACTTGTTTCCTCCAATAGGGTCATCCCTGGACTTTCTCAAGCTCCTTCCATTTCTAAAAATGGTTCTTCCTCTCTAAAGTTTAGCCCAGTCCTCTCTTCCCACCCTTATCCCAGGGTATGACCTAAGCTGGGGGCCAGTGCTGG
This sequence comes from Sciurus carolinensis, assembly GCF_902686445.1. NCBI lineage: Eukaryota > Metazoa > Chordata > Mammalia > Rodentia > Sciuridae > Sciurus > Sciurus carolinensis. Next base: position 81,497,902 of record NC_062214.1, read on the forward strand.
TTAACATCCAGTGCTTGGGTCCCTGTCCTGCAGAGTGACCAGGAGAGGTGGCTGCCCTTCTTGGGGGTGAACAGAGTCTTTCAGGAAGGGTCCAGGAACTGGAGGTAGGATCAGAGGGGACTGGCCTTAGAGTGTGGACCCCCTCCCCTCTGTCCCACTCCAGCAACCCAGCCTAAGCTGCTGTGGCTTGAGGACACAAGATTAAAATCTTGAGCCTTTATAACCCAGCAAAGCCTGCAAGTGCTGCTGGCCTCCTCTTCTCTGCATCTAATGCCGCCGGCTGGGTTTAGCTCTCAGGTCCCCCAGGCTGGGCAGTGCCTTGGGGTATGACTCCCCGGGGGAGGAACCAGGAGGGACAGTGAAGGTGAAAGGAGGGTTCCCATGCAACTGAGCATTAATCAAGCCCCAGGCAAGTCACCGTGAAGCTACATGCTAATTATCACCTCGTCTATTTCTGTCATTGGTCTATAGACCCCGAACCAAATTCCTGGAATCTCCTGTCCCCAGCCCCAGCTCTGTGGTTTTATAGGCTTTTGCTTATGTAGAGATGTCCCAGTGCATGTTGGCCTGCCCCACCCTGTGACCTGCCGTCTTTAACCCCAGCCCTCCCGACTGTAGCTCTTTCCCTCTTTCGGGACCACAGGTGGAGACTGGGATGCCCAAGGGGCCACTCACCCAGCCTCCATTAGGCCTGGCCTGGCCTAGGGACCCCAGCTGCTTCTTCCATTGCATCTTAGCCTGGGCCAACTGCTCAGAGAGAGCCTGGAGGTTCTGTAGGATCTGGCTGTGTCTGCCCAGTGTCTCCTCCAGGTCAAAGAGCCTTTCTCCTGGGGATAAGGGCAGAGCTGGGTGGGTAGCCATTGGGGTGGGGAAAGGACCCTACCTAGGGGAACTTCTTGAAGAGCATCAAAGGATGTGCCTGATGCCTCCAAGACTCTCCCTTGGAGAATATGTCTGGGTGGTGGGGTTAGGATAGGACACATGGGCCCAGGTTCAGCTTAGCTATGGCTTCCTCAGACCTCCTTTTCCCCATTGGTTAAAGGACTCCTGGTTCTAAGGACATAGGATCCTGACACTCAAATGGGTCACTGCCCCACCTGCTCACTCACTGGATCCCTACCCTCTTCCTGGGCTTTTGAGTTTGGCTGTGGTATTATGTCCACCCTGGTGCCCAGGGCCAGCCTGGCCTGCAGCTGTTCCAGCTGCCTTGTCAGGCGGAGCTGCTCCATCTCCAGGAAGGGCTGAGCAGGAACCTGAGGAGGAAAACAAGAGATTAAACCCCAAACCTATGGGAGATCCAAAAGTGAGGGGAGCCTTCCCACAGGACCCCCATGAGCCCAGCTTCCCTCCTTGACCAAATATTCACCCCAGCCTGGGGGGTTCTTCGCTCAGCCATCAAGCCCTGCAGTTTCCAGCCCTCTGAGCTCTGCCTCCACCTCCTGCCCTCGCTGCTGCAACCTCAGGCCTGTGTACCCACAGCTCCTCTAAGCTCGTCTCCTCCAGGCGGCCTTCCCTGACCCCCTGGCTAGCTCACACCCCTCCTCGTGCTCCCACAGCCCTGGTGCCTTTTGAAAGCCAGCACGGATCACCCTGAGCTCTCATATCACACCTTATCCCCACCCACCAGCCTGGGAGGTCTGGAGGACAGAGACCCCCCAGCAATGCCCAGCTCAAGGCCTGTCCTGAGTTGAACTCAGAGAACAGGTGAGGATAAGTGCCGAAATTGCGAGTCTAAGGGCACCATGACATGGGCAGAAGCCTCTGGGGAGGGGAGGGTCCCTGGGCTGCCTCTCAGAGGCAGGCCAGGGCTGATATCACCTCTGGACCCGGCTCGCTCAGGCTGAAAGTCAGAAATGACAGGACATCATGGTCATCTGGAAGAGGGATAGATGAAGGTGACATAAAATCCCTCCGCCCGGCAGCCTGCTCATTCAGGCCTCACTCTGCCCTCAGGCTCCGTTACATCCCAGGGAGGCAAGAGATCCGGGTGACTGGGCAGCTTTGTCTTGCTCACTTCATAAAAAAGGTGTGAGGGTCAGACAAGCAGATGGGCTGTGAGGGTGAACCGTACACAGCTGGGCCCCTGTGAGTGGGAATACTGGACAATCCCAAAGCATCCTGGGCTGGAGCCATGGCAGCAGACCAAGGGACACCCTCAGATCCCAGAGCTTTTGGCAGCAGCAGCCATGCAGAGGCTGCTTCCCCAGCATGGCTCTGACCACATCGCTGTCCTCCTCAGAAACCTTCCAGGGCTCCCCAGTGCCCAGTCTAAAGACCAAAGTCCTGCTGGGTCCTCCTGGTGTCTCAGGAGGCTAAGGCAGGAGGATCATGCGATCAAAGCCAGTCTCAGCAATTTAGCAAGACCCTAAGCAACTTAGCAAAACCCTGTCTAAATAAAATTCAAAAAAGGACTGGGGATGTGGCTCAGGGGTTAAGTGCCTCTGGGTTCAATTCCCTGTACCAAAATAATAAAATAAAGACCAGAGTCCTGCCATTCAAGGACTCCCATGCTCTAATTGCAGCCTGCTTTCCAGCCACAGACCCCTCATGGACTCCCCATTGCATCACATCCCTCTGCTCTATTTCCCTAAATGTCCCCTGTAGCTATCCTCCTTTTACCTGCCCCATTGCATGGTGGGGGTGGGCACAATACTGGAATAAGAGCTTCTCATGTTTTATCCCATTTGAGAGTTTCAGTAACCCTGCAAGGCAGATGTGACCTCCAGATGGTAATGGAGGCCCAGAGAGGGCTCGTGACTTGCCGAGGTCACATGGTGAGGAAGTGGTTGACCCCACACAGCTCTTTAGAAGGTATGCTAAGGATGATTCATCACACACAGTCCCGGGCCCTGTGACAGGGGCTGGGGCTCCATGGTAGAGCATGTCCCTAGCACTGGCAAGGCCCTGGGTTCGACCCCAGCATTACACACAGAAAACGAACCTATCCCTCTGCTCTCACCTGCCCAGTGGGGTCCTCACCTGCCAGGGTGCTGGTGGCTGCAGAGATCCCAAAGAAGCCTCCAGGGGCCAACAGCACGGACCCCACATCAACACAGACTTCATCTGGGTCACTGGGAGTGAGGCCAGTGCTCAAGGATACCTGAAGGGCACGAGGGCATGAGCTTCCTCCAGTTCCCTGCCCCAGCAGTAGGGAATCATCCCCACCTCTGACTCTGGCTACCCTGGTCCTGAAGGAGGGTAGACAGCCACAGGGCTTGGGATCTAAATGACATGAAGGTGACCTGCACTCTGGTTTCCTGTGAACACTTATGTGCTTGTTCTCTGGGCAACTGTTAGGATTCTATAAATGGGTGGAGGATCCCACATGGGATGTGCCAGGAACCCCACATGAGTGGCAGGGACCCTGTGTGGTATCACAGTCATGCATCTGTTGGAGCCACGGGTACCCCCACACAGCAACTCTAACTTGGAGCCCTGTAATCTGTCAGCAAAGGACCCCTGTAAGCAGGAGGGTGACTCACACGCAGCCTCTGCCCCCAGTAGGTGATCCGTGTTCTGATGGGATATGGCCGGTTCCGGAAGTCCCGGTGACAGGAGCCCAGTACCCGGTGGCTGACTCCATCCCTGTGAGAGCTGGAATCTAGCCAGGCCACATAAGACCCTAGGCCTAACCAACGAGGGCACTCCAGTAGTCACTCTGCCAAGGTTTGTGTTGACTCCCCCCTCCCCAGTGGGTGAGCTGGTAGGAGGCGTGTCCTTGTTGTCTAGCTTGAGTCTCCCTTGCTGTACTCTGCCTCCTTAGGAGAAGAAAGAGGGATAGGAAAGCAGGTTCCACCTGGCAGAATGTTGGGACTTGGAGTTTACGGAAGGAGTCAGGGGCCTCCCTGTGGCCCTTCTCCAGAGGGCCAGAGGCTTGGACCAACTGTGGGGTTTCTGACCTTTGTCCCCCCAACCCATTACCTCACCCATTGTCCCATGACTCTGGGGATGCTTTTCCCCCCTCTCTTCTACAAAGGCTCGGACCAAGCAGGACAGATAGCATGGGGCATGTCCTAATGACCAAGGACAATATGACCAGCTCACCTCCCCACAGGGGTGACACAACAGGCTTTGGGGAGTTAGGAGAAGAGTGATGAGCCCTGAGTTTCTCGGGGCACACGGGTGCACAGACACTGTGGGCAGCTCATACCAGAGCATGTCATTGTCACCTTCATAGGAGAGGGAAGCAGCACAGAGCTGGGGAGAAGGAGCCCCAGAACAGCTCCCTGGGTCTGCACTCCCAGCTGTGTGACCTTGGGCAAGTTACCTCACCTCCCCATACCCTGGCGTTCCTGTCAGTAAAATGAAGAGGATAATTGCAAGTACCTCATAACAATGCTATGAGGATAACTAAGAATGAATGTCAAGTGCTTGGGCACTCTGCCTGGCGTACAGTAAGCTCAGCTCCATAAATGTAAGCAATTATTCTAATTGTTATGAGCTGATGTTTGCTAAGAGACACCGACAAACCGGCCCAGCCACTGAGGAGGCAGCTGGGCCACGGAGGCCAGCGGGCCACGTCATTGGGGAGAAAGGGAAGACTCAGCTGGTGCAGGGAAGGGTGTGGACCCTCCGTGGGCCAGTCAGTACTCCAGTCTTAGCTCTGCACACAGCTGTGTGACCTCAATAAGTCATTTCACCTCTCTGGGCCTCTGTGTCCTTACCTAACAGTCCCCACTTATCAAGGGGGTTGGCGACTAGGGATTTCACCTGGGATTATTGGGTTGAATGACTTGAGAACTCTGTGGGGCAGTTCCCAGAAAGAGCAAGTACTCTGGTTCTGGGACCACTGGAGGCACAGCTGAGACCCCATGGGAGGAGTCCCAGGACGCAGCCATGGGCTAAGTGAGAGAGTCAGCATGGTGGCAGCTCTGGGGAGTGGGGCTGCCTGGGGCAGGGGCACAGGAGGACAGTGTGGGTGATGGCTGAGCCCTCCCAGCCCAGGGGTGGGGGCAGGTTAGTCCCTACAGCCTCTTACCCAATTGACTCATAAGGGACGTCCCCGTCGCTGGCCAGAACACGGATGGCAGGGCTGTTCTGCATGGGAGTGACAGCCTGAGCCGCGGGTGCAGGAAGGAGGGTGAGGGCATGGGCAGGAAGGAGGGTGAGGGCATGGGCAGGCAGGAGGTGGTTACTCACCTGGGTATCCTCGGCCGAGGAGTCAAAGAAGATCCCGATGCCATCCCATGATGCCAGTCCCCCAAAGACAGAGCCAACTTGGCCCCTGTCCTGGGTATACCATACAGCCTGCAGGTCCCCAGACCCTCAGCTCAGGGTCTCTGAAGGACACTGGAACCCAGGACTCATTACCTTCCTCCCCAGTTCGCCCCTCCATTAGGCCTGGGTGGTAGCTACTCACCATACCCCGGGCTCCCCGGTGGCCCGGCCCAGTCACCCTCATCTGCATCTCCACCTCCCAAGCAGGGAAGAGGACAGAAGTCTTGCTCCACACGGCGCCATTCTGGTTCCGCATGGATGGCACTAGCCGCACTTCCTCCAGGCCCAGGATGGTGTCTGTGGAGCAGGGAAGCTCAAGGGCCTGGGCCTGCTACTGTCTCATCCCCCAGCTTTCTGTATTATTGACTGGAGCCAGACCCTGGCAGGAGAAGGAGGTCACACCACGACCTGCCATTAAATCAGGGGCCCATTGGACCAATGCAGGAGCCAAATGAAGAAGGGGGAACCACAACCCAGCACAGAAGGAGGGGATGGTGCCCAGGGTGGGAAAACTACCTGTGTTCTCACTTCAGCCTCGCTGCGAGCCTGTGTCGTCTGTTTCCATGAGACCCCATTACACAGATGAGAAAACTGAGGCTCAGAAAAGTTAAGGAACTAAGCAGATTGGAATTCAGTTTGATCTGACTTCAAAGTACAAGATTTTACCACCATGAGAGAGACTTGTGTTGTCAGATGAGGAAATGAAGGACTCGTGAGATCAGGGGGACAGCCTGAAACCACAGAGCACGGGAGAGCACCTTGTGAGAGAGTAGCCACGAGAGGCTCAGGATGGCAGACTGTGGAAGCTCAGAGGACACTCCAGTGTGGCTGAATGGGGCTTCAGTGTGTGGTGGGGGAGACCTGGTTCCTTCCAAGATGAGGAAGATTGAAAGCAGGAGGGGTGGGTAGAGGTGGGTGCTGGCCCTCAGGACAGTGAGGGTGGGAGCAGGATGGAGCTAGTGTGAGAATCGTCCCTGGGGCTAGTGGGGACCTATAGGACAGGAGAGCTCAAAAAGGAGAGAAACTGAGGTAGACTTGGTAAGAACTAGGGGGAAGGGAAGTCAGAGGTCCCGCTCCAGCTGTCTCCCCCGCCCTCTGGCCTGCCAGCCTGGAACCTGGCCCAAGGCCCAAACCCTGCCAGGACTTTCCAAGGGCTGCTAATCCAGCCTGTTTGCTCTGCAAAGGCCAGGGATGGGGGGCAGGGAGGTGCAGACGCCTCAAGGCTGCAAGTCCCAGGGCCCCTGGAAGCTGCCGCCGCCTCGAAGTGACTTGGAGGAGACGAGGGTTGTCTGCTATCTACTACACTTACGTGCTCAGCCTTCTGTGGAGTGTCTGTGGACCTTGTCCTAGACCATGGGCTCCTTGAGCCTGATTGGGCTGAACATGGAGGAGCGTGGGAGTAGGAGTTCCATAAAAGGTGAATGAATGAATGAAGAAGCCACAAGCATAATACTGGGTGATCTCAGAAAATGTGCCTCTGTTCCCTTACATAATCTGTGTCACCCCAGACTTGGCAAGACCCAGAGCAGAGAGCATTGTACCAACCCTACCATCCTGACCCTGAGGTAGGGCCTGGATTGATGCTGAGACAAAGAACCCGCTCCTTTGTTTACCTCTTATGCCTCTGTGAGGAAGACTGGAACAAAGACCCTACCAGCAGGCTTTATCATCTTGAAGGGCCTCAGTCAGCAATTGTGCCATTTTCCAGAACTTATATCTCATAGACAGAAATACATAGCCATCTGCTTGCTGTCTTTGCTTTGCCTGCCAGGAAACTATGAACTAAATCTATGGCTAAACAGACCTTGTATGTTTTGGAAACAAGCCACATTCCTAAACTTATTTCCTGCCCCATTCTCACTGTGTCTTTCTTACTTATTCCTAAATTAAGCTCATTTGTATTTTATAGTTCTTAGTCATCACAAACCTTTTTGAGAACAAAATCAGGTAGAAGACAGACTCTTTGTAACAGTCCTGGGTTTGGAAGGCCCTACATACAGACCTGTGGGGTAAGATGTTCTCAGGTTTGCTTCCATCCCCAACACACATACAAGGAAGGGCTGGTGCTTGCTCTGGCAAAATAGTTGGACATGAAGATGTGTACCCCAGGTAGCTCCCCAGTTCTTGTGGACAGTCATGACCCAGCGGGATGAATCCTAGACAGAATAAGCTTGTGCTGGTCCAAGGTGCTTTGTTTCTCTGTGTCTTGGACTTAAGAATATGAGTGTGCGTGCGCATGTGTGTGTGTGTGTGTGTGTGTGTGTGTTTACAGTTCCAAGAGGCAAAGGAAGATGAGGGGTCTAAGGAGAGACAAGAGAGTAGTTATACAGTAGAGACGGCAAAGAGGAGAAACAGGCTGGTGGGTAGGGATAGAATTACGGCAGGTAGAGCAGGAAACTAGCCTGGGAGGGGTCTGGGGTCCCGGCACTGTCTACCCCAGCCTGGCCCCAGCCTGGTCCCACCCTGGACAGAAGCATTGGCAGACACACTCCCCACCTAGTTCCAGCTCTCCAGCACTCCCAGGGATCCCGGGTGTGGCTGCTCCCCACCTCTTCCTCACCTCCATGATGGCTCCAGAAGGGTATTCCAACCCCAGGCAATGCCAGCCTTGGGCCTTTGAAGCTGAGCTTGTACTCAAACCTGCGCCAAGGGGGTTGGCCCCCCTCAGAGCTGTGGAGGACCAGGAGCAGGAACAGGAGAAGGTAGAGCAAACGAACTGAATCATGGACCCTCAGCATCATGAAGGGAGCCAGTGTCCGGGTGCCAGGGTGGATGATGGCTGGAAGGCCAGGGAGGGGCTCCTGGACCAAGGCCAGGTAGGGTGGAGCTGGGGACTGGCCAGGACCTGGGTTTTGGCACTGTCTTCTTCCTCCCTCCCCAACAGAGACATCCTGTTCCTTCTAAGCCTGATCTCAGGTCCCAGCCCTCCTTCACCTCCAGCCTGTGGAGGAGATGACCTCTCGCCAACCTGAGCTCTGCCCCTGCTCCCTTGGCTGGGACCATATTTTCACCTTCCTTCTGCCCCAGCAGCTGGTGGAAAGGGTTGCTCAGGGATGCAGGAGGACAAGCCCTACCTTTCAGCAGCCTGGCCTGTCCTCCCTGTTGGGGCAGGACTATCCTCTGCATCCTGCCCCTTTTTTTGGGGGGGGATACAGGGGATTGAATTTAGGGGCCCCAGCCTCCTGAGCTGTTGGGATTACAGGTGTGGGCCACTGTGTCGAACCTGCATCCTGCCTATTTAATTGCACATGGATGTCTTGACTCTCTGGCCATCCATCCATCACCTTCCCACACTCCTCCTCAGCCTCCCCTAACCTCCTCTTTAGCTGCACTGCTCAGCTCTCTCCTGAATTTCTGAAAACTCACCCTGCCCAACACCCTGGTGTCTTCGACAATTACATGAACAAAGAAAGGAAGTCTTCAGGGATGGGGTTGTGGCTCAGTGGTAGAGCACTTGTCTGGCACGTGTGGGGCACTGGGTTTGATTCTCAGCACCGTATATAAATAAATAAATAATATAAAGGTTAAAAAAAAAAGGGAGTCTTCAGAGACTGAGTAAATAAATGCAATGTATAGATAGACCTTGTTTGAAGCCTAATTTTAATCTACCAAATGGAAAAAAAAAACAAAACAATTGAGAAAATTTGGACAATGGAAGTTTGATTATTAAGCAATTATCATTAAATTTTGGAGAAATATTGTGCTTTTTTTTTTTTTTTTTTTTTACGTTACTGGGGATTGAACCAAGGGGTACTTAACTACTGAGCCATATCTCCAGCCATTTTTATTTTTTATTTTTTGAGACAGGACCTTGCTAAGTTGCTGCTTTGAATTTGTGATCCTCCTGCCCCGGACTCCTGAGTTGCTGAGATTACAGGCATGCATCACTGTAGTGGGCTGTGCTTATGTTTTTTAAATACCATATGTCTCAGCCAGACCTTGTGGTGCACACCTATAATCCCAGCTTCTTAGGAGGCTGAGGCAAAAGGAGTCCAGAGAGTCAACCTGGGCAACTTAGATCCTATCTCAATATAAAAAGAAAAATGAAAAGGGCTGGGGCTTAGCATGCATGAGGCCCTGGGTTCAGTTCCCAGCACTAAAAAAAAGTATTTTATCTTTCAGAGAAACATACTAAAGGTTTATGAATGGATTCATATAATGTGTGATTTGCTCCAAGATATTCCAGAATCTGAGAAGAGCAGATGGAGTGTAGACAACACAGAACTGACCTTGAGTTAACTGTTGAAGTTAAATGATAGGAATTTGGGGTTTATTATACTGTTCTATTTTCTACTTATTTTTTTGTGGTGCTGCTGATGGAACCCAGGCCCTCACAAATGCTGAGGGTACACTCTACCACTGAGCTACACCCCCAGCCTATTTTTTTGTTTCACTATTTCTGTGATAAAAAAAATTTTTTTTAAAGGTAAGGAAACCTTATACTTTGAGTATTTTGTTCAAATAAAGGCTGATTTTCCAGAGTCATTCATTAGCCAAGCATTCTGGATAGCTGAAGTCTTTCTTTGTTTCTTCCTTTCCCTTTGTGGCACTGGGGACTGAACCCGGGACCTTGGGCATACTAGGCAGTGCTCTACCTCTACCACCGAGCCACATCCCTGGCCCATTTTACTTTGAGTCAGGGTCTAAGTGGCTTAGGCTGGCTTCAAACTTGTGATCCTCCTGCCTTAGTCTTCTGAGCAGTTAAGAACCATAATTTGTTTTTTCTTCAATGCTGGGGATGGGACCCAGGGCTACACATGTGCTAGACATGCACTGCACATCTGAGCTGCCTCTGCAGCGCTGGATAGCTGAAGTTTTGCTGGGTTTTGTAAGTGCCCAGTAGCACTCAGTTCCTAAAGCTCTAGAAATTAACTGAAGTCATGGTTGTAAACGGACAGTTTCAGGATGTGCTAAAAGAAGCCCTTTCTCAACACTAAGCCCTCAACACCTTTGCTTGCTCTCTCCCCCTGGCCTTCACAGTCAACCAAGTTTTGGAAATGTGGATCCTGACCCGTCCTTTCTTCCTGGTCCTCACTCCATCTTTCCAGCCCCTGCCCTGTGCTCTATAAGAATTGCTCTAGCAAGGCCTGAGCAATGGGGCCTGATGTCTGGACCTAGTGGGCTCTTCTCAACCCAACCTCTGCAATATTCAGGGTTGCCCGTGTCCCCCACCCCAACATCTCTATGTTGGTGAGGCCTCCCTTTCCTGTGCTCTGAGGCCCCTGCCTTGCTCACCTGCTTCTCCCCTGCCTGGGTTGCTCCCTTAGCTGTTTTTTCCCAGCCCCCTAAATTGGGGCTCCTCAGGGCTCCTTTCCTTCCTCATTCTCCATATGCTCCCTGGCCCAGCTTATCTAGACCCACAGCTTCCAGCACTTCACTGTATTCTTGATTCCTAAATCCCTACTAGCAGTGCAGCCTCTCTCCCTGGAGCAACTGGCCCTGAAAGAATGTCTCTCTGTCTCTCTGCAGGGGATATCTCTGCTTGATTGTCACTAAGACTCTCCCAATATCATGTCCAAACTGAATTTCTCTTCATTAGCCCCTACCCAGCCTCCTCTGGGTCTCACCCCTCATCAGTCCAAAAGGTAAAAGGAATTCCCCCAGATCCTTCCTGCCTCATCCCCTTAAGTTTGCTCTTGCCATGCTTAGACTGTGTCACCATGTCCCTCAATTTCTCTGAGCCTGAGTTTCCTTGTTTGTAATGTGGGGACAGTAACAGTATATACCAGAGTTGGGTACAGTGGGGCACACTTATAATCCCAGCAGCTCAAGAGACTGAGGCAAGAGGATCACAAGTTCTAAGCCATTCTCAGCAACTTAGCAAGGCCCTAAGCAATTAGTGAGACTCCTTCTCAAGATAAAAAAAATTTTAAAAGTACTGGGGATGTGGCTCAGTGTTTAAGTGCACCTGGGTTCAATCTCTGGTACCAAAAAAAAAAAAAAAAAAAAAAATAATAGTGTATGCCTCCAAGGGTTTCTAGAGAGTTCCAGGAGGTAATACAAACCAAGACCTGGCAGAATGAGTGCTCAGCTCAGTAAAATGCCAGCTGAGCCTGTAACCCTAGCAACTCAGGAGGCTAAGGCAGGAGAATCCCAAGTTCAAGGTCAATCTTGGTAATTTAGCAAGACCCTATCTCAAAATAAAAAAATAAAAAGGGCTGGGGTCCACGTGTGGTAGCGACAACTGTAATCCCAGCTACTGGGGAGGCTGAGGCAGGAGGATCACAAGTTCAAGAGCAGCCCCCAAAATTTAGTGAGGCCCTAAGCAACTTAGTGAGAACCTGTCTTAGAATAAAACAGGCAGGAAATGTAGCTCAGTGGAAAAGTGCCCTGGGTTCAATCCCTAATACGACACATACACACACACACATACACACACGAAAAAAAAAAGCCAGCTGGATTTACCTTCCTCTCTACACTGTTTCTGCAGCCCAGGCCACCACTAATCACCCTCCAACCTTGCTGCAGCCTCCCTACCGTTTTCATCTCCACCTACAACCTGGACCTCCTCCAGGTCAGTGTCATCTTCCTAAAATGCAGATCTGATCACATCATTCCTCTGTCCTAAAGCCTTCAACAGCTCCTCATCATCTTTGCATGGAGTCGAGCCCCTCTTTTGACCTGCTAAGCCAAGTGGGGTCTGGACCCTGCTTCAGCCTCACTCGCTCCCAAACCACACCCTTTGGCACCTGAGCCCACTTACACTGAAGCACCTCACCAGCTTTGCCCCAAGCACCGCCCTTCTTTTGCCAGGAATGCCTTTGCTGTCCCTGCCTGCCCTCCCAGTGTCCGAGAAGCTGCCTGGCACCTCCCATTGCTTGTCTCACTAGCTGGTGCTGGTATCAGGGAGCAGGTATCACCCCACCAGATTTCTGGGCACCAAGTTGAGAGTCTGGAGAAGAGGGCTCCCCAATTTGTCCATGAGCTCCTAAAGATGTCCACTCACCTACAAGGAGCCAGCAGCCAGCACAGAGCAGAAGGGAGATGAGAAAGAGGGCCAACCTAGTAAATGAGACTGTGTGTGTGTGGTTGAAAAAGGACTAATGAATGAATGGGGACATGCTATCAGGTGGAAGAAGAATGGGAACATTCAGCTGCTGGGCCTGCTTTCACTCAGGACCCCATCAGCTGGGCCCTACCCCTTCACACAGGCACTGTTACAGGGTTCCGGGCCCTAGTTGACTTGAACTAGCTAATGAGAGCTCTGAAAATCTCCACCCACCCCCATTTAGTGAAGTCAGTTGGTAGGCTGAAACTGGCCATGGAGAGAATACTCATCCCGTAGGTGTCACAAATGCTCTAAAACAGAGTTCCCCACCCCACCCCCTGCCCTGGGTTTGGTTGTTAAGCATTTCTCTGTGAACTCTCTGTGTGAACTCTCTCCTACTCTTCAATTTCAGAGGGACTATCCCTTTCCCCTCCCAGACCTTCTCTCCCTGTGCTCTGGGCCCAGCCTCCCATCCGTTGCTCTAAGGAAGGTTCCCCTGCCATTTCCTCCCCTTTGTATCTTCAGCTCCCTTTCAGGATTCAGACATGATCTAGAAGTCAATGTCCTTCCCACTTGTAGTCAAATTTGCTGAAGCCTTTGCCCTCATAAAAAACTTCTCCATATCCTCCTCTTTCAACCTCTCCTTCCTCTCCATTAGAGTTAAATTCCTCAGAAAATTGTTGACCTCTGATTGCTTGTACCTTCTAGCCATTGCAATCTGGAACTGGTCCCTACCAAAGACAGATACTGCTAAGGCTAACAATGACTTCCTTGTGGTTAAAACCAGCAGGAACTCAGCCTCCATTTCCATGTCTCTTGGGAAGCCGGGACCCTGGGGGCCACACTCTGGTTTCTCCCTTGGCCTATGATGCAGCCCTCTCCTGCTTCCTCCTATTTGGGGGCTGCTCTCTGTACCCGTGTGGCCAATTTCTTCATTTTTATTTTCCAATGATAAGAGTCCCTCAAGGATTGATCTTAGGGTTGGGGAGATAGCTCAGTTGGTAGAGTGCTTGCCTGATCCCCAACACCAAAAAAAAAATAAAAGGATTGATCTTGGACTTTTTCTCTTCTGTGTCCTCCCACAGTAACCTCATACTTGCCCATTTAACATGGTTTCATGTTAAATCTATCAGCTGATAACTCAAAATTTCTTTCTTTAGTGTCTGGGTTCTAATAACTTACTCAACACCTTAACAGTTTTCTTTCTTTGTTCTTCTTCTTCCCCACCTCCCGCCCCCCGGTACTGGGGATTGAACCATTGAGCTACATCTTCAGCCAAACTTTTTATATTTTGAGACAAGTCTGGCTAAATTGCTGGGGCTGGCCTGGAACTTGTGATCTTTCTGCCTCAGCCTCCCAAGTCACTGGGATTACAGGTGTGGGTCATCACACCCCGCCTCTTGGCAATTTCAAAGGCACTTAAAACTCAATATACCTTTAACAGAACTGACACTTCCTCTTAAGCATGAGCTCCTGGTTCCCTTGCTCAGCAGGTGCCTGGCACCTACGCTCTCTGCATCTAATCATCAGGGTAAAGTCAGGTATCTCTTCACCCTTATACAGAATCCATTACCAAGATTGATCAATTTTACCCCTTACAGCTCTCTGGTCCATATACCTCCCACCATTCTCTTTGTATTATTTTGAGACAGGGTCTCACTAAGCTGCCCAGGCTGGTTTCAAACTTGTGATCCTCCTGTCTCAACATCCCAAATTGCTGAGATTACAGGCCACCACACCCAGCCAAGGGTGATCATTTTAAAACTACAATTTGACATGTCACTCTCCTGTCCTGCTCAAAGCCCGTTACTGGCTTCCCATGGCTCTTGACTTGGTAAAAGCCACGTTCTGGCTACAGATTCACTTCTCCAACTCCATTTTTCAGCCCTAGGCTGTCTGTATAGCATCTTCACACGTCTTCATGGAGAGTCCAAACAAGCTGTCCTCTCTAGTCTCAACGGCTCTCCCTGGTGTGCTGCTCACCACCACCTGTGCTCCTGCTCGTCCTTCTGATCTTAAATGCTTCTTCCAGGAAGCACTCCTTGATCTACACAGAAGATTCCCATGTTAGGGGTTTCTTTCATAGCATTGATATTTGTTACTACACGTGATTATTTGTCTTTTGAAACATGAAGTCCACAGGGTTTGCTTTTGCTCACTGTTGAGTGCCAGGCCTAGCACACAGTCAGTATACAAATATTTGCTGTTGAATGAATGAATAATGGTCCACTTTCAGAAAAATTAGTCTGGCAGTGTGTGCAGAAGATGGAGGTGAGGAGCTGCTGCACTGGTGAGGAGAGGGTGCAATGGCAGGAACTGCAGCAGGGCTGAGAAGTAAGTACCAGGCACACTTCAGGGAAGAACAGCCTGCTTTTCAGTCTTGCTGCTGAGGAGGGGAACCCCCCACCTGCCTCAGAGATTGAATCAAGCCCTCCCCATCTTCCCAGGCTCTGCTCAACAACCTGAATGCAGGGAGAGAAGCCCCATGGCTGGTCCTCATTCCCTATCTGTGTGCCTTGTATGGAGTGGGGAGGGAAGGTCCCTGAACACAGGGCTGGATCTCCATCCCCTGCAAAGTCCAGTAAGGCACAGGGCTTGGTGCAGGTGAGGGTGGGGCCAGGGCAAAGCTGTTACATGGTAGGTGAACGGTGAGAACCACCAAAACCTGGAACCGCCCCTTCCCCAACACCCTCCAGGATTAGCATCTTCAGGCTTGAGCTGTTCATCTGCCAAGGGATCCCCTACCCATCTGGTCAGGCCTAGCCCCTTCCCCCATCTTCAGCCCCAGCCCTCCTTGTGCTGAAGGCTTGAACACAGCAGGAGAGGCAGCCCAGGACCTTCAGGCAGCATCCTGTGGACAGCTCCACCCCCCAGCCCCAGGGCCGGGTGGCAGCTGGGTGGGGAGGGGTAGGCAGTGAGCGCTTCCCCATGGGCAGACACAGAACAGTCGCTCGTGCAGCTGACACAAAGCGGAGGCTACATTTCCCAGCCATGCTTCCCCCCAGCCCCACTCACAGAGACAGAGGGATGGACAAAATGGCATGGGGGGGACGACCCGGCAGGACAGGCAGACTCGGCCGAGGAAGCGCCGAGGCTGGGTGTCGGTGTCCTCATGGAGTGGTTTATTACGATTCCATCTCACAAGGCAGGTGGGCGAGCGGCAGCGGCACATGAAATCCAAGCCCCTGACAGACGTCTGCCTCGGGCGCATGCAAACAGTGCAACATGGTTAAGCGCAAACACGGGGCGACCGAGGCAACATGGGACACGGAACACGGACTGGGGAACGAGGCTGGGGCATGGGTCCCTAGAAAGGGGCCGGTCCCCCCCACCCTGGGGGAAAGGACAGGAAAAATAAGATTCGTACTTCTTGTAAAATGCCCATTTGCTGGGTACTTTCTTTCTCCTTATCTTGAAAAATAATAAAAAATAAACACACGGAAAAAATCTCAAAAAAGTAAGGGAATAAAACTCTAAGAAGGCGAGCGATGGGAGGCCAGGGGAAGGCTGACTGTGATGGGGGCACTGCCTCCGCTCCTCAGCCACCTCCCTTCCTGGCACCTGCAGTAGGCACCCCAAGGTCTACAAGTAGGTCCATGAGAGAAGGTGCCTGGCCTAGGTGGGGTCCCTGGGGGGCCAGAGGGGACAGGCTGGGCAGAGGAAAGAAGCCTGCCAGCCCACTGGGGCTCAGTTCAGGTTCAGGCCCAGCGAGCAGCAGGGGCACCAGGTCTGTGATCTTCCAGGTTCAGTCCCCACAGGCCCATGACCTGGGTGGAAGCGGAGGTCACAGGTGCAGCTCATGGGCTTTGATGTGCTCAAGCTGCTCTCGAAGCTGGAGGAAGGAGGGCCGCATGGCGGCATCCAGATGCCAGCAGTTCTTCATGACCTCGTAGACTGCGGGAGGGCAGCCATCAGGGGCGTCCATCTTATAGCCCTTCTCCACCCGAGGGACGACGTCCTTCAGGGGCTGTGGGCAGATGGATGGTATGCATTAGTGTAATGCCTGACCCTGGGGAGGACCGCCCACTTCAGCTGTCTCAGACCCAGGCTAGGAAGTGGCCTGGAAACTGCCCCGGGCAGGCCTGAGGCTTCAGACCCAATGGAATGGCACACCCCTGCCATCTAATCAGTCCCAGCCATTCAACAGGCCCCGGCACCTAGACTCACAATTCTTGGGTAAGGCACTCGCCCAAAGGAGTAGATTTCCCAGAGAAGGATTCCAAAGCTCCACACGTCAGACTTGGTGGAGAATTTCTGATATGTGGATGGGAGAAGCAGCGTCAGATCCTGAGAATCTAGGGGTGGTGGGTGACACAGGACCCTAGCCCACCACAGCTTAGGACCCAGGGGAAGGCTGGTCCCACCTTCTCTCTCAGAGCCTCAGGGGCTGTCCACTTGACTGGCAGTTTGCCTGTGTCCTGGGTGCTGGAGGCCTCCTTGGTGAGGCCAAAGTCGCTGACCTTGGCCACATTGTCCTCAGACACCAGCACATTTCTGGCAGCCAGGTCCCGGTGCACGAAGTTGTTGCCCTCTAGGTATTCCATGGCCTCACAGACGTCTCTGGGGGCAGGCCAGTCACATGGCCCCTCAGATCAGGGCTCCCACAGCAGGGTGGGGGGTCTTCCTAGAACCCTTACCCCAACCCCAGGGACTGCTTCACTCACAGTGAGAACTTCAGGAGACAGTCTCCGCCAAGCACCGACCGACCCCGAGACCTCAGGTAGTCCACCAGGCTCCCCTGGGAGCAGGACAGACAGATTAGCCCCACAAGTCAGACTTGCCCTGCAGCCCTCTGAACAGTGGGCTTGAGGGCAGGTAAATGGTGACACCAGGGGACTACAAAGAGGGAAGGAACGGGACATTGCTGCTGTACACCATGTCAGCATTCTCTTTCAACCCTCACAAAATCTCAGAGGTAGGCTTTATTATTCATTTCACAGATGAGGAAACAGGTTTGAAGAGGTAATTTGAATTGTTCAAAGTCAAAGTCAGTAAATAATGAGCCAGGACAAAAGTCAGGCCCTGGTGACTTCAAAGCTCAGTTGGGATGGGAGCAGGGAGAGTTCAGGGGGCAGACTTGGCAGGGATTTGGGGCAGGTGCTCACCTTGGCCATGTACTCGGTGACGATGTAGAGCCCACCCTTCTCCTCCACAATTACACCGAGAAGCTGCACCAGGTTGCTGTGCCGAAGTTGCCTGGGGCAGGACAGGGTGGTTGGAGCCTGCCCAGTTCAGCCTCCCCGGCCCTTGCCCATGGACAGCCTTCCCCCTACTCACGTCATGACCGAGGCTTCAGCCAGGAAGGCCTGGGCGGTGGCGTCATTCTTAATGCACTTGACAGCAACTTTGTTCCCCCGGTAATCACCCAGCATTACATCTGGAAGGAGAATTGAGGGCTGTTCCTGGACTCCCCAGAGCTCCCTGTTCCAGGCCCTTCCCAGGAATCCAGGCCCCTCCAGCTCACCTCCAAACTCTCCCTTCCCAATGGTCTGCAGCAACTTCAGCTCCTTCATGTTCAGTGCCCAGCCACCTGTGGGAGGGGTCAGTGAGGGTGTGGGCGCTGGACAGGGCCCCTGATGGGACAGATAGACTGGACTATCTCCAGACTGGTGGTCTCTAGGCCTCTAGGATGTGGGCAGAGCCAGAGGCCTGGGGATGGAGAAGTGGTGGGTGAATAGGAGGTTTGGGGGTAGGTGCACTCACTGCGGTAAAATTCATCCTGGGCTGCCACTGTGCCCTCCATGACCTTTGGTTTGATGAGGCGAGTGCAGAGTCCATCTGCATCAGTGGTGTAGTGCTGGGGAGAGGAGAGGTACTTACAGCCAGCCTCCACTGGGACCCATGTCATACCAGCTCACATGCACTGCTCTGGCCTGACCACCAGAGGGCAGCTGAGGCTGATCCCGCCCAGCCTGAAGTTGTTTTGCATAGGGAGGACTCCCCATTTCTGGCAAGGCAGGAATGTCTGCCCATTTCCCATGCCACTCTACACCCAGCTGCTTGGAGAGACAGCTGGTTGTTGCTACCATGCAGGTTCACCAGAATCCTGAGGCAGAGGGCAAACTCTGGTTTGGTCCTAGCCAGGTGTGCTCAGAACCCCACCCTCCCCTGCCAAGACAGCAGAGGGAAGGAGAGGAAAGAGTCTGGAGGCATCTAGAGGCCACCTGTAGCTACTGGATGCTAGGTGTGGCCTGGCCAGATCTGCCAGAGCTGGCCTTGGAAGCTGCAGGGACCTGTGGGCATGTCCATGCAGGTGTGGGAGCCGAGAGGCATCTGACCGTCAAGGTGTATAGCTCCTGTTTATATACACATATCTGGGCATGTGGTTCTGCAAGTGGAAGGGAGTTCTAGGACAAGAGAATCAGATGCTAGTCCTGGAACCTCTAACGTGTAGCTGCGGGCCCTTAATTGCTCTGAACCTTTAGGTCCCAGTCTACAAAATGGGGATGCCACTTCCTTGTGGGAGCATTGTGGGGTCAGAGGCCAGTTTTGGCATGCAGCAGGCGCTCCATTCAAGTTGAGGAAAACAAGGGTTCGGAGGTTGCCCATATGTCAGGTCAGCCCACCAAAGAGGTAGGACTAGAGTTAGAATCTAGGGTTGTGTGTTGGTATCTGCAGATGGGTTCAGGGGTGTACATAGACATGGTGAGGAGACCTGCAGGTACCCTCCCACTCTCACCTCCACCAGTTGCATTAGGTTCTCGAAGTACACTTCTTCATCAATGCTGAGTTTGCTGGCATGGTACATGATGCGGTAGTGCTCCACTTTGCCATCACAGCTCACGCACAGTGTGTAATCCCCAGGGTAGTTGGTACTTTCCCGCACCAGGAACAGGCCTGTCTCCGGTGGGTACAGAAGCCGCTCAGCCTGCTCCCGTGTGATCTTGCCATGGAACCAGCTGGGGAGTGGTGTGGCCAGGGGGTCATAGTGGCCCAAGGGTTCTGACCACCCTGGCACCCCAGGCTCTGCTTTCTGAAGGTGCTCCCTCTGTTCCTGAAGGTCCCACTTGCTCAGCCAGGGAACCCTTACCTGCTCCCTGTCCCTTTTTTCTTCGGTCCTTGTGAAACCCCTTCCGCTCCCCACTCTGTGAGGTCTGGACAATGTCCCAACCCTCCTCTTGGACCTACATACAAGTCCCTTACTCTGGCTCCAGGCTTTCCTCTGATGCTCTTCTAGAAGGACCATGCTCACTTCCATTTTTATTCCACCATCTTGTGGTACTCACGGCATGAGGCTGAGTTTGGTGCCTGCCTTCACGCCCTCCCGCTTCTGGACATAGTTGGCTGGGATGATGCCTTCACGGCCCACCTTGTTCTTGGCCTTGTACCAATTGGGGTCCTGGTGAGAGGGCAGCCCAGACACATCCTCAGATCCACCCTCCCCTGCAAGGGAACCAAACCCAGAAGGAAGTCCCAGAGGTGGGAGAGTGGGGTGGACATACAAGGTCCCTGAGTACCTTGGTGACGGCCACAATGGTGAGCACGTCTCCTTTGCAGAAGGGAAGGTCCTGCTCAGCAGTGCCATGGAAGTTGTACTTGGCAATACATTCTGTACCGGATGGCCAGGCGGCCTGCAGGGCAGGTGACAGGTGGGCAGGGACATCCTGGGGCTCCTCTCCACCCACCTGCCTGCACACCCTTGATGTCACAGACTCTCAGTTGACCTCCAGGCTCATGGAGGCATTTATTTCCTGAGAACTCTGGGTCCCTTCCAGCTGAGATTTCCTTACCACCCCAGACCTGTGCACCCATCTTGAGGCCCTGTGTCTGACAGTAGGTGCTGGAATTTTACTTTATTGAAAGCCTAGGTTGGGACAGAAGGTGGGAAAAAGGAAGATAAGCTGATCTAAGCTCCCCCTGCTCTCTCCTCCGCTGAGCACCCCTGGAGGTGGTAGGGATGCAGAAATGCCTGAGACCTGCACCTCTGCAGTACCTGTATTGCCGACATCTTCTCAGGAGATCTGGTGTCTCCGTGTCACAGGAAGGCTGACCTGTCACTTGGTACCATTAGAGCTGGGGGGAGAAGTATGAAGATTGAGGAGGGGTCAGAAGAGATGGCCTCTACCCATAACTGGGATCGACTCCTTCCCCACAGGAGTGTGATCAGGTGCCAAGGCTTCCAAGAGACAGAAAGTGGGGGCCAGACTTTCCAGACTCAGGCAGGAGTATGAAGTCTCCCAGGGTCAGAGGATGTCATCCAACCCTAAGTACACAGGGGGCCTTGCAGGTCCAACAGAATAATCAAGGGGAGCAAAGAAGGCTCGAAGGGTCAGCAGCACTAGAGTTACTGCCCAACAGCCCCAAGCCCAAGGCAGCAGCTGGCCTGGTGAGAAAGGGAGCCCAGGTCAGCTCTGTGAGATTCAGAAGATGGTTGTTACCTGAGAAAGTGCCTTGTACTCAGTGGGTCTAGCAGTTTCCTCTACAAAAGCTTGCCCTGGTGTACAGAGCCCACTTCTAGGTACATACCCAACAGAAAATAGGGCACATGCCTACCAGGATAGGCACAGGCTCACTCAGATGAGCATTTTGTAGTAGATCTCAAACTGCTCAAGTGCCCAGGGAGTGAAATGGTTACAAAAGGGGACACTGTACAGGGACAAGCACCATACACTTCAGCTACAAAACAGCCCTGATGAATTCTTAAACATAACATCAACCAAGAAGCCAGCCACAGAAAAGCACATACTATGTGATTCTGTTTGTATGAAGCTCAAAATCTGGCCAAACCAATCCCTGCTGTCTGGATGACTGCACTGAGGGAGACTAGAAGGGGGAAGTGGGAACCTCTGGGTGATGGTTATATGAACCACCCGAACCCAGACTGTGGAAATTCACTGAGTTGCACCCTATGACTGGTGAGCTTTTTGGTACGTGTTTACTTCAATGAAATTGAACCACCCAAAGAACTGCACCAACCAACCCCACATCCCAAGCAAGAGCAGCAAGCTGACCTTGTCTGCATACCTGTGCCTGATTCCCTCCACCACCACAGCCTTCCCAAACACAGCCCAGAGGCACCTCTGTGGCCACACTTTCATTGGGACAGACTTCTCCATGAACCTTGTCACCATACTCCTTTTGATGGGATGGAGGGTTCTGGCAGTTGGGCTGATGGTAACAAACATTATCACCTGCCTCCAGATGGTGGGAGAGAACATTTCAGCGCAGAGGTGTGTTTGGGGAGTACTAAGCTGAGCCCTGAAGACTGAAGGGTTTACAAGGACAGAGGGAAGGACAGAGAAGGCACCCCAGAGAGAAGGCTGATGTGGCAGGCAGAGCAAAGGCACTGGGATAGGTAGGAGACAGGCACAGCCTGAGAAACTGGTCAGGGTAGGAGTCAATGGAGATGGAAGGTGGGACAGGCTTCATCTGGGACTCTGTGACCCCAAGCTTCCAGAGCCCAGCCCTGTCTAGGCTGTATAGGAAGGTTTTGAGTGGGCCTGGCATAAACCTAGCAGGTTGCAGGGGGGCTTCCAATACCAATGTATGGAATAAGGGATGGACTCTGAGGGCAAGAGATGGCCTAGGGAGCTCTGGATCCTTGATCCTGGAGCCCAGCAGAAGCTGGGGAGAAAGGAACCCAGGGAAAATGACCACTTTCAGGCCACACCCCTGGCTCTACACACAGTCAGGCAGGGAGATCTGGGCTTCAAACCTTGCTCTGCTGTGCAATTCAGGGTGAATGACTCAACTCTTCTGAGCCTCACATTCCTCTCCCTGCAAGCAGGTTATGAAGGGAGTACAAAGAGACCCTGAACTTGTCTGGTATGCCCCCTCCCCATCTCTGCAGAACACAGCCCTTCCTACATCCAGAGGCCAGCCCATCAACCTCTAGTCAGGGGCACTGAAGCACAAGGAGGATGGGCTTGGATTTCCACAGCCACATTCACATGACTGAGCCACCATGAGTACAGGAATCTGCACCTGGGCCCCCAGACTGCATTCCATGGGGAGTTGTGAGCTCTCCTTACCCTCCTTTGATAGACTAGGACACTGAGGCTCAAGAGATTGAACAATTGTTTGAGGTCACAAAGCTAGTTAGGGATGACATTCCAAGTTTGAGTTGGGGTTCCACTGTGGTTGGCTTGGTCCCCAACCTTCAGGTCCTTTTAGCCAGAAGGCCCTGCCAGGTCTCCACATCTCCACACCTCCCCCAGCTTCCCCAAACTCAAAACCCGGCTGCCACCGCAGGAGGGCGCGGAGGCTGCTGCCCTGTTAGTCACCCTTCCAGCTGTCAGTTTGCAAACACTCCTTCCCAGCCTGCAGCTGCTGCTGCCACCTCCCCACTGCCTCAATGATGATAATAAAAATAATAACAGGTCCTGTTTTCTGAGCACTTATTCAGTGCCAGGCTCTGTCCTTGGCACGTCACCATTCATCCAATCCTAACAACTCTGGAAGACAGGCTATTATTATCTTCATTTTAGGATGAGGACTCCAAGTAAGGCCCAGAGAGGCATGTGGCCTTGCCAGGGGTCACACCTTGAGTGAGCTTCCAGAGTCCTGCTCTAGACTCTTGATCTGCCCTGCACTCCTTCCTGGCCCCTAAGACCCCCCTGTCTTACATGCACCCACTATGACCCCAGGAGCTGCTGTTGGACTAGGACCACATGAGCTTGGGTCAGGGCAGAGCAGTGTTGGGGAGAGAAGTAGCCATAAGAATCACAGACGTTGGTGCTCAGAGGAAGGGGCAAGCCTAGGAGCAGTCAGGGTAGGCTTCCTTGAGGGGTGAGGTTTTGAAAGCTTGAGGCTCTAGGAGAGAGAGGAGCCAAACCCATCACCTTTACTCTACTAGTTGTGCCTCTGGGACCCATTTCCTCTTCTATAAGTCTTGGTGAGAACCTGCAGTTCTGAGGGCTGCTCAGAGGACTGGAGTTGCTGGCCCTCCTGGGAGGCTCCTCCCTGGTGAGATCATGAGCCTAGGGTGGCTCAGCAGCCCCCTACAGTGCCCAGGTTGGGGCCTCCTCCTTAAGGAATCCCCAGGAGGTGAACTCCTTCCCTTCTAGGTTGTGAGAGACAGCAGCTGAGATGAATGCAATCTTAGGCCTCCACAATTCAGCCTGGGTCAAGGACAAAGAAGGATCTTTCATAAGACTATCTGTAGAACACTGTCCAGGGAGTCAGGCGCTCTGAGTCCTGGACCTGCCTCTGCCACCAACTGCTGTATGACCTGGGGAGAGTCACTTGATCTTCCAGGGATTTGCTGGCTCCAGTATCTTGGCCAGACTTATTTCCCACCAGCTATTTCCCAGACACCTGCACTCTGCCCACCTCCCTGCCTTGCCACTCCTTCCTTGCTCCCTATCTCTTCACCCAAGGAACATCCATTCCCACTTGGAGGTGCAGTAGGGGAATGCTTCTGTTGCACACATGCCCTTCATAATGCAGGACTACTATTCCTAGTAGTAAGAGATGGGAAGACAGACTTTATGTCCATTAATGGGGGACTAGGTAAACAAACCAAATTCCAAAGAGGGAACAGCATCAATCCAGCCAGGTAGAGTCCAAACTTTTCTTTTCTCTCTTTTTTTTTTTTAATACTTTTTAGTTGTAGATTAACACAATACCTTTATTGTATTTATTGATTTTTATGTGGCTCTGAGGATCAAACCCAGTGCCTCACATGTGCTAGGCAAGTGCTATACCACTGAGCTACAACCTCAGCCCCAAACTTTTCTTTAGATGAGGATTAGGAACATTTCCCATGATACAGTAAATAAAATAGAAAAACACCAGCCCAAGTATCACTGCAGCTTCTAACCACCATCCCCCAGATTAACCAGAAAGGGGAAAGAGCATCTTAACAGTAGGGAGAGCTGACAGACACCTCAACCAAGGGATCACATGAAGCTGAGTACCACCAACAAGGAGACAAGCAGATACCAAGTGTGTCCTGCCATGATGCACTGAGGGGACACAGCCCCAACCGGTGTGGTATTCCTGCCAGTGCTGTTCAACCTGACTCCAAAGAGGAAAGCAATTCTACAAATCCAAAACAACCAGTTTGAACTCTCAAGGCCAATGTTATAAAACACAAAACAAAAACAAGAACACCCCCAAACCAAAAAATAGTAATGAAAAGGTTGGATAATGTTCTAGTTAAATTGGACACTAAACAAACATGATAATAAGCTTTAATGAGTGATCCTGAATTGGATTCTAGATCAAGGAGAGGAAAAACAAATAGAATAATCATCTGAGCTGGGTACAGTGGCACATGCCTGTAATCCTAGTGGCTTGGGAGGCTGAGGCAGGAGGATCAAAGCCAGCCTCAGCAACTTAGTGAGGCCTTAAGCAACTTAAGAGAGACCCCATCTCAAAATAAAAAATAAAAAGGGTTGCGAATGCAGTACAGTGTTCCAGTGCCCCTGGGTTCAATCACCAGTACCCCCCCACCAAAAAAAAAAAAAAAATCATTTGAGGACAATTGGAAAAATAGGAATAATAAGATAATATGGAATTAATGTCAATTTTCCTAAGTGTAATTATATAAAAGATATGTAGATTCTCAGGAGTGAAAGACACGATACCTGCAATTAACACTCAAGTCAGCAAAAACTGCATTTACATATGTATCTATGTAGGTAAAAGAGATTTTAAAAATGTGGAAAAATGTAAAGAACCAGCAGAGTGAAGGATTTTTGAGTATCTATTTCAACTCTATGTGTATATGCTATTGGCTTTGTGCATGCTAGGCAAGTGCTCCACCACTGAGCTACATTCCCAGCACTTTTTAATTTTTGAGACAGGGTTTTGCTAAGTTGCCCAGGTTGGCCTTAAACTTGAAATTCTCCTGCCTCAGCTTCCCCAGCAACTGGAATTATAGACGTGCACAACCATTCCTAGCAATTATTACAACTTTCAGTGGGTTTGAAACACTTAAAAAAAAAAAAAAAAAGAAAGGAAAGAAAAAGAAAACAGTTGTGGAATAAAACCAGGTACAGATCATCTGTGGTATATACTGTGAGTAGTTATGTTTTTAGTATTTTTTAGTTGTAGGTGGACACAATGCCTTTATTTTACTTACTTATTTGTATATGGTGCAGAGGATCGAACTCAGTGCCTCACCTGTGCCAGGCGAGAACATTACCACTGAGCCACAACCCCAGTCCCCTGAATAGTTGTTTTAAATCTTTTTTTTTTTTTGGTAGTCTAGGATTGAACCCAGGGGCGCTTAACCACTGAGCCACATCATCAGCCCCTTTTCATATTTTATCTAGGGATAGGGTCTCACTGAATTGCTTAGGGCCTTACTAAGTTGCTGAGGCTGGCTTTGAACTTTTTTAAAATAAATATTTTTAGTTGTAGGTGGACACAATACCTTTATTTTCCTTTTATGTGGTGCTGAGGATCGAACCCAGGGCCTCACAGGTGTTAGGTGAGCATGCTACCACTGAGCCACAACCCCAGCCCTGGCTTTGAACTCTTGATCCTCCTGCCTCAGCCTCCTGAGCTGCTGGGATTACAGGAGTGCGCCACAGTGCCTGAATATTTATAAATTTTGAGACAAGGGTCTCGCTAAGTTTCTGAGATTGGGTTGAAACTTGTGATCCTCTAGTCTCAGCCTCCCAAGTCACTAGGATTACAGGCGTGCACTACCTGTATGAGTTTCTTCTGAAGATGTACAATATATCCCTAAACTCAGGTATGCCTAGGTTATCTTTGTTAAAACACAGGAAAATAACAGAGGTTGCTTTGGAGATGGGAGGGGAGAATAGGATCAAGTTCAAGGAATACTTCCTTTTTACCCGTATTTGATATTTTGTCCTTTTTGGCTCTTTCTTTTAAATACATGCACCTATTGCCTTCCCCTAAAAACAAAATTAAAAATGTCACTTTCTGAAAATCACCTCTGCCACAAGTCTTTCCCCAGCTGTGCTGGCAGCCCCCCTCCAGGGTCTCTTACATCCTAGCACTCCAGTGAGAACCTCACTGGCCGTGGCCTGTGGTTTTGGGCGTACTGGGAGTCTGCAGGGGGAAAGTTAGTTCTGACTCACATCTGCATCCCCAGCATGGGCTGGGCCCAAAGTGCCTGCTCAGTAAACTAGTGCTGAATGAATGAATGAACAAACAAAAGGGAGAAACCAGGCTGGCTGCACCACACTGAGGTCCCGTAACTAGAAAACTATATTTAACCCCAAAGGGACAACAGCTGTCACCCCACCCCCACGGGGCTGGAGGACAGGGGGCTTGGGATATGGCAGGGCTAATGCTTCACTCTGACTTCCTGCCCTAAACCCTGCTCCCAGCAGTCCTTGTGCTGGGGTCCCGGGAACAGGCTGGGCATTGTGCCCAAGCGCTGAGGTCAGTGGCCGCAGCCTCAGGCAGGCCTTTCTTGGGAGCCCAGGCTATCATGGAGAGGGGAATGGGAGGGAACTGGGAGCCCAGAAACTCCCTGGCTGCCCTTTCCCTGTCCTGGAAGCAGCAGTAGACCCCCAAAGCCAGATACATGCTGATGATCAGGGTAAGTTAAGGGGCCCCTGCCCTGCCCCCCTCATCAAAACTCCACTGCTTAATGGGGCGTGGGAGCCTTCAGTAACTGTTTACACCCAGCTAAAAATACCCACTGAAAAGGGAAGTGTACTAGGGACCTGGGGGGACTTGAGGCCATGGCCCCTAGAGACTCTAGTCTTGGGACTGAATCTATCATAGCTGAATACTACATCTGAATACATGATTGCTACACCCTGTAGGGATGGGGGCAACCACTGGACACAATGGGAAGGTTCACTTTGCTTTTCTGTTCTCTTAAGCCAATAGTTCAGGAGTTTCCTGTGTTCAGTGGGCCAGGATGGGCAGGAGGAGGAAAGGGCCCAGAAGATTCTGCCCTTGGAGACCCACGAAATCCACTCATGAACTTTTCCTCTGTGCTAAGTCCAGGGCTAGGTTCAGGAGACCCCAACCTGGCTCCTGTCCAAACACATGATGGTCAACCACGGCTTAGTGTGCTCAGTGCCTCAAAACATTGAGGACAGGATGTAACTCAGAGGGAGAACACCTGCTTGCCCCAGGCCCTGGGTTACATCCCTATACTGTTGAAAAAAACAACAAAACTGAGAAAGGACAGGGGTCACCCAGGAAATAATCAAAGAAAAGCAGAAGGGAGGAAGGGAGCTGGAGCTGGAGCTGGAAGGATCTAGGGGAAAGTAAGAGGGAGAGGGATGGAGGGATGGCCTAGAACAGACAAGGTTAAGATCCCAACTGCAGCATGGAGGGAGTTAATCAAGGCTAAAGAAAGCTCAGGGTGAAGGCCCACGGAGGCTTTGAGCTTAGCCCCCAAGTTTCCCATAGGTAACAGGGCAAACAGGCAGAATTAAGTTTCAGACTTGGGTATGCGCCCCTGGAAAGGGCAGAGCACCTGAGGAGGGTGGGGTTCCCTCATCCCCCTGCCAGCAGTTGGGCTGGTTTGGCAGCAATAAAATCAGCCCCACCTCTGGTTCTACATCAGGCATCCAGGCTGACAGCACATGATACCCCCTGGCCACATACCAGGTGGTGGGGCTGGAGGGTTCCCAGTGACCCTAGAAAGTCCAGGCAGGTAGACCCATCGCACAGATGTCTCAGAGGGGCAGAGAGCAGCAGGATCAGGCACAAGACACTTGGAGATGCCTAAAGCTCCCTGGGGGTTGGGAGGGAGAAGGATGGCCTGCTTTGGCTCCAGTGCATGCTGCCCTACCCTTACCCCTGAGGCTCCCTCAGCCTTCAGTACCCTGACCTAAGGAGAGGGGTGAGTTTAATGACTGAAAAATGTTAAAAACCAAATTATAGCAACTAACTGGCTTTTTTCCTGCCCCCAATGGCTCAGGGGGACCGGAAATCCTGTCTAGCGGTTTGGGAGCAGTGGGGGCTGGGTTAGAGGAGGCTAATGGGGAGCCTCCTCCCCCAGGCACCACTGCGGCTAGAGGCTGCCACTCCTGGCCCAGAAAGGTTTCTAATTACTGCTCAGAAGCCTAATTACCTACATGTACCGGGCAACCGGGACTCTGGGCCTCCCCAGGGCCCTAACCCAGGCCTCTGCTCCCCCCAACCCTCTTAGTGCAGGCTGTGGTCTTTGCATCTTCATTTGCCTACATTTACATGCAGCTTCCCAGCACCAACCTCCCACAAATCCTTAAAAGTCATGGATTGTCCTTGCCCATCACCTCAGCATCTCTCAGTCATGTTGAAGGAGGGAAGACTAAGGGTCAGAGGCCCATGAGCAGTCTAAAACTCTGGCCCTAGGAATTCTGGTCTTCCTATTTCCAAACTGGGACCTACAGAAACCAGCTGGGACGCAAAGCTATTGGGGCTAACACAAAGGACACACAGCTTACTACCCACTTGGGGGAAAGGAGGCTGTCAATACTCCCCTGCAGAATGGACTACAAAAATGAAAGCGTGCAGGTAACAGCCTACTGGCTCAACTGGGATGGAGGCTGTGTGTTATTTAATCCTAAAGAAAAAAAAAAAAAAAAAATCCCATAGGCAAGTACTGTTGATCCCTTTTGGACAGAGGAGGAAACAATCTCTGATGAGGGTCACCCACCTGGGGGTGGCCCAGCTTCCAAAGGCTAGAACAGACTAGAGCTCAGATCTGTCTGAACCTCAATCAGGAGACCTTTCTTCCAACTTTCCTGGGGCAGGATAGATGACACCCTGGGAACGGATAGATGGGAACACTGGGGTGGAGGGGCTCTGCCCAGCATTTGGCCCTCTTGTTCTAGGGAGTAAAGGTACAGAGAAGCTGAGGGCTGGTCCAGGGCTTCAAAAAGAAGAGAAGCCAACAGCCCCTGTGAGGGCAGAAGCTCCAAACAAGAACCTCTGCCTCCCCCCATGCCTATACTCAAGTGATTCTTCAAGTGATTCTTGATTTTCATGCCCATTCCCTCCCTCCAGGAAGTCCTCCAGGCTGTTCCAGCCCACACAGGGCCCCAGCTTCTGAGCTCCCACCAGGCCTGCCAAGAAGTGGAAAGAAGCATAGGCCTCTCCTGACTGACTCTCCTGAGCCTGGCTCCTCTCTGCCCAGCAGCAGAGCTTATCCCCTGCTCCCGTCTTCTGGGAGTGTGGACAGCGCAGGTCGCAGATGCACAAGGCTGGTTGAGGACTAAGGAGAAGGCTGGGCAAGGCTGAATAGCAGCAGCCAGCACGGACAAGGGTTGGAAGACACCCGGGTTTCACCCATCTACAAGGTTTCCCACCATACAGAGAGCAGGACAGGCAAGGGGACATACAGCAGCCCCTCTTCTGCTTCTTATACACCAAGGGAGGGGAAGGGACGGTTGGAAGGAAGCTGCGGTTGTACACAGCGAGTATGTGAAGAGAAGCTGTCCTCATCACAGCGCCTCAGAACCAGGAAGAGAAACTGAGCGAGAAGAACGGCGGGCTGGGCCGTGGGGCCTCTAGACCTGAGGCCTAGGGAGGGGAGCTCCCAGTCAAACCACTTCACCCTCTGGGCCTGTGTCTCCCTGCAGAACAAATGGGTTTCTCTATCCGCTCCTATCTGAATGCCTCTGATCCGTGCAGGCTATAAGCAATGGGCACTACAGGCTGCATCAAGCCTGATGACAGCTCCCCCGATTCCTGGAGCACTTCTGACCACAGGGAGTAGGGGCTCAGTCACCCAAAGCCAGTTTCCCTCTCTGCTTGTTTCTCCCTCAGCCACGCAGGGAGCACACCAGCTCTTCCTTCACCAGCTCTTTATTTTTAGGTCTGAATTTGACTTTAATCATTACTTAGCGGATTCTATTTCCAGTCCTTGGATGAAGGGACCCAGAGGGGAAGAGAAGGGAGAGGCAGTGCTCCCTGGCAGGCGTGGGGGCAGCCTGATCCTCCACCCATCCTGTCCTCAACCAAGGGCGGGGGAAACTGAGAAACACCCAAAGGGCTCGCTCTAGTCAGGCCAGCATCTTGGGGAGGACCCCACCCTGTGACCTCATCCCAGCCCAAGCTGTGGGACAGGAGGGCAGCTGTAATGCCCACTTCCCCTGTACCAAGACCAGGCAGGAGGAAGAAATCTGGCAGCCAGTCTGAGGTCACAAGCCTGAGGGGACCTCTGCATTGAATAGGTCACCTCAGGGAGGACTCCTTGCCTAGGTTAGCCCTGAGATACCTTAGGGTCATCTGGGGCTATAGTCTCTTGGACCCAGGGAGTGCCAAATTTGAGAGTTTTCTCCTTCTGTCCATAGGGTGGCCCCTGGAGGGCACTCCCAGTTTTTCAAGTCTGCATGGAAGCAGAACAAGAGGAAGCAAGGTATGGTATAGTGGTTAGATCTGAGCAACACCTGCCAAGGAAGATTCTAGAGCTGGAAAGCTCTAGAACTGCCCCAACTTCACCCCTCAGCTTTCTTCCCCTCCCTGGCCACTGAGAAAGGTGGGAAGTTGAAGCTGGCCTGGCTGTCCCTGGGTTTGGGATCAGGATGCCCTGCCTAAGCTCAGGTTAGGGAGACCTCTATTTCCACTGGAGAATGCAGGACTGGACCAGACTTGCAGAAGCTGGAAGGTAAGAGGTTTCTTTCACTCAGCACCGAGCCTGGCAGACTGGAAGGGGAACGGGTGGGGTCAGGCCCTGGACACAAACCAGCAGCCCATCTTCCCAGGGCTGTTCCAGGCCCTGAGCCAGCCAATCACATAGCAATGGCATTTCTACCATGGGGACTGGGGGAAGCAGGAGGCAGGGCAGGGCACTGGCCATAGCAGCCTGGAATTTCAGAGACAGTGGGTTCCAGAGGGGCTGGGGCAGGGATCACCTCCCTGCTGGGCTCATGGCTCAGGTGTCTTCCCTCTGTTGAGCCACCCTGCAGTGGGCAATCCCTCAATGATAACCTCTATCTACAGAAGGTGAGAAGAAAGGGTGTGCCAGGCATTTTCTAGTTCCTTGGTTAGTACGTTCACTGTTCTCACACTTTCCTATGAAGCATACCACCATTTCTTTATTTATACAAAGGAACTCTGGTTCAGAGGGCAGTGACTTATCCAGCCCTTCACTCTGGCCTAAGTGGCATGACTAGGCCTGGTACCCACGTGGCTCGAGTGCCAAGTTGTCTGCTCTCTCCTGACTGCTTTTGGGGCTCATAGTAACAACCCCCACAATGGCAACAGATGGGAAATTCATGCTCAGTAAGAGGAATTGAGTGAAGCTGTTGTGGCAGAGCTACTTAGAATATTTTGTAGCTTTTGAGGCAGTTATTTAGACTGGGGAAGGCCATGAGAAAATGCCCATACACTCAGTACTGAATGAAAGATGTCACAGCATATACATTCCAACAAAAACAGTGACGAAGGAAGAAAATCAGGAAAAAGCTGGCAGAGATTCCAAAATGCTAGCAGTCACTGCCTGGTAAAGAAATAGTGGGTGACTTTTGTTTTATAAATTTTTTGTATCTGTTTCGTTACTTTCTAAATTAAGAAAATTAGTATGTACATAGTTTTCTTCCAAGAAGCTCAGATTGGTTTCCTTGGGTCCCACTTACCCCTGGTTCTGGTCCAGGCTCCTAAGGAAATTCCTACCATGGGACAACTTTTCCCACCTAGGACAGTCTCTCAGACACAGAAGCATCTCTCCCTACCATCATCCCCAGACTCAATCCTCTGTTCTGTTCTTTGAGGTCTACGTGTCAAGGTTCAAAATCACTCAAATGATGGAGCCCAGACGTGACCCACACAGTCCCACCCAATTAGGCCAACTGGGCCACTCAATCACACGGTGCTGTTTTGGGGGAGACTGAACTCTGCCTTCTCTCTAATACTCTAATAGCTCCACGTGGCTCAGCCTCTCAGGGCTGAGTGTCCCTGGCAGCAATGAAAGGACTCATCTTCTGGTCTTTGCCCCCAACCCAATGCAGAGAAAAGAGCAGCCACTTCTGAGAGGGAGGAAAGCACTGAGCTCAAATAAAAAAACACCTCCCTGCACATATGCCAGCCTATGATAGGCTCCTTTCTACAAAGGTGTTGGGATGCTGGGCTACAACCTTGCAGCTCACAGTTGGTAAAGAAGCACTCAACCATGTCAGATGTCAGGTCCCGGCACCTCAGGTTGGAAAGGAAGTAAGGGCTGGGTGTGAGCTATGTGAGTAGAGCCTAACAGGTCCAGGACATCTGGGCCCCCTCTGCTATGCTTGTCAGGTGTAAGGGAAACAAGGGAGGAAACAAACAAACAAAAATACCCACCTAAATAAAGGGCAGGGGGCCCCAAACAGGACAAAACTACAGGTGGCTCGAAGGGGGCCCAGGCACGGCTCAACATCCTCCAGGGAACCAGAGGATCCTGCTGCACTGCCAAGCTCATTCCTGCTGCCTGTGCCCCATTCCTGCTGTGGTCACACCAAGAAAGACACTGGGACACCTACAGTACAGGTGTTAGAAATGGGCCCTGTGGGTATCCCCACTCAGCTGATGTGCCCATGACAGGGTGCTGCCAGTGGAGAAAAAGCTCTACCTTTTCCATCCTGATCACATTCATGTTCTGAATTTAGTGTGCTCCTGTGCCAGCTAGGCAAAACATATAGGGAGGGCTGGGTCAGGACTGACCACAAGACTGTTTGAACTCAATGCCAGCAGACCTCTGTGCCATATTACACAGGAGACCCCACAACTCACCACATCCCCTGTCAGTAAGACCAAGCCTCAGACATCAAGGGAAGATATTATGGGTAGTGCTGATGCTGTCTGAGCCCAGACCTAGACAAAGCTGGGGCCGGAAGCCCTCTCCAGTCCTCTGCAGGGGAACACGTGCTCATCCTACAAGGTCCCTCCTGGGCTAGGCTGGGGGCCTGCATCCCTGATAGGTTACAGTGCCTGCCTGGTTTTCTCCCATCCACAGCAGTCCAGTTCTGCAGAACTGGGGATGAAAGAGAGCTGGCTTCCCTCCAACAGAGGCTGGGAGTAGTTACCTCCCCACTTTGGGTCTCAGTTCCTGGGTCTACAAAATGGGCAATGAAGCGAACTCCTAGTTAAGCTCCAAAGTCTGGTGGGTGGACACACCCCTTCTTAACACCTGGGCCCAGAGGAACCGGGAGAATGGGCATTCCAGGGTGCCAGGAGGTGGGGGCATGAGACTATTACCTAGTGTCACCTCCACCCAGAGGGACACCCTGCCCAGTTTCCCCACCCAGGGGTCAGAGGTCCCTTGGCTTAGGCCTGTTCTTTTGAGAGGCAGAAGATGACAGGTTCAGTTTCAGGACCTGAGCTTCTAGAAAGCGTTCAAAGGAGGTGGCTGGGCCCTAGGCTGTCTGGAGCCAGAAGGGTCTTAGTGCAGGACAGAGGAAAGGGTCAGAACCAAGTGGCCCGGGACACTGCAAGGAGGTCCTGGGCAGGGAAGGGCAAACTCTCAGGAGTTTAGCTCATTCTCCTGGGCCCTGGATCTGTAGCCACCTCTCACTCTGAGTTCCACACTGGGGGGACTCTGTAGACCTCAGACAAGTCTGTAGGGCTGTTGAGCAGTACCTCCCTGATGGCTCCTTCCCAGAAGGATTCTGATAGAGACTCCCGGGAGAATTCGAACCCATGGAGGAGAGGGTAAAAGAGGTGGGGGATGGGAGTGGATGCGACCGCGGTGGTAAAAGAGGCGGGACATGCGACCTCCACCCTCCTCCCTCCAAGGGACACTTGGATGCCCACCTCCTCCGGGGCTGCCAAGCACTCACCTCTCTCGGGGCACTGCGGTCCGGGCCACCTCGACACGGGCGGCATCAGCGGCCTGCAGGACGGTCCATGCGGCCAAGGGGGAGGGGTGGGGCGCAGGGGTCCCCAGGGGGTGCGATACAAAGAGGCACGGATGCTAAAAGAGGGAGGGAGGAAGGACGGTCCGACAGAGGCAGGGGGACCGCCGCAAAGCCCGGGTCGGGGAGGGAAGAAAGGCGGAGGAAGGGGGCGGGAGGGAGTCGGGGGGGAGGAAACAATGTAGCCGGCGCGGCCCCGGTAGAGTTCCGCTTCCGAACGCCGCCACCAAGGTTCGATTTTGGAACGTCTCGCCGGCAGCCCGGGGCCGCCCAGGACGTTCGGCTGGGGGCCGCCGGGCTCCCCTCGTTCCACGCCCGGGGGGCTCGGGCGGCCAAGGACTGGCCGGGGCGGGAGGTAGCTGGTCGGGGAACGGCCCCGACGGCTGCGCTGCTGGGCGGTCGCCCGGTTTGGACCCCGCCCTGGCGGGATCCCCGGGGCCGGGAGCGGGGTGGTGCTAGAGCTGGAGGGCGGCGGCGGGCTCGGCGGCGGTGGCGGCCAACCTCTGCTAGCCCGGGCTCCGCTGGGAGGAAGCTCGCAGGCCTGGCGAGAGGAAGCGCGGCCCGGATCCTCCGCCCGCCGCAGCGCGCCTGCGCGAGGGGGCCTGCCCGGCGCGCAGCGGGGCGTGGGCCGGAGGGACGGCGCCCCCTGCTGGGCTCCGGGGGCACTGCGGGGGGTGTGTCCGCGCCCACGCCCTTCCCCCACCCGCCTTCGGGCATGAAGTCTCCCCAAGTGCTCTCCTAGAGGGCCCACCATCTCGTCTCGCAGCAGCCTCACACTCCTCTCTGGAGTTCCCCCGCTGCTGAAGTCGGGCCTGGCCCCCTCTCTTCGGGTGTGTCTGTAAAGAGTGAACCTCACTCGCAGCAGTAAGCATTCATTCATTCATTTACAAACATTTCCTGGCGCTGACAATATGACAGGCCCTGCTCTGGAGTCCACTATTGACACCTCTTCAGTATTAGTCCTTAGTCGGGTGGAAACAGACCTACAGGCCAATGGATCATCGCATAGAACTAATCGATAAAAGTGGAGAGGTGATTGCAAGGTCCACAGGAAACAGAAAAGAAAAAAGGGCTCATAGGGAGACTTCATAGAACTGGGACCCTGGCAGAGGGACAGCATGCACAAAGAGGCAGGGCGCAGTGAGAAAGCTTGGTGACTTCTGGAAACTATAAATAGTTCAGTAGGCTGCAGGCAGTGTGGGTGGGGGAGAGTGGTGGGAGATGCGTTCCTGCAAATTACAGGGGCAAGAGAGAGCCAAAGAGCCTCATGGGACTCTTCTGGACTTTATTTTCAGTCTGGAGGCAATAAGGAAGTTGTTAGTAGCTGTGTTCCCTTGAACAAGTTACTCGACCTCTCTGTGTTGGGGAAAATAATAACAACATACGATTTTATGGGGAGGAAATAAGTTAATTGGTTTAAAGCACTCAGTGTATAGTGCCTGGCATGGGGTGAGTCCTCAATTAAACACAGACTGCTATTATGTATCATTGTTCTTGGGGAGCAGGGAGACTCCTGCAGAGGTAGGCAGTGTTAGGGTGTTTTCTAGGGATTGGGTCCTGAAGGAAGGGTCACATTTAGGTGGACAGAGAAAAGGGGACATTCTTGGATGGGGGAAGTGAGGCTGCTGGCAATGTCTTGACATGCAAGATAAGCATGAAGGGGCTTAAGGAGTGAAAGGGACAGTACAGGCCCTGTGGGAGGCAGAGCTGCAGATTGCAAAGAGCCATAGATGCCAGGAGGAGGAGTTGGGCAATGCCCTCCAGGCAAACTACTGATAGGCATTCTGACTGACGTGCCCCATGACCAGCTTCCCAGCAAGGAGCCAGCCATATGGGGAGGGATGATTATTTTTTTTAAACTGACCTGGAACCCCATCCTCAAAGATTCCAGATGCTGGGCCCAGTTCATTTTTTTTTTGTAATTTTTTTTAATTTAATTTTTTTATTTTTATTTTAGGTCATGTTTTTTTAAAAAAGAAAAAAATTATAGTTGTAAATGGACAGAATGCCTTTATTTTATTTGCTTATTTTTATGTGTTGCTAAGGTTTGAAACCAGTGCCTCACACATGCCACGCAAGTGCTCTGCCACTGAGCTTCAACCTCAGCCCAAGGGAGGGATGATTTCTGAGGAGTCATCCAGTAGATCTCAGAAGTAAGTGTGGCACCATGGGTGTGGGGCCATGGATTTGGGGTTCAAATCTCAGGGTTAAATCTTAACCAGGCCACTAGTTGTGTGGCCTTGGACTAGTTGCCTAAGGTCTCAGCTCAATTTCCTCTTCTGTAAGATGAGGTTCAGGTACACCTCACTTATGAGAGATGGCGCAGATTCAGCAAGATAACGCCTTGGGGTGAAGGGGGTGGAGCTGGCTTCTTTTGCTTTTCTCTGAGTCAAGATGGAATGATAATATGGGGCCTTCAGAGCAGGGGCTGCCACTCAGCCTGAAGGAAAGTTCTTCCGTAGCAGCTCTGCAAAGCCTTGTGCAAAGGAGAAATTGACATCTCTTCCCCTGCCCTGGCTGAATTAACTGTCAGAATGAGAAAGCAAGACTTTGGGGACTTGGGGAAAACACTCTAATCCTTACTCCAGTTTTGTCCCCTACACATCTTCCTTTACTCCCAAACACACTTCACTCTTCCCCCTGGGTGTGCTGTGGCCCAGTGTGTGAACTTTGGAGTCAAATAAAACTAGCATTTGAATCCTGGTTCCACCTCTTTTCTGCAGGGTGAAAATAAATTTTTAACTCCCAGGTAGCAGGGAGAATACCATGAACAAATCAATAAAGGACTTCATCCCACAGAGCTCTCTTCTAGTGCAAGGGCCAGTTAACTTCCAACCTCAGAGTTCATTCATTCATTCACACAACAAATACTTTATGGAGCACCTACTAAGTGCTAAGTATTGTTCTGAGTGTAGGAGATAAAAGAATGGATGCCATCACCATGGTTCTTGCCTAAGAGGATACATGGACAGGGCAAGTCATTGTAGTATCATGGCAGTGAGCACCTCAATTGATGCGGGAGAACTGGGGAAGACAAACCTCAGTTTCCAGACCCCAGGAAGAGACTGAGCCAGTGTTGGTGGATTTGGGAAGGTAGGGTGTTCCAGGTAGAGAGGACAGGATGGTTAAAAACCCTGAGATACAGAAGGGCTCAGTAGCTCAAGTAACAAAAGGAAGGTCAACAAGATGAGATTGGAAAGCAAGGGAGAGTGGTATGAGAGGAAAGCCAGAGCCGGGTGTGGTGTTACATGCCTGTAATCTCAGCAATTCAGGTGGCTGAGGCAGGAGAATCACAAGTTCAAGGTCAACATTGGCAATTTAGCCAGACCCTGTCTCAAAATAAAAATTAAGAAGAGTTGGGGTGTAGCTCAGTGGTAACAGAGCCCAGGGTTCAACTCCAGAACTGGAAAAAGAGAGAGGGGGATGGGGGTGGGGGGAGAAGGGAGGGAGAGAAGGTCAAATTCTGTAGGGCCTTGTGGACCAGATATTTATAGAGTTTGGATTTTTTAATATGAGCAATAGAAGCCATTGAAAGATTTTAAGCAGGAGAGTGACATGATAAAGAATGACGGTCAAAACCTAGTAGGGCCAGGTGCGGTGGGGTACACCTATAATCCTGCAAATAGGACTGAGGCAGGAGGATCACAAGTTCAAGGCCAGCTTCAGCAACTTAGTAGGATCCTGTCTCAAAATAAAAAATAAAAAGGGCGGGGAATGTAACTTAGTGGTAGAATGCCCCTAAGATCAATCCCCAGTACCAAACCAACCAACCAACCCAGTGAGAAGGCTGTGCACAGTTTGGTCCTGACCAGTGATGATGGACTGGGGCCTGGTGGAAGCAGCAGGACAGAGGAGAAGGGATAGACAAAGGAGAGTCACGTGACAACTCTCCAAGAAGGGCCCTTTGTGGGGAGGGAGGGCTCAGGAGAAGTCAGGCCTGAACTCTCCCTGTGACTGGAGCTCCTGGGGAGATGGAGGTACTCTTTGCTGAGATGGGGAGAACCTGGGGAGGAGGGCAGGCTGGGGTAGCACTAGAAAGCTCAATTTTCGACAAGCTGAGTTTGAGCAGCCTGTGAAACATGGGGATATCAAGTCTACATTTGGGACCAAACACTAGCTTTCTTGGGCTGAGCCACTTGTGCCTGTGTGGTGGGGTGAGCCCCAAGGGAGTGAAGAAAAGAGGAAGACTAGAGACCTGTTGGATATGGGGAATGGGAACAAAGCATCAAGACTTTTGATTGCTTTTGGTGGTAGGAGCAAAAAGGCCTTGCTCCATCAGAGTTGAGTTAGTGTCCAGAGGTCCAGAGCACATTTGAGGGTGGACTGAGCTCTCAAGGTTCCCTGGGAAGAGAAGGGCCTCTGTTCCCTCCCCTATCTCCTCCCCTCCCCCCAGCCTCTTTTCTCTGAGATGACAGTTTAGAGAAGCTGGTGTGAAGTAGCTTGAAACTCAGACACTCTGGGCAGTCCCCCAGGGCAGAAAACAGGAAGCCAAGATTAAAGGCAGATTTCCAGCAAAGTCCCCTTCTACTTCCTGTACACAGGTGCTTAGGCAGAGCTGAGCTGCAGGAAGCCAGCCCTCCACTTTTGGGAGCTGTTCTTTGGCCTTGACATCACTGCTTCTGCCCAGGACCTTGGGGAAGGAGCCTCCTCCAGCAAGTGGCTGTGGAATGAAACCCAATGGTGGCACAGACAGGAAATCGCAGGGAGGTGGTGGGACCAAGCAGAAAGGGCAAGGGCTTTGTGGTCGCTCAGGCTTTGGAGTCACTCACTTCCTTGCCGTGGGGACTCACTGAGCTGTGGGGGTAGATTGAGGGGCCAAGGTGGTAGAAAGAGGCCTTATGGGAAGTAACCAGGGAGACCAGACCAGTGCTTGGGGCTGAGAGTGTCTAGGGAAGAGAAGCCAGGAGAGAGCAAGTGGCCATGATGGTGGTCCTTCTTGTTCCAATGCAGGAGCTGCTTGGCCAATGTCCACAGCTGCCAAAGGCTCCAGGAACAGGGATGGGCCTTCCCTGTGACCTCTTTACCTTCCTGACCCATGGGAGAACAGGTTCCCTGCGACTCCAAGTCAGGAACTGAACCTGCCTCATGCAGTAGCAAACCTTCCACCCTCCAGATAACCCTTCCACTCTCCTTAGGGAGCCCTAACTCCCACCCCTCTGACTCACCCTATCCTTGGCCCCTCCCTGGAAGGAAGTGTGCCTGCCTAAGATTGGATGAGTTTATCATGATGTCAAGGGTGACATGTTGGTCTGGGAGACCCAGGTTCTGGGACAGATCTTGCTTCTAACTTTGGGCCAGATCTGTCCCTCTAGGCCTGAGTTACAAATGGTTAGATTTATTGATCTACAGGTCTGACTACTGTGTGCAAGTGGAGGGCTCTGGGGAGGAAAGCAGGAACTGGCAACTGCCTCCAGCTTCTATTCCCTTGAGACCAGAAAACTGTTGTTGAGCACCTACTATATACCAGGGACTTTATTATTGTTCTGGAGGATATTATTGAACATTTTTCACTCCCCACTGCCCCAACTTGCTCCAAAGGGACTTCCTAGAAAGTTAGTCTTTGTTTCCTTTATAACGGTGGTAGAATTTCCAGTGATGGTTGTTTGGTGATTTTGTGGCCTTAGTGGTGTTAGTGGTGGTGGTGGTGACCCAATCGAGAGCACCCTTTGGGAACTGGAGGATCCAACCGTGTGGCTTAAGACTGCCTGCACACAGAGCCTCTACCACCACAAGGGTTTATGGACTCTGACCTTAAAGTTTCTGGGTCCAGGGCTTTGATATCTCTCTGGAAAGTACAGATCAAGAGTCAAGTTCATGACACAAATTGTTTGAGATATCTGGGATCTCTGCAAACTGTCCCCACAGAATGTTTCTCTCCTCCTGGGGCCCTGTCTGGGAATGTTCAAGCCACAAGGGCACAGATGGCCAACAAGGTCATGCCAGTTCCCCAGAGGGATGTGCAGATGCAAAGTGGGTCCAGAGCACAGAAACCCTCAGACCTTCCATGAGGGGAGGCAGGCAGGGGGACCACTGGGCAGAGGCCCTGGAGCTAGAAGGGGTTGAACATCGTGCTAAAGTTAAGCTAAAGTTAAACAGGCCCAGAGGAGTGGAGTGCAGGATGTGGAGGCAGAGCCTTAGAGGAGCAGAGGTGTCCAGTGAAGCACAGGGTCTTTGGACTTCATCCTCAGAGTAGACGCTGTCCTCTGCATTAGAGTGTTTCACCACATCTTCAGCTGATCAGATTTGTTTTGTAAAAAGATCACTCCTTCTTCTGGGAGGAGCATTGATTGGCTGTTCTTAGAAGCTTCCATGACTCCCTTCCAATATTCCAAGGTTGGATTCCTCCCCTCCTGTGCTCCCTCAATGGCATTAGAGCACTGACTACTGTCTTTGTGCTGTGTCCTGATCTGCTGCTGAAGGCTGAAGCCTGGTGCTGAAATGTTGGTTGAATGACATGACATGAATGACATGAATTTCAATTAATAATAATAATAGACAACACTAATATAAGGCTTACAATCTGCCAGCACTATCCTAAGCAGTTTTTTTTTTTTTTTTTTTTTGATACTAGGGATTGAACCCAGGGACACTTTACCACTGACCTACCTCCCCAGCACTTTTCATTTTTTATTTTGAGACAGGGGCTCACTATGCCCAGGCTGGCCTTGAACTTCCTGCCTCAGCCTCCTGAGTCTCTGCCCCCATGCCCAGCTCTGTGCACTTTTAAATGTCATTTAATCTCCCAACATATTAATGATAAAGGTATTATTACAATTTTCATTTTACCTAGAAGGAAAGTGAAGAGGGAGTTAATGAGGGAACTTGGGTCACCAAACCCTAGGTGGAAGGAAGGACCTAGGATGCTCTCTCATCCTTCCTATTAACAGCTTCTAGTTTAGAGTCCTGCTGTGTCCCTGCCCAGCTGGGTGACCTTAGCATGATTTTTGCCATGCCGGGGATTGAAGCTAGGGTCTCCTGTAGGCAAGGGACGTGCAGTACCACTGAGCCACAACCGGCCCAGTGCTGAACCTCCCTGACCCTGTTTCTTCATCTCTAAGATGGGAACAAGTGCCCAGTTCACAGGAAGTTACCTTAAACTGGAATAATGTAGTGCTTTGACACAAGGCAATCCTCACTCACAGGCACTGAGATGAATATTTTTTCTCTCGTCCTAAAACAGGCTTTGTAGTCCTGGCTCTCCCCTGCTGTCCTCTAAAGGTTCAGTCTGCCTCCCTGAGGGTGGGGCGGGGGCTTTTGTCTGTTCCTGAGCTTGCAGGTTCACAATGGCTGATGAAGTGAAAACCCTCATTCATCCATTTGCCAAATATCCTGGGAGCTTACTACTTTTCAGACACTGAAGTGGCTGGGATTAGAGGTGGCCAGAGAGACTCTGGTTCTCACCTGGAGTCCTGGACTCAGTAAAGTCTTTTTCAGGTTGATACTTACCCTTCCACGCTGCCAGAGATCTTCACCTGCGGGGAGCCCTTTTTGTGCTGGACTAAACCCCACCCAGGAGTCTCCAGGCTCTGCTTGCTGATTGGAAGTCCTGCTCAGTGCAGCTTGCCAAGCAGGCTGGTTCTTGGGAACCCTATTGGGGAACTTGCCTTGGGCCCAGCTTTTGCAAATCTCATGCAAATCTTCCTGCCCAGGTGCTTTACCCTCAATAAACCAGTGTTCTTACACCTGTCGCTGTCAAAGATCAGGGAAGCTAATAAAACCGATTGTCTGGGTGAGGACCTGGTAGAGGGGATCCTCTCTGAGTCAAGGATGCTCCAGTCAGGGGGACTCTTCTTCAGGGGTCCCAGAAGACCTGGAGGGAAACACCTCTTCCCCTTAGTCATCAAGCCCCTCTGGGTTTTGTTCTGGAGAATGGATGTCAGTGGGGGGAATGCTGAGGACAGGAAGTGGTTCTTTCCTTCCAGAAGGAAGGCTCAGAGCCTACAGCAGTAAATGCCTGTGGAATAAATGAGACACTGAATTCTCCTTGGGGGTCTCTGGCTGTCATTCCTGCCATGGGTCTCAGGACTCCCATTAAGGCCCTTGCCTGTATCCCCTCTGCCCTTTCCCCTGGTCCATCTTCTCAGACCCTCTCACCTTAACCTCTGAGCCTGCCAGAGCAACCTCTTGACATAGGGGTAGTCTGGGGTAAGTTCTGGTTGGAGAGATGGAACTCTCAGTCCCCAAACTCTTCCCACCCACTCTCCTGGACCCAGGTTGGTTCCCCTGACTTGTGACCTTCAGCAACTCCAGGTCCTTGGCTGCTAGTAGTGTAGCCAGCTCTCACCACCCACCTCCACCTGTAACCAGTCCAAAGTGAGTGGCAGCCCCAGAGAGAAGGCAGGCCTGCCTGTCAGGAGCCAGAACCACCCTGCGTGGTCCCTGTGCTGGAGGAAAAGGGACTCTACCTTTGCTAAATGAGTGAAGAATTGATGTCAGGGTGAGAGGACCATAGCTGG
The DNA here is from genome assembly GCF_902686445.1 of Sciurus carolinensis. NCBI lineage: Eukaryota > Metazoa > Chordata > Mammalia > Rodentia > Sciuridae > Sciurus > Sciurus carolinensis. The sequence continues at coordinate 81,540,258 of NC_062214.1, forward strand.
GGTGGAACTGGTGGCTTCTCTGAGCTTGTGGTGCAAGGCAAGGCCTCTAGGGTAAGGGTATATGACAAAGGGAAGCAGTGCCACCAACACCAGGGCCCTCGGAGGTTTTTTTTCAGTGGTAGCTGGGAGTGGAAAGGACGGGGGCAGCATCCTGTTCAAACCGCATTGGAAGTCTCATTTTGAGTGACTGCCATTTCCTCAGCATGGCTCTTGTCTTTTCTGTTACATTTGTGAACAGTCCATTTATTTTTGGCTAATGTTAGCTGAGGTGGGTTTCTGTTGATTGTGACTTAGAACCCTGACTGGTGCCCCCGACCCCACCCCCACCGAGGCAGTGGGAGGATGAGGTAGAGTCCTGGGTGGGAAGTGGGAGATTCAGGCAGTGATGGACATTGCATTCCACAGTTCCTCCCCTTCTGCCCTCTTAGAACTGAGTTTGGTCTCTACACCGGAGCCCTCCTGCTGGTCTTGTCAGATCTGAAGGGAAACAGTGTCCCCTGGTGGCAAGATTTCAGATCCCAAAAGGAAGGGAAAGAGAAAAAACCCCAGGCCCAGAGCAGTCACAAGGCTCTGGCTTCAGCCTGTTCTTCACAGCAGCAGGCATATGTTTGCTCTGGGAAAACTGAACTGTTAGAAGCCTGGAGAGGTCCCTGTCCCAGGAATGAGTATGGCCAGAGCCAGAACTGAATGGTCCCCAATAGAGTGTCCAGGCCAGTTCTGAACAGAGCTAGCCTGGGAGTACAAGGGTGGGGAGCCCAGGGCAGCTGGAAGGGAAGGAGCTAAGGCCACTTCTGGAAAGCATGGCTGGGTTGTTCATCTGTTCACAAAATGGCAGAATTCGGCCCTCTAGAAACCACACCCAAGGGCCCCATCTGGTTCTTTTCTTTTCTTTTTTCTTTTGGATTTCTTTTTAGTTGTAGATGGACATAATACTTTTATTTTATTTATTCATTTTTTTTAATGTGGTGCTGAGGATTGAACCCAGTGCCTAACACATGCCAGGCAAGCACTTCTACCACTGTGCTACAACCCCAGCCCCCCATCTGGTTCTGAAAGGGCTTTTCTAAAGGGATGTTGGTGAGGAACAGCCAGATCAGCATGTGGCTGCTGGGATCCTCAGGTTTCCCTTCTTCAGGCTGCAAACTGATTCTAAGACCACTGGGACTCCTGGACCAACATAAGCAGTACTGATAGCCCCAGTATTTTCTTGAATAATAAGAGCCAGGTGAGGAGGGCAGAAAGATCCACTCAGTTGAATGCCTACGGTGTGCTGGGTGTTTACGTTAGCTTTCATTATCCTTCAAGGAAGTAGTGTATAGATCTTATCCGTGTAGCTGGGCTGATTTGCAGAATGACTCCAAAGTCTGGGTTTTCTCTCCTGCCCTAGGAGGGGATCTCCAAAGGCAGCTGCAGAGTCCTTGGGTTACAGGTTTGCTTGGCAGTGAAAATCATGAGCTAGGGTGATGTTTGCCTCCTGCCTGCCCACCCTCCATATAGGCATAGAGAATTGCTGGTGCAGGGTAGTGGTCTCCTGCTGGAAACAGGGCAGGAAGTTCTGGTTACAGTGGTCCTGGACCCTGAGGTGGGAAGCAGAGCTAGGAAGGAGGCACATAGAGGGATGAAGCTTCTGACTTCACAATCTTCCCTGAACCTTCTCAGCAGGATCCGTCTTGATCCAGATTCTTTGAGGGGAAACACAGGGCTCTGATGCCAGGTTGGGGTGTCATTTGTTGATCGGGGCAATTCTTGCAGCTGATAGCTGATAGCTACCAGCAAGCCTGAGGTCAGATCCAACTCTGCAAATGACTAGAGGTGTTACCCTGGGCAAGTAACCTCTCCCTCTGCACCTCTGTCCCCATCTGCCCCGTGGGCATGTATGCAATATGCGTAAGGACTAAGTGGGCAAAGCACAAGTGGGGACTGGCATAGAGCAGGTATTCAGCTCAGGGAACTTTGACTGATTTCTTTCTTTTTAAAACTTATTGTCCAGGGCTGGGAGGGTGTGGCTCAGTGGTAGAGTGCTTGTCTAGCATGTGTGAGGCACTGGGTTCAATCCTCAGCACCACATAAAAATAAAGAAATTGTGTCCATCTTTAACTAAAAAATATATTTAAAAAGATTATTGCCAGGTGTGATGGCATACGCTTGTAATCCCAGTGACTTGGGAGGCAGGAGGATTGTGAGCTCAAAGCCAGTCTCAGCAACTGAGTGAGGCACTTAGCAATTCAGCAAGACCCTGTCTCTGAATAAAATAGAAAAAAGGGACTGAGGATGTGGCTCAGTGGTTAAGCATCCCTAAGTTCAATCTCCAGTACCAAAAAAATAATAAGATAAAAATTATTCACACATATTAATTTGACAAATTAATAGGTTTCTCTATGACATTTCCATATATGCACACACTGTACATTTATCATATCTATTCTCCTTTGTACCCCTCACTTTGTACTCCCTTCTACCCCCGATTCCCTTTCCCTTCCCTAATAGTCCCTCATCTACTTTCATATCCTTTTTTTCTCCACAAATAAGACAAGATATGCACCACTTGTCTTTCTGTGTCCTCTATTTCCATCTATTTTCCTGCAAATGACATGATCTCCTTCTTTTTATGGCTGAGTAATACTCCATTATGTGTCTATACCATATTTTCTTTACCCATCATCTGTGGAGGGGCACCTAGGCTGATTCCCTGCTTTAACTTTTGTGAACAATGCCACAATAAACATGCATGTGCAGGTATCTCTTTTGTGTGCAGACTTCATTTCCTTTAGATAAATATCCAGGAGTAACATAGATGGATCATATGGCAGATCTGTTTTTATTGAGGAATCTCCATACTGTTTTTCATAGAGGCTCTACTAATTTACATTCTACCAACAGTGTATAAGAGTTCCTTTTTCTCTGTGTGCTTACCAGCATTTTGATTTGATTATATCCATTCTGACTGTAATGAGCTAGATTCTCAGTATAGTTTTGATTTGCATTTCCCTGAAGGCTAAAAATGTTGAGCTTTTTTTTTTCATGTATTTATTGACCATTTGTAGTTGAGAAGTCTGTTCAAATTCTTTGCACCCCTGCACCCTGCCCCGCAACACACATGGGGAATTGAATCCAGGGCCTCACATGTGTAGGTAAGGCTACACCTCTGACATCTCCCCCACCCTATGGGGGGTTAAACCCAGGAGCACTTTACCACTGGGCTACAGCCCCAGCCCTTTTTAGTTTTTATTTTGAGACTAGGTTTCACTAAGTTGCTGAGGCTGGCTTCGAATTTTCAATCTTCCTACCTCAGTCTCTCAAATTGTTGGGATTACTGGTGTGAGCCACAGTACTCGGGCCCCAGGTCTTTTTTCAAATTTTAGTTTGAGACAGGGTTTCACTAAAGTACTCAGGTTGGCCTCCAACTTCTGATCGTTCTGCCTCAGCCTGCTGGGTAGCTGGGATTATAGGTGTGTGTGTGTGTGTGTGTGTGTGTGTGTGTGTGTGTGTGTTTAAAATTCAATTACCTGTTCTTTTTTGAATTCTTTATTATTCTAGATACAAATCCTCTGTCTGATGAATAGCTGGTGAAGATTTTCTCCCATTCTGTAGGTTGTTTCTTAACTCTGCTGATTGTTTCCTTTGCTGTGCAGAAGCTTTTTAATTTGCTGTTATCTGGCTTGTCAATTCTTGCTTTTATTTCCTGGGCTATTGGAGCCCTATTCAGGAAATCATTGCCTGTGCCAATATTTTGAAGTGTTTCCCCAATGTTTTCTTCTAGTAATTGCAAAGTTTTAGATCGTACGTTAAGGTCTTTGATCCATTTCAAGTTGATTTTTGTACAAGGTTAGACATATGGGTCTAGTTTCAAACTCCTATGTGTGGATTCCAGTTTTCCCAGCACCATTTGTTGAAGAGGCTATCTTTACTCCAATTTATGTTTTTGGCACCTTTGTTGAGAATCAGTTGGCTGGAGATGCATGGATTTATTTCTGGGTCCTCTATTCTGCTCCATAGGTCTACATGCCTGTTTTTATGCAGATGCCATGCTGGTTTTTTTTGTTACTGTGACTCTGTAGTATATTTTGAAATCCCATATTGAGATGTCTCCAGCATTGCTCTTTTTGCTTAGGATTTCTTTGGCTCTTCAGGGTCTTTTGTGCTTTCATATGAATTTTAGGATTGTTATTTCTAGTTCTGTGAAGAAAGTCCTTGGTGTTTTGATGGTGAGTGCTTTGAATCTGTAGATTGCTTTGAATATATGACCATTTTAATGATGTTGATTCTCCAAATCCATGAATATGGGAGGTTTCTCCACATTCTAGTGTCTTCTTAAATTTCTTTCTAAAAATTTTTGAAATGTTCATTGCATAAGTCTTTTATCTCCTTAGGTTTGTTTTGTTTATTTGTTTATGTTTTTGAACTTTTAAAAATTTGGATTCATTGTACACAAATGGGATACAACATTCGTTTCTCTGGTTGTACATGAAGTGGAGTCACAGTTTGTGTGATCATACATGTACATAGGGTAACGATGTCTGTCTCATTCTCTTATCTTTCCTTCCCCCCACTCCCTCCCCACCCCTCATTTTCCTCTATATAATCCATCCTTCCTCCATTCTTGCCTCCCCCCAGTCCCCTTATGTATCATCATCCACTTAGAGAAATCATTCGGCCTTTGGTTTCGGGTGGTTGGCTTATTTCACCTAGCATGATATTCTCCAGCTCCATACATTTACCTGCATCCTTATTTTTTTTTTTATAATTTAAAAAAATTGCAGATGGACACAATGCCTTTATTCTGTTTATTTTTATGTGGTGCTGAGGATTGAACCCTGTGCCTCCCAAGTGCTAGGCAAGCACTCTACCACTGAGCCACAATCCCAGCCCCTTCTTAGTTAGGTTTATTCCTAGGTATTATTTTATTTTAGGGCAATCATGAATTGAATTGCTTTCTTGATTTTCTTTCCTGACAAGTTCATTTTTGGTGTATAGAAACACTGCTGATTGCTGGGTGCAGTGGCATACACCTGTAATACTAGCTATGGGGGAATCTGAGGCAGGAGGATCCCAAGTTTAAGACCAGCCTCAGCAACTTAGTGAGATCCTGTTTCATAATAAAATGAAAAGGACAGGACTAGGATGTAGGCTTAGGACCTGACTTCTTTAAGACAACTCCTAAAGCACACAAAATAAAATCAAGAATCAATAAATGGGGTGGATTCAGACTAAAAAGTTTTTTTCTCAGCAAAGGAAGCAATCAATAATGTGAAGAGAGAGCCTACGAAATGGGAATAAATCTTTATCACATGCACTTCAGATAAAGCACTAATCTCCAGAATTTATAAATAACTAAAAAAACTTAACACCAAAAATACAAATAACCCAGTCGATAAATGGGCTAAGGAAATGAGCAGACACTTCACAGAAGAAGATATACAATTGACCAACAAATACATGAAAAAATGTTCAACATCTCCAGTAATTAGGGAAATAAATGCAAATCAAAACTACCCTAAGATTTCATCTCACTCCAATTAGAATGGCTATTATGAAGAATACAAGCAACAATAGGTGTTGGCGAGGATGTGGGGGAAAAGGTTCACTCATACATTGTTGGTGGGATTGCAAATTGGTGCAACCACTCTGGAAAGCAGCGTGGAGATTCCTCAGAGAACTCGGAATGGACCCGCCATTTGACCCAGCTATCCCACTCCTCGGTTTATACCCAAAGGACTTAAAATCAGCATACTGCAGTGACACAGCCACATTAATATTTATAGCAGCTCAATTCACAATAGCTAGATTGTGGAGCCAACCTAGATGCCCTTCAGTAGATGAATGGATAAAGAAACTGTGGTATATATACACAATGGAATACTACTCAGCCATAAAGAAGAATAAAATTATGGCATTTGCAGGTAAATGGATGGAGTTGGAGAATATCATATTAAGTAAAGTGAGCCAATCCCAAAAAACTAAAGACTGATAAGTGGATGCTAATACACACCAGTGTGGTGGGTAAGGGAAGAATGGAGGAATTTTGGATTGTGTAGAGGGAAATGAGGAGAGGGAGGGAGCAGGAGGAAGGAAAGATGGTAGAATGAGACAAACATTATTACCATATGTACATGTGTGATTACATGAAAGGTGTGACTCTATATCGTGTACAACCAGAGAAATGAAAAGTTGTACTCCATTTGTGTAGAATGAGTCAAAATGCATTCTATTGTCATGAATAACTAAATAGAGCAAACAATATTTTTTTAAAAGGACTGGGAATGTAACTCAGTGATAGAGTACTTGCCTGGCATCATGTATGAGGCCTTGGATTCAATCCCCAGTACTTAAAAAAAAAAAGAAAAAGAAAAAGAAAAGAAAGAAAAACTACTGAAACTACTGATTTTTGTGTCAGTGGTGTATCCTACTTTACTGAATTTGTTGATCTGTTCTATGTCTTTTGGTGATGTCTTAGTACTTTCCAGGCATAGACTCATATCATCAGAAAACAGGGTTAATTTGACTTCTTTTTTGCTGTTTGTCTTCCTTTTCTTTCCTTCTCTTGCCTAATTGCTCTGAAAAAATTACTAGTACTATGTTGAGTGAGAGTGGACACCTTGTCTTGTTCCTGATCTTAGAGGAAGTGCTTTCAGTTTTTCCCCATATAGTATGATGTTGGCTAAGAGATTGTCATATATAGCCTTTATTATGTTGATATGATCCTTCTATACCTAATTTATTCAGACTTTTTCATGTAGGGATATTGAATTTTATCAAAGACTTTTTCTGCATTTTTGAGATAACTTTTTTTCCCTTAATTCTCTGCATGGCTGTATCATGTTTATTTTTATTTTATTTTTGATAGTGGGGATTGAACCTAGGGTGCTTTCCCACTGAGCTGCATTCCAGTCCTTTTTATTTTTTATTTTGAGACAGGGTCTCACTAAGTTAGTTGCTCAGGCCGGCCTCAAACTTGAAATCTTCCTGCCTCAGTCTCCTGAGTTGCTGTGATTACAGGTGTGCACCTTCTTGCCTGGCAAGTATTACGTTGATTGATTCGTGTATGTTGAACCATACTTATATTTCTAGTATGAAATCAACCTGGTCGTGGTGTATTATTTTTAATGTGCTACTGAATTCAATTTGCAAGTATTTTGTTGAGATTCTTGCATCTATGTTCATGAGGGATATTGGTTTATAGTTTTCTATTGCTTCCCCATCAGATCTTGGTAGCAGAGCATACTGATTTCATAGAATAGATTTGGGACTAGTTTGAGGAGTATTTGCTAATTCTTTGAAAGTTTGGTAAAATTCAGCAGTGAACCCATCTGATCTTGGACTTTTCTTTGTTGGGAGATTTTTTTTGGTAGGGACCAGTGCTGGGGCTTGAACCCAGGAGTGCTCTACCACTGAGCTACATCCCCAATCCCTTTTCAAAATTTTTATTTTGTGACATGGTCTGTTTCCCAGGTTGACCTCAAACTTGTGATCCTCCTGCTTCAGCCTTCTGAATCTCAGGATTAATGGCATGTGCTACTTTGCCTGGCTCTGTTGGGAAACTTGTTAGTACTCCTCCAATCTCATTAGTTGGTATTATGGGATATTTAAGTCTTTTATTATATAATTTTGGTATGTCATTTGTGTCCAGAGATTTGTCTATTTCTTCTAGATTTTCCAATTTATTCCCATATAGTTTTAAAAAATATTTCCTAATTATCATCTGAATTCAGTGATATCTGTTGAAATCTCTCCTTTTTAACCTCTAATTTTATTTATTTGGGTCTTCTCTCTCTTTTTGTTAGTTTAGCTAAAGGTTTGTCAATTTTCAAAGAACAAACTCTTTGTTCTATTGATTTTTAAAATTCTCTATTTCATTCCAGGTCTTTTCTTCTTCTCCTTCTCCTTCTTTTGCTTTGGTAGGATTCAATCCAGGCCCCCGTGCATGTTTGGCAAGCACTTGGCCACAAAGCTGCACCCCCAGCACTGTTTCATTTATTTCTGCTTTGATCTTTATTATTCTTTCCTTCTAATGAATGTTTATTCTTGTATCTGTAAGATCTTGAGATACATTATTGGGTTGTTTGAGATCTCTCTGTTTTTTGATGTAAATACTCCTTGCTATAAACTACTACTAGTAGTAGTACTAGTAGTAGTAGTACTACTTTCACTCCAATTCCACAGATTCTGGTATGTTTCCATTCTCATTTCATTCTAGGAATTTTAAAATTTCCTCCCTGATAACTTCAAGGACACACTGTTCATTCAAAAGTGTGTTGTTTAATACTCATATGTTTGTGTAATTACTGTAGTTTCTCTTGCTGTTGATTTCTAGTTTTTTTAATTCCATTTTGATTAGATAATATGCAAGACATTGTTTCAGTATTTTTAAATCTGCTAGGACTTGCTTTATGTCCTAATATATAGTCTATTTTGGAAAAAAGAATGTGTATTCTGCAGTTGTTGAATAGAATATTCTGTAGATGTCTATTAACCCATTTGATCTATAGTGTAATTGCACTCTAATGTTTCTAGATGATGTTTTGCTGGATAATCTACCTATTGGTGAGAATGGAGTATTAAAGTCACCCACTATTAATGTATTATGACCTATCTCTTCCTTCATGTCTAGTAGTATTTGTTTGTTTATTTATTTATTTATTTATTTATTTATTTATTTATTTGATACTAGGGATTGAACCCAGGGATGCTTAACCATTGACCGTATATTTTGATATACGGTCTTGCTGAATTGCTAAGGCTGTCTTTGAACTTGTGGTCCTCCTGCCTCAGTCTCCTGAGTCAATGGGATTACAGGTGTGTGCATCACCATGCTCAGCTTTATATTTCATTTTTTGGTACTAGGGATTTAACCCAGGGGTACTGTACCACTGAGCTACATCTCAGCCCTTTTTTATTTTTTATATTGAGACAGGGTCTCCCTAAGTTGCTGAGACTGGCCTTGAACTTGTGATCTTCCCATTTTAGTCTCCCTGAGACTCTAGGATTATAGGTATGCACTACCATGCTCAGCTTAATAGTGTTTATTTTATAAAATTGGGTGCTGTGATGTTCAGTGCATATGTATTTATAATTGTTAAGTCTTCTAGATGAATTGTTCTCTCAATTAACATGACCTTCTTTGTCTCTTCTGACTACTGATTTTGTTTTAAAGTCTATTCTGTTAGATATAAGTATGGCTATTCCTGTTTTCAGATTCCATTTGCTAGGAACATATTTTTCCATTTTTTCCCTTTCAGTCTGTGTATGTCTTTGCAGGTGAGGTGAGTTTCTTGTATACAGCATATTATTGTTGGATCTTGGTTTTTAATGCCATCAGCCATTCTTTGTCTTTTAATTGGTGAAGTAAGACCATTTACATTCAGGTTATTATGAAAAGGCATACAGTTGTTTTTGTCATTTTGTTGATTCTCTTACGGTTATTTTAATATTCTATGTTCATTTATTCCTGTTATTCATTTGATGTTTTACTCTATTGAAGCTGTTTGTTTTGTTTCTATTTCTCCTTTGTGTGTTTAGTCTTTCAGAGAGCTTTCATCTTTCCTGTGCCTCATAATTGTGTTTGTCTTTCTTCCTCATCTGGGTGTAGGATTATCTAAAGTATCTTTTGTAATGCTGGTCTAGTGATCACTGATTCCCATTTTTGTTTCTATAGAAGTTCTTCATTTCTGTTTTGATTCTGAAGGATAACTTGTTGGGTATCATCATCATCATCATCATAATCATCATCATCATCTTGTTTAGAAGTTTTTTCCTCAGGACTTGAAATACATTGTTCTATGCCTTCCTAGTCTTTAGAGTTTCTTATCTAAAAGCTTCTGTTACTCTAATGGGTTTGCCTTTAAATATGATTTGGTGCTTCTCTCTTGTAGTTTTTAATACTTTTTATTTGTTCTGTACATTTGGTAGTTTAACCTAATATGTCATGGAGAGATTCTTTTCTAGTCATATCTATTTGGGTACTAAGTGCCTCCTGTGTCTGGATGTTCATACATTTCCCAAGATTTGGGAAATTTTCTGCTGTTATTTCACTGAATGGATTTTCTATGCCTTCGGCATATAGCTCTTCTCCTTCTGGTATGCCAGTTATGTGGATATATAATCCTTTAATGGTGTCCCAGAAATCTTGTATGTTCTCTTTGTTCTTTCTTATTTTTTCTCTTTATTTCTGTCTGAATGTGACATTATGGTTGACTGATTTTCAAGTGGAATCAAAAGTACAGCTGGACTCCAGTCATCTCCAAGATTCTGGATTTAATTCCTCTGAATACAAAATCTCTGGCCAATCCAATCTCTGTGCTATTGGTGCACCTGTAACTCTCATTTGCTCAGTTGTTGCTCCAGGTAAGTGAGCAGTGTGTGAATCCCAGGTCAGGGATGGCTCTACACCATAGGTGTTCCCAGTGGCCCCAGTACAGAAAAAGATGATGGTCAATCTTGGGGGTGTTGAGCGTCATGTCTTTGGAAGCCTAACCTAAGTTGAATTCCTTGCTGAGAATTGGATAAGGAATTTCTATTTTAGGTGGGTCTATGAAGATCAGTTCAAGGAATGATGGGAGCTGAGGTGGGGGTGCATCATCTAGCTATTTTCAGCAGTTTCCCAGAATGTCTGCATAGGCAGGACTTGAGACTTGTCTTGAAGTTGCATATGGAAAATAAACTCTTGGGGTCATTGGGACTGTGGGTGAGGTCAGCAGCTATGGGAGCATGCATTTCTTTGAGTGACCACGAGGGGGAGACCAAGACTGCGTTCTCACTGTTAAATTTTCCAGCACTGGAGGGCGCCATCAAATCCAGGCTTAAGAACCCGGTGGAGGGGGCTGGAGTTGTGACTCAGTGTGAGGCCCTGGGTTCAATACTCAGCACCACATATAAATAAATAAAATAAAAGATCCATTGACAACCAAAAATGTGACAGAATTGAACTGCTGTATGGGACAGGCAGAGGTAGGGCCCCTCTTCTTCCCACACATCACAAGTCTGGCTTTTTTAGGGACAGGCAAGGTAAGAAGCCTTCCTTTGAACAGTGGGTTCTGCTACTGGAAAATGTTTGTAGAATTTAAAGACCACAGTTGCAGTTTGACATTTAGGGACAGATTCCACCTGTTTTGGGGCAGGGAGAACATGAGAATATGGCTTCTGGGGGAAGGAGACCTAGTACTCATGAAGAGAGCCCCCCACCCAGGGGGCCCCCTGCGGGGCAGCGCTGACCCCTAGGAGGGAAGCATCAAGTGGGGGACTCCAGACACAGTGCTGAGCTGGTGGGATAGTGGGACTGGGAGCCTTCCCGGAGCCCCTGATCATCCCCTAGTGGGAGGGCCATGGCATTGACTTGTGGTGGTATCGTTAGTGTATTCATTTCATCTTACCTGGGCTCCACATGAGTTTAGCACAGACACACCTGCTATAGGTGCCAAAGAGCTGCACCCCTCTCTTGAGTGGAGCCTGGGGCCCCTTGAGTGAAGGATGGAGGAGGTAGCCTGGGGAGAAGGCAGCCCCTTTTCCAACATTTCAGATGCATCTCTGGGATGCAGAGAGGGCAGAGAGGGCCAGGATCCCTTTGGGATCTAAGTTGGACGTGTGGGTCAGTGAGCTCTGCCAGAGCCCAGCAGACTGTAGGCTGCCAAGGAAGAGATCATACCCAGTGTCATCAACAGCCTGCCTGCCAAGCTTGGGTTGGGGGTCTGGCAGAAGCCAGGTCAGGAACTTGTGGCCCTAGAGGCATTAACTGGAAGGGGCCTGACAGGGCTGGGTGAACCCTGGGTTTTTAGTCTTCCCCATACATCAACTTCCTAGGTGCCTGTCTAGAACTCACTTTCCCCATCTGTGTCGTGAGGTTCATGCATTCACTTACTCGTTGTACATTTACCTAGAATTCAGGTAGGGTCAGGGGCCCTTGCTATTCCTCCTTGCTGTATGAGGTGATTTTCTGCTACTTATTTGCTGGGGAATATTGGGTACTTCATGTGAAGTCTTTGAGCCCCAATTTCTATGAAAAGGGGTGAATAATAGTATGTAACCCATATGATTGCCATGCAGATTTGAATAGTTATTGGCTGATGAGGAATATGAGAATTGATTGCTGTGTTCCAGGAATAGTGGGTACAGAAACTGAGAATGCATTCAATGCAATGCTATGCAAGTGAGCTTTTCCTGCACAAGGACATGCATACTCCAGGTGCTCAGGTTTGTATCTGATTGAAGCAACATTTAAAAAAAAAAATTTTAGAAATATTTTTTAAAGTTGTTAATGGACCTTAATTTTATTTATTTATTTATATGCAGTGCTAAGAATCAAACCAAATGCCTCACACATACTAGGCAAATGCTCTACCACTGAGCCACAACCCCAACCCCTTGAAGCAACATTTTAAGAGGAGTAGTGTGTGTGTGTGTGTGTGTGTGTGTGTGTGTGTGTGTGTGCGTGTACTCACTGGGGATTGAATTCAGAGCCTCATGCACGCTGGGAAGGCACTCTACCACTGAGCTACATTCCCAGCTTTAATTTTATTTTGAGACAGTGTCTCACTAAATTGCCCAAGCTTGCCTTGAACATGTAATCTTCCTGCCTCAGCCTCCTAAATAGTTGGGATTACGAGTGTGCACCACTGTGCCCAGCAGGCATTCAGTTTCTTATTTTTTCCCTCTTTGTCCCTGAGATGGGAGTAGACTGAGCCAGGAAAGTGCCCAACTTCTTTCCTGCTTAGCCTCTCTCTGCTCCTGATCTTTGTTATCCTGCGAAGGCCTCCAAATACACAATTGAGATAGTACTGAGTTAATGAGAGAAAAAAAAAAAAAAATCTAGGTTACATTTACAGCTCTTCTGTTTTCTTGGGGAAGCTGTCTCCCTTCCCTGAGCCTTTGTTTCTCCACCTTTAAAATGCGTTATTTCACATATGACCTTATGCACACAGTAAGCCCTTTCCTGTGCAAGGGACTTTGCACATGTTGGTCCTTCTGCCTAGAACTCTTTCCTTTGCTCTTTTAGTTAAAATATTTTTTTAGTTGTAGATGGACACAATACCTTTATTTTATTTATTTATTTTTATGTGGTGCTGAGAATTGAACCCAGTGCCTCACACATGCTAGCAAGTGCTCCACCACTGAGCTACAATCCCAATCCTGCTCTTCTTTTTAAATTTTTCCTCTTCTGAGAAGGCTGTCCTGACGAACTCATATAAAATTATCATCTCTGTCTCTTCATAGTAGCCTTGCTTCTTCTTTTGTAGTAGTTAGTTATTACAACTTGTAATTGGATATTTATTTGTATGTTGACTTTTTTTTTTTTAAGTCTCTTCACTAGACCTAAGTTTCATGGGAGCAGAAGATAACCATGTTAATCCCCTTCATCAACATGTGTCCCCCAGTCAGCACAGACAGCAACTGGGGTATAATAAATGTTCAATGAATATAACATAAATTATTTTTTGGGAAAAAAGCATGCATGTGGTATAAAGTTAAAAAGCTACAAAAGAGTGAAATCTCCCTCAAAACCACATTCCCTAGGCTTCTGTTACCTTCCCTAGAGGAAAAACTTACTTTTTCTTGTCTAGCCTTCTAATATATTCTCTGCATATATTAGCATGTACTTGTTTTTAAACACATAAATGATAACAAAATTATATATGTTATTCTGGATAATCTTCTATAACACGGTATTGTTTTATATGGGTCCATTATGATTTATGTGGTCATTTTCACTATTGCTGGAATTCGTGGAACACTGTTTCAACCTAAATAACAAGCAGAGAGAAAATCCAAAGATAAATAAGTTTATTTGGGAGTGGCATTGTCATGGCAAGACAAATGTCATAGTAATGTATGCTGTCAAAGAAGTTGAGGCAAGGGGAAGGCTCTAAAGAAAAAATGAGAAAGATGGCATAAATTATTTTTATACCACCATCCTTGACCACAGAATTAGTAAGAAGGGTTTTCAAGGATCAATAACAAGAATGGCTCCAGTCCAAGGTCAAACAGACAGTTACTGGGCAGACGTCCTTGCAGAAGTATTCTTTGTGTAAGGTTTCAGTGGCCTTTGTACAAGGCTGGGGTTCTGGCAGTCTTTTGTTCTTGTTATCAGGCATACAAGTTTGAGATTCCCTTCTCCCTAGCCTCCAGGCTTTATTATTGCTAATATTATTTTGTTAGTGCTTGACAAAAGTGACTCCATTTTGATTCTGTCAACTTTCGGCTGCAAAAAATCCTTGAACATGTTATTGTTATTTGTGTCAGCTTAATTGAAGGATGAATTTGTGGAAGTGGAGGTTGTTGGGTCAAAGGGTTTGTACTTTTAAAAAGCTGTGAAGTGGACTGGGGATGTAGCTCAGTGGTAGAGCACTTACCTAGCATGCTCAAGGTCTTGGGTTTGATTCCCAGCACAAGCGTGTGTGTGCGCACACACACACACACACACACACACACACACACAAAAGGGCAGGTATTGTCAAATTCATCTTTAGGACTTCAGGTTTTTTAAAAAAATTTTGTATTTTGGTAAAACGCATGTAATCTAACGTTTACTATCTTCACCACTTGTATGTTGTTAAGTACATTCACAGTGCTGTGCAACCATCACCACTATCCACCTCCAGAACTCTTTGCATCTTGTAAAACTGCAACTCTGTATTCATTAAACAATAATTCCACATACCTCCCTGCCCGCAGTCCCCTGCAATCACCCTTCGGCTTTTAGCCTCTGTGATTTTGATACTCTAGGTTCTTAACATCAGGGGACTCTTACAGTGTTTTTCTTTTTTGTGACTGGCTTATTTCACTTGACATAGTGTCTAGAACTTTCCTTTTTTTCTTTTGTGATACTGGGCCTTGCCTACATCCTCAACTCCTACAGCTTTACTTTTCAACTTAAATTCACTTTCTCCGGTAGCAAATATGAATGCCTGGGTTTTTCAAATTAACAAACTTTTTTTTTTTTTTTTCTTTTTGACACAGGGTCTTGTCGCTATGTTGCCCAAGCTGGTATTGAACTCCTGGGCTCAAGGATCCTGTGGCCTCAGCCTCCCTGCAACCATGGAACTACACGCCACCACACCTGGCTTATAAGTACCTTTTTTTTTTTTTTAACACTTTCACAAACAGTCTAATTGGACATTTCATCTTTGTCAATTTGATTTGTGAAATATTGTATATGATTTTCGTTTTAAGTTATAGTTTTTTATTATGGGGCCAAACATCTGTTTATATATTTAAAAAAAATTTAACTTGTCAATGGACCTTTATTTTATTAATATGTGGGCTGAGAATTGAATGCAGTGCCTCACACATATTAGGCAAGTGCTCCACCACTGAGCCACAACCCCAGCCCTTCTATTTTAAAATTCATTTATATTTTCCTCTATGAACAATTCTGTCCTTTGACCATTTAAGCAAATTTTTTTTTAGTTGTAGATGGACACAATACCTTTATTTTATTTATTTACTTATATATTTATATGTGGTGCTGAGGCTCCAACCCAGTGCCTCACACGTGCTAGTCAAGCTCTCTTACCACTGAGCTATAACCCCAGTCCCTTTGTCCATTTTTACTGGATTATTGTTTTCTTATAGGAACTCTTCATATTAAAGAAATTAGTCTTTTATCTGTGTATCATTCATGGACTCATCCAGCAGGAAATAGATGATATGCTCAAAATAGTTTATAGGAAGACTTAATACCAGAATTATTAAATATTAAATTAAATTATACTAAATTATTAAATACAAAGTGTAGGCAGGGAGCAGGGGGCCTTGTAGAGTAGCTCCATTGGCTGAAGCATGCTGACAGGCAGCAGAAGGAAAGGGCTGTGTGGAGAGGAGACATATTGCCATGTCCCTTAGAGCCTCCATTCCAAGAACACAACCAGGCACCAGAGGGCAAGGGGCTGTGGATGAAGTCCCTGCAGTCAGCTTCCTGCAGGAGGCAGGAGAGTGATTCCAGAGGGTGAAGTGGAAGCTCACTGGCACACATCCATCATGTGTCTTCTGCCTTTTTTTATGATTCTTTGGAATGCAGAAATGATTTATTTTTATATAATAGAATCAATATGTTTCTTTTATAGCTTTTGGACTTGTGTTAAACTCAGAAAGTCTTTTTCCATTCTAGATTATCTTTTTAAAAAATCAATTTCATCAGCTCTTACCATTTCATGTTTCTTCTGTCCCTTTAAGGTTTTACTTCCAACATTTCAATCTTGGATCCATTTGAATTTATTTTGGTGTTATGAAGGAGGAGATGGATATATAACTTTTTTCATTCTATGTTTAATAGTATATCTTTTCCCTGCTGATATGAAATGTTACTGTTCGTTTATTCATTTATTTATTTAGAGATGAGGTCTCACCATTGCTCAGGGTGGCCCTGGAGTCTTGGGCTTAAGCAATCCTCCTGCCTCAGCCTCCTGAGTTGCTGGGATCACAGGCATGCACCACCTGGAAATGTCACCTTTTAATGAGAATTTTTGTGAATGAACGAATCAGTAGCATCACTAGGAATGGGCACTTGCTGCTGTATCATCCACTACACAGCATTGTACCTCATTGTCACCCCTAGGCCCTGCCTGAGGTCTGTTCCCAAAGCCTTGCCACACCTCTGGTGTCCTCTAGGTCTCCAAAGGGGAGATGGTGTGGGTCCACAAGATGATATAGTTCGTGGGGCTACCTGGCTGAGAGTACCAGTGGTGGGTGGTGACCAGAGGAACCAGGACCAGGACCAGCCAGTCCTGGGAGTTTGTGTCCAGGGCTGCAGATGTGGAGTGCCCATGCTCTGTGGGTGAATGTGCATGGGTAAGTGTGGTCAGGTGTATTCATGTGCGTGAGTTCACCAGGTGTGTATTCAGGTGGATCAGCACTCCAACCAGGTATGTGTTTGAAGGTGTGCCTGCCATCCTGTGCCCTCAGGGCCAAGGGAGTCTCAAGCTCAAGTACCTGAGCGTTCTTCCTGCCGTGAGAATAGAGAAATTTCTCAGTTCTCAGATTAGCACTTCCTCCCAGGTGGGGATGGATGTGGAGAGGCAGCGGCCAACCTGGCAATCAGGCAGGTATGGGAAGCAAGCTCTGCTCCTCCTGCTTCCTAATGATGATCACACCTGAGGACTGGAAGACCCGGACCTATTTATACCACCTCTATGAATGGGGGAGCTGAGACCCTGTCCAGAGTTTGGGGGACCCATGGTAGGGAAAAAGAGGCTGGGTACGATCCAGGCAGATTTCAGCATCAGCCCACATACCAAGAGGCCGTGCTGAGCTACAGCCTTCACCACACACTCCAGGCCAGGAGGGCCCAGCACAGAAATGGTTTCATTCGTTACTCTGCCATGTCCTCTGGGTGGGGACAGTGACTCCCAGAGCCCCTGGTCAGTAGCTCATCTGACTATCCTGCTGGATGTGGACTGGAACAGTACAAGAGCTACCCCTGCCTCTATCTGCCCTCACCCCCCATCCCTGTCTCAGAGAGCCCCTAGTCTGACAGTGGAGGTGCTGGACCCACCTAGGGTGTGACTGTGCATGAGAGAGGGAGGGAAGGAGAGTTGGGTGTTGGCAAAGGTGCTGGTGATGTTATACAAATGAATCTCTGAGTCGAGTGTTGGCAGGATTTTGGGGAGAGTATCCCCCACCAGCAGTGTGCCCCATGCTCTCTAGAAGCATTTCTGGGGCTCTGACCTCTTCCATGTATGCAGTATAGGAGTCAATTCTCTCATCTCCTCTGGCTGTCTCTGGGTCCCTGACTGTCCCTGGGCTGGCTTCCTTCACAGGGCTATTCATTCAGTAGATCAGCACTCACGGAGACTGCTCTGGGCCAGGTTACCCATGGCAGGCACAGAGATGAACAGGGCCCTAGTCTCTTATAGGGGTACCCAGCTCAGCTGCAGGGAGAAGGTCAGCGATGCCTAGATGGAATGATTCCCTTTGAAAGGGGATGGGGGAAGCCATTCCAGGTGGTGGGAACAGGATGCACCAAGGGGGAGAGGACTAGAGCATACAAAGGCCCTTCCCTTGAGCAGTACAGGGTCTCCAGGCTTCCCTGGGGACAGGCAGCTGGGGAATGATAGCCTGTCCCACTGGGAGATGAGTTTCCTTCCGTAGCTCCTTCTCACGCGATGGCAGGAAAAGGTTGGGGGCCCATTGTTCCCTGGCACGCTAGCACCCCCTCAGCCTTTGGGGTGGGGGAGGAGTGGGAGGAAGTGAGCTGAGCCCAGTCCCAGGCAAGACCCCAGTGAGAGGGTGCAGGGTCCTGGGAATGCTGGCTCACATATATGTGCCCAATGTGTCCATAGCTGCACACTATTCCCGTGTCATGGGTTTAGTCCTGCCCTGGGAACACCCTTTCCAGTCTTCCTGGTGTACACATGCACACGTGTGCGCCTATGGTGTACTCACCTGGCACCTGGCACCTGGCACTTTATACTATCTCATAAAACCTCCCACCGGCCCCATGGGTAGGATTATTATTCCCAGTTGCAAGGTGAAAAAAATCTATACTCAGAAAGGTTATGCAAGTGGCCCAGGGTTAGTGGATTTAGACCAGAATCTGTGAGCTAGCCTTCTGCCTTATCAGCTTTCCCTTTCCCAATCCTGGCTGAGGGGTTGGACTCATCCTTAATTACTGGCCTGGGATGGATTAGGGAGTGCAGAGGTAAAGGGGTGGCCTGGAGACGCTATCAAGTGTCACCATATTATCCTTCTAAAACCAGAAAAGTCCCCTGGCCTGCAGGAGAGTGCAGGTGGTCCCAAGCAAGACCAGAGGCTGCCTCCCTCATTCATGTAAGGTGAGGGGCACTAAGTAGGCTCCTTACCCACAAATGCCCCTGTTACAGAGCCTGAGAGCTGCCTGTCACAGCTGCCCTCCAGCAGGATCCTGGCAGAGGGGTAAACAGAGTGCAGGGCCTTAGGGGCTAATTTTGAGGGATGATCTCTGAGGGATGGGGAACTCAGCTAAGGATGTGATTGCCTCTAGTGGCTACCTCCTCTCAGGGACAGGAACCAGTGACAGATATAAGGTAGAGGAAAAACTCATAGACTGACTGCATAAACTCTGCTCTAGGAATATCCAACTCTACTCTAGGAATATCTAGGTACCCACCACCGGACGGGGCACTCACTTTTGTTTTCAGATGGTCTGCTTTGTCCTCAGATTCTTCTGCCAACCTGAAAAATTCTTGCTTGGGAGGTAAATTGCCTTAGGAAGAGATGTTTTGGGCAGATCTGGGTGAAGGGCATCCCAGGGGACTGGGTTCATTTGTACAGGGACCAAGGTAGTCTTTGGAGGGAGATTACCCTAAGGGTAAAAGGAGCCAGGCAGGACCACCTTATCCAGTGTTACAGTCCCTTTCAGAGAAGGGGTGATCTAGCTTAGAGTAAATAAAATAAGCCATGTGTGGTGGCACATGCCTGTAGTTCCAGCGGCTCGGGAGGCTGAGGCAGGAGGATCCCAAATTCAAAGCCAGCCTTAGCAACTAGCAAGGCACTAAGCAATGAGACCCTGTCTCAAAAAAAAAAACATAAAAAGGGCTGGTGATGTGACTCAGGGGCTAAGTGCCCCTGGGTTCAATCCTTGGTACAAAAAAAAAAAAAAAAAAAAAAAAAGAAAGAAAGAAAGAAAGAAAGGAGAAAGGAAAGGAAAGGAAAGGAAAAAGGAAAGGAAAGGAAAGGTTCTTCCTTGACTTTATCAAAGACTCAGCTTTGGGATTATGGGAAGAATGAGAGAAAAGGTGAGCTTGCTTTTTTTTGCCAGGGGTATAAAGAAGTGGGAAGAGGAGAAGAGTGACATATGGAAGCTCTCCTGCCAGCTTTCCTCTGTGCCATTGTCTTTCCTGGGTCTGGTGTGCTGAGGTCACCTGCCAAGGTAGTCAGAGTGTTGTGGCTTTTCAGACCAGGATGGAAATTACTCCAAGGAGACCCAACCACTGACTGACCTGTGTAATTTGGCTCAAAAAGATTACCTGAGCAATCAGACTCCTCTCAAGAAGCTGAACTAAGAGATCTAAAGGAAAGATCTGGTTGGTGGTAGATGTTTGAAGTAAGAGAAGTTGACAATCTAAAATCTAAACTGGGTAGGCTGGGATGTCTAGAAAAGTCCCCTAATTTCCTGTGAGAGACAGAAGTGGGATTCTTAGCTCAGCTCCATCTCTACCATTTTATCTTTGCCAAAAGACTCTCCCTAGTGCAGTAATCTTCAAAACTTGTCAGACCCTCACTGGATTTTGCCCACAACATTAACTCATTTTGTCCCATCATCCCGGATGTAGAACATCTATAAAAAACGAAGTGTGGGCTGGGTCTGGGGCTCAGTTGTAGAACACTTGCCTAGCACATGTGAGGCACTGGGTTGGATCCTCAGCACCACGTAAAAATAAATAAAATAAAGCCGTTGTGTCCATCTACAACTAAAAATATTTTTTAAAACTTAAATTATGCAGGTGTGGTGGTGCACTCCTGTAACTCCAGAGATTTGGGAGGCTGAGGCAGGAAGATCCAAAGTTTAAGGTCAGCCTGGGCAACTTAGTGAGACCCTGTCTCAAAACAAAATATTAATAGGGCTGGGGATACAGCTCAGTGGTAGAGTGCTTGTGGGTTCAAACAAACAAATAAACAAATGAGGAAAAAACTTAAATTGACCACTTAGGGTCAATTTGAAACAGAAATTATATAATTAGAATTCTATTATTTTAAGGGGGCTGGGGATATAGCCCAGTTGGTTGAGTGCTTGCCTAGCATGCACAAGACCCTGGGTTCAATCCCTAGCACCACCAAAAAAAAAAAAAAAAAAAAAAAAAATCTATTATTTTGAGAAAAGTAATAGGTGAATGATTAGAGCATTTGGGGAAAATATTCTTTATATATATATACATATACATATATATGTGCTCATACATTTATATTTGAAAAATATATAAAGTTTACATAAATCTAGATTATGATTTTCAACCTATTTTAGTGTACCTGTGTCAATTTCATTGAAATAGTCTCAGAATTGAAAACCTTGAGACTTAACATGTTAAATGAGATTGGCAGAACAGGGGTCAATGTTGATACCCCATCTTCAGATTCAGAGGTGGCTGAAGATGGGAGTCTGAGTCCAATGACAGGAAGGGACTTGCCCAGTGCCGTTCATACCTGAACTTAGATCTCCTAGTCCTCTGGCTAAGTGCTCTTTTCAGCTCTCCACCTGGTCCACTGATCCTGTTTCATTTCTAAGCTGTGCTGTTCTATGCAGATGGTCCTGGCTTAGGGGCAGGCAGTGAGATACAGGTAGGAAAACTCTCAATGTGGGATAGAGCAGAGTACAGTCCTGAGTCCCTCCCCCACTGATTCCAGCTTGTGCCCTCGGAGTCTCAAGTTCTTTATCTCCAAAGTGGGTATAGCAGTGCCCATCTCCTTGGGTGGATTGAGAACAGCCTGAGATGATGGAACAGGCAGGACAGATCTGGCCTAGTCTACCTGCAACCTGCTGTGGGGACAGGAATGGTGAGCAAGGGAGCAAAGTCTCTGTGTCCAGTTCCTCCTACCTTGGCTCTAACCAGAGGGGAGCCCTAAGGCAGTCAGTTAAAGATTGGCCAGGTGTGCGTGAGAAGCCCAGGCCAACCCAGTTCACCAGGAGCCAGATGAGGCAGTGACCGTTGAATGACCACTGGGCCATCTCAGGCCTGTCCTGAACCTCCCCAGGGACTTGGATCTTGGATTGATAAAGTATGACGATATTTGCCTGTTGTTTTGTCCTTATATGTGCCACCAGGATGCACCAAGGACCCTTCCACCAGTCTAGGGCATCTGGAAGGGGGAGCCATGTCCCCTTCAAACTGGAGCCCCCAGGACCAGGCCATGTATCCGCCTTCAGACAAGGGTCCCAGAACAAGGCCATTTCTCCTAGGACTCCCAAGGCTGGACTGCATTGCCCTACTCAGATGGCAACCTCTGAGCAGGGAATTTCCTACTGGTACTGGAGCCCCCAGGCAGGGCTGTGATGTTGTCAACAGGGCAATCTGGAGAGAGGCATCAGCAGGGTCAAAGCCCTGTCAACTCCTAGGACAGCACCACCTAGGACCTATTACTGGTTAAACTGCCTTTTTACTAAATTTTCAATCTGAATTATTAGTGGCTACTTTTTCCTACAGAACACATCTCTAATATAGTAAGAAAACAGGCTTCATTTTACAGAGAAACTCTCTGCTGCCCAAGTGGCAGAAAGCAGGGGGTCCTGATGGATGGGTGGGCACACTGTTCTTTCAGTATCATTTCTCTTCTGCCTCTTTCTTGACTCTTCCAGAAGATTCCACCATCATTTTCCTTCCTCTGTTTCCCATACTTGAATCCTAGGTACCCTAGAATCCCTCTTTAAGCCATTTGACTCCTTCAAACACAAAGCTTTGTCCTCAGAAAGTAAGGGGCATTAAAGAGGCCGAGGATCAGTTCAAGTATGTGTGGTGGGAAGGGATCCAACTTGCCCCTTCTGTAAGCTCCGCCTTCCTGTCTCTGTTTTCCAGAGGGAGACTATAGTCATACAGAGGAGGTAGAACACAATAGTCATTGGATCTTGAAAAGAAAAAGCAAACTCACTATGCACTTCAATTCTAGGGCTCTTACGGGAGCAACTAACCCAACTCTGCTTTTACTTTGTAGGAGAAATTAGGGAACTGGAGTGGAGGCGGGGGTTCTGGCATTGTGGACATGAGTGTGGGGCACCATCAAGTACTGTGAGGAGAGGGGGGAGGCCTAAACCTTTTTTTTTTATGTTTTGGCAACATTTTATTGTATTACTTTTTTGCTTTTTTAATTAATATTTTTAGGAGTTTTTGATTATAGAAAAATGAGTAGAAAGTACAGAGACTTTTCAGATACCTGCTCCTCTGCTCCCAGTTCCCCTATATTTTATTATTATTTGCAGTGTTGGGGATACATTGTTATTAACTAAAGTCCATAGTTTGCATCAGAGTTCACTGTTGGTGTAGAATGTTCTATGGATTCTGTTGTCTCAGAGAGCAGTTTCCCTGCCCTAAACATACTCTGTGCTTCTCCTAGTCATCTATTTCTTACCCCCAACTTCTGACAACCACTGGTGTTTTTACTGTTTTCATAATTTTGTCTTTTCTAGAATGTCACAGAGTTGGAATAAGACAGCATGGAAACTTTTCAGACTGGCTTCTTTGACTTACATTGAAAGTTCTTCATGCATTCTGTGGCTTTGATAGCTCATCTCATTTATCACACACACTATTTTACTGTGTTACTTAAAAAAAGACTGGTAAAATATAAGTGCAATTTACCGTTTTAACCATTTTAGGCTTCAGTAGTATTAAGTATATCCACAAAGTTGTGCAACCATCACACCGTCTGCTTCCAGAACTTTTTCATCATCCCAAACAGAAACTCTTGTACTCATTAAACAATATCCCCATTCTTTCCCTCTCTTATCTCCGGTTAACCTCTCCTCTCCTTTCTCTAGGAGTTTACTCCATTTCCTTGATCTAAATGAAATCAGACAATATTTTCCCTTTTGCGTCTGGCTTTCTTTACTTAGCACGTGGTTGAGTTTTATCCATATTGTGCCTGTACCAACTTCATTCCTTCCTGTGGTTAAATAGTGTTCCCATGTGTGTGTTTACCATATTTTATTTACCCATTCATCTGTTGGTAGACAGCAGGCTGTTTTCACACTTTGGCTACTGCAAATAATGCTGTTACGAACATTTATGTACAAGGTTTTGTCTGAACACCTGTTTTCACCAGGTGCGGTGGCACACACCTGTAATCCCAGCGGCTCAGGAGGCTGAGGCAGAAGGATCATGAGTTCAAAGCCAAGCTCTCAGCAACTTAGTGAGGCCCTAAGCAACTCAGTGAGACCCTATCTCTACATAAAATATAAAAAAAGGGTTGGGAATGTGGCTCAGGGCTCAGTGGTAAAGTGATCCTGGGTTCAATCCCTGGTACCAAAACAAGCAAACAAACAAACAAAAAAAACCCACCTTTTTTCAATTCTTTAGGATACACACCTAGCAGTAAATTGCTGAATCATATAATATGTCTAAGTTTAACTTTTTCTTCACAGTGGCTGCACAATTTGATATTCCCACCAGCAATGTACCAGGATTACAATTTCTCTACATACTTGCCAACATTTCTTATTTTCCCTTTTAAAAAATTATAACTATCCTGGAGGACATGAAGTGGTGTCTCACCATGGTTTTGACTTACATTTCCATAGTGACTAATGATGTCAGACATCTTTTCTTGTATGTATCAGATATTTGTATATCTTTTGTAGAGAACTGACTATTCAAGTCTTTTGTGCATTTTTGAATTGGATTGGTTTTTTTTTCTTTGTTGTTGAGTTGTAGGAGTTCTTTATATATTCTAGGTATTAATTTTTTATCAATATATTTTTGTTCGGTTTGGTTTTGGTACTGGGGATTGAACCCACAGGGGCTTTACCATTGAGCCACATCCTTAGCACACCCCCCTTTCTTTTGAGACAGGGTCTCAGTAAGTTGCTGAGACTGGCCTTGAACTCATGATCCTCCGGCCTCAGCCTCCCAAGTTGCTGGGATTACAGGCGTGTGCCTCTGTATCTGGTTCAATATATGTTTTGCAAACATTTTCTTCCATTCTGTGAGTTGTCTTTTCAGTCTCTTGATAGTACCCTTTGATGAGACCTGGAACTTTTGCAGGTTACTTCTCCGGAGCTTATTCTCCCCATGTTGTGGAGAAGCCTAGTGAGAAGTCATATATTTTACCTCTTGAGAATGGGACATGAGGGATCCCAGTTCACCCATCTGGGTTTGAAACACAAGGCTGAATCCCTTCCTCCCTGTTCCCTTCAAGTTTCCAAAGACTTGGGTCATACAAGTATGGAGGGAAGATGTCCATCAATGACTATGAGGAAATAGACCCAGGCCTGGTCTCAGGACTCAGAAAATAGGACTGGCTAATACATACTGATGTGGGTGACCCTTACATGAATTATGTTAACTCAAGCAAACCAGTCACAAATATATATTGTATAATTTCATTTATATGAAATGTCCAGAGTAGGCAAATCTACAGAGTCAGAAAATAGATTAGTGATTGCCCATGGCTGGTGGGCCAGGGGAGACCGGGTGGAGGAACAGTTGCTAAATGCTAATGAGTATGGGGCTTTTTGAGGGTGACAGAATGTTCTAAAATCGATAGTGGTGTTGGTTGTGCAACTCTATAAACACAAGGAAGGAGGTGACTTTTATAGCATAAGAATTGTATCTCAGTAAAGCTGTCTTTTTAAAGAAAGAAAAAGAAAAAAAAAAAAAAAAAAAAGGGCTAAGGCCCCACGAGTGCCCCCACTCCCCACCTCAGCATGGGGGTGCCTTCTTCACTTGGAGAAGCGTGGCTGTGCCCGGACCTGATCACAGCGGGCATGCTTCATGGTTAGCCCATAGATGGGGGTCAGGTCCACCTCGGTGCCTGGTGGCACACTGAACTCCAGCTGCTGCAGCAGGGAGGTCAAGAAGAGGAAGATCTCCCACTTGGCTGGGATCTCCCCAATGCACTTGCGCTTGCCCAGGCCAAAGAGCATCACCTTCTCACTCAAGGTCTTGTTGATGGCCCTGTTGTTGTCAGTGAGGAATCGCTCAGGCCGGAACTCAGAGGGATCCTCCCACGTCTTCCTGCAAGAGTGACAGAGGGGACGGGATCTCTGAGCTGGGGAAGCCCTGGGAGAAAGTCTTGGGGGAGACTTCTTTTTTTGTGGTACTGGGGGTTGAATTTAGAGGTGCTCAACCACTGAACCACATTCCCAACCCTTTTTTATATTTTATTTAGAGATAGGGTCTCATTAAGTTGCTTAGGGCCTTGCTAAGTTGTTGAGGCTGGCTTTGAATTTGTGATTCTCCTGCCTTAGCCTCCTGAGATCCTGGGATTAACAGGCGTGTGCCACTGCACCTGGCCTGGGGAAGACTTTTGAATAGACTACTGTTGAGAACACAAATGTTAGAATAGGTCGAAGGCAATGAAAACTTAGAAAGGATCAAACTGAACTTTGATGCTCATTTCTTTTTACAAAACTCTTCCTAAAATGAGCAGCTTTGAAGATAGTGCTTTTTAATAATAATCTGTTGTTTTAAAAAAATGCTTTATCTAAAAGAAATTAAATGAAGGAAAATGTGTCTAACTCCATCCTACTAAAGATATGCTATTAGCAAGGAGAATCAATAGTATGTGCTGGTTTATACTTATTGTTTTGGAGTAATTATTGATAGCACAAATGTCAATAGCACCTTCATACTCAAAAGCATATCAGTATGGATGGTAAATGCTTTGGTCCCCGTCCCTATAGACTAAAGTGATGTCTGGGGCATTCCCATTAGAATCACCTGTGGCGCCCTCCCCTATCTACCAAAGTAGAGTACTGGAGGATAGGGCATAATCTTTAACAAGTTTCTGAATCAATTTGTATGTGCACGGAAATTTGGAAACCAGGAATCTGTTTTGTCACATAGAATAGGCTATAAAGCCGCTGAGTGCTGCTTGATACTGTTGCAACAGCCATCTTCCGGAGCCTTATGTACCTTGTGACAAAGCCTGTAATCTGAGGGACTGGGAAGGCTGAAGTAGGAGGGGTGCGGGGCGCTGCAGATATAGCTCAGCAGTAGAGCACCCCTGGCTTTAATTCCAAGTATTGAAACACTAAAAAAAGGAAGAATAATTATATATATAATGATATAGTAATTGAAGCCCCCATTGCTTATATAACCAGTTCCTGGAGGGGACAAACAGCCTTCCTGATTGCTGAACTTGTACACATTTCTCCATGAGGGATGTGTACTCACGGGTCGTGGTTGACCTGCCACTGGTTTATAAAGACACAGCGCTCCTTGGGAATGTGGAAACCATTCAGTGTTGTGTTTCTTGTTGTGCTGAGGAGGGAAGAAGGATCTGTTAGGCTCAGAGGCTGGAAACCTAGGGCAGGTCTTGCTCCTTCCTCCACCCATGCCAACATCTGCTCACTGCAGTCTCCATACCCCATGTTGGGAGGAAGCATGAGGGTCAGGGACAAGGGAAAATTATCCTTCTCTTTCCATGGCTCGTGTTCCCCAACTTCAACATGTGTTCACTGAACTCTGGAGCCAAGAAGCAGGTGGTCTGGGCCAGCTCCAGGTTTTTATTAAGGCTTTTACTCCAGGAATAACTAGATTAACAAGTGGGCAGGAATAAATAAATGTTCATTAACTCTTATGATCAAGGACTCTAAGTCCTAGAAGACATCAGAGGATACAGCTGTGTCAGCTGGATGTGTCAAAAAAGTTTCTGATTTCCCAGAATCCTGGAGAAGCCCAGGTCAGGATTGACCTTGGACAAAGACAGGATTCTAGGAGTCTGAGAAATGTGTAGAAGTTGTTCCAGGCAAAAGCATAAGAAAAAGTCCAGCATAAGCAAAATTGGAAGCTGGCTGGATCATGCTTCTGAGGATCAGTATGATGACCTGGCTGGAGGAGTGGGCATTTGCAGGAAGGAAATATGAGCGGAGGTGAGTGACAGCTGAGGTCAGAAGGGTGATTTTCTTCTTGAGAGCTGAGTGTTTGGATCATGACTGGACTGGATGAGGACAGACTGGAGGCTGGGGGTCTGTACAGAAATTGGTATTATGGCCAGGAAGAAGACCCAGGCCACAGCCAGAGCCAGGGAATGAGAAGCTGCGGGGAGGGGACATGGCAGGCGCTTGGAGACTGCAGAGTAGGCAGCTTCACCTGTGGGGGATGGTGAAGGGGACAAAGGAGGCATGTCGGAAGAGCTCCAGGATGAAGGCCTCCACGTAGGGCAATTGGGGTCTGTCAGAGAGCCGGGGCCGCCGCTCCCTGCCAATCACAGTGTCTGTAGAACATAGAGGATGGACAGAGCTTAGGGGCTGCTCTGATAGCTCCTTGGCATCTGTGTTCTCCATTAGACTACATGTCCCTCTATGTGGGGCTATGTCTATTTCACATGTCTGAGATCTCACAAATCCCCTTCCCCCAATATCTTCCAGGCACTGGTGGGCACCACTATATGCCCAGGCTTGTATATAGCAGGCACATAACAGGTATTTGTAAATTGAACAAATGACATGGGACCCCAAGGCTTCTCCCAGCTGAAGGATTGGGGGACACCATCTACCTAACTCCTTCTGTATCTTCTTCTGTATCTCAGGCTTCGTCACAAGGTACATAAGGCTCCAGGAGATGGCTGTTGTCACAGTGTCAAATCCTGGGAAGCATAGAGTGAGATGAGAGGGAGGAAGAAAGACAGGAACAAGGAGACCACTATGAACCAAGCATCCACCATGAATGCAGCAAGTTTCGTTTCTCTGACTGCAGCCCATGAATTTCCTGAGGGCAGGGGCTGAGTCTCTTCAAATAAATTTGAGACATGGGTTTCATAATTAGCTACTAGAATTACAGGGGTTTAGATTTACAGGTCAGAGAAGTTTCTATTGTTCAGATGTAGAAGCAGAGGCCCACAAGAGGAGAGGGACTTGGCTGAGTTTCCAATGGGAATTGGTGGCACAGGTTAGTCTCAAACCCTGATCACAGGGTTCAGTATCCTGTAACAACTGTCATGTGTTTGGCAGGTCAGTGGGCTGGGCAAGAGTGAGGGTGAACAGCAGACTCTGATGGATGGAGGGGCAGGGGTCTGGCTCCTACCAGCTCCAAAGATGTCATTGATAAGGTTGACAATCTTCTCCTGGGGGATGAGACCACCATTGGCTCTGGAGGCCTTCTCGCTGTGCTTGAACAGGGCGCCCACAATGTCCTGGACACTGTTCTGAGGGGGCACAAGATTAAGGGCACCTTGAGACTTCCAGGACCAAAGACCGGGTTCCCTGCCCAGGTGTCCTGGGGGCTGGGCAGTACCCTGGCCTCCAAGTAGTGGACTGCGGCTCATGGCAGGAGCTGGTAGCAGCCCTGATTTGGTTTAAAGTGTCATTTCATGCCCCACTGGCCCTTCCTTCCAATCACCTCATTTGGTTACTGGACCCTAGGGATCTAGTTTCAAAGGAGGAAGAGGTCACTGTGAACACAAGGAAGATAGGTGACATGAAACTGGGGATTAGCTTCTGCTGGTTTCAGGTTCCTGCAGACCAAAAGCCTTCTCATGCATAATAATGGCCCCCCACATTACACAGTTCTGCTAGAACCCCATTCAAAGGCTTTTTCTATCTGGGGTTTTGAGCAGTTGAAGGGAAGCTTTAAAAGATGAGGAAAGTGAAGTCCAGAAAAGAGGAAAAGATGGTTCCAGATCACTGAGTTGCTCCAAGGTGTCCCAGAACCTTCCTTGTCCTTAGCTGCACATCTTGGACCAGGGTAGGAGGGGCCATACCCTGGTCCTGCAGGAGCCTCCTCACCACCCGTATCCCATGCTCACCCGGTCGAAGTCCTGATAGTGCTCCTGGACCGTTTTCTGCAGGAAGTACAGGAACCTCTTGTTGAATTCCTTGAATCTTTCCAGGGCAGGATTGGGCAGGTAGCGAAGAATGGGGAAAAAATCCACAGGATTCCCAGAGGAGGCCGTTTCCACAAATTCATGGGTGTTTGTCACAATGCTGAGCATCTCCTCACTGTTATGGGGGAAGTGCTTCCCGAAGCACATGGCACCAATAACTTTGGCCACTGATATCACCACCTGGTTGTAGGGGTCAAAGTGCCCAACTTCTGCCATCAGCTCCTGGACCCTGCCAATTAGACACTCAGCCTCCTTGCTCACATGCTCCTCCAAGTAGCAGGAAGATGCAGAAGCAGGGTCCGAGGCTATGGAGAAACTCTTCAGGGCGTCCTGGGCCAGGCGCTTGCGGGCAGCCCACACTGGTCCAGAGTCTGGGTTGAAGGTCAAGCTCTGGCCATCGGTAACAAGGGTAAAGCTGTAGAGGTCTGGCCGGCCCTTGAAGTCATCACCCTGCCTCACTAGGGCCTGCCGGATGGTGTCCAGGCCACTCAGCACCACCACGGGTGTGGTGCCAATGCGGATCTGCATCACGTCCCCATACTTCTGACTGAGCTTTGCTAGTGCCAGGTGAGGGTTCTTCCCTAGGGTCAGCACATGTCCTATCAGAGGCCAACCCCAGGGCCCTGGTGGACTTTTTAGGCCTTTGGGGACCTGAGACCTTGAGGCTCTGACCACCCAGAATAACAGGCAGAAGATGACGGCAGCCAGGAGCAGCTCTGTGGCTGAGATGGGAGGAGACTGGGACAACACCATCTGTACTGACTGCTGGGAAAAGGAAGAAGGACCAGGCTGAGGATGGAGGTGAAGTCATTCATTCATTCTTCAATAAGTACTAATACATGTTCTGTGCTTGGCTCTCAGCTGGACCCCAGAAAGACTAAGATACATCTATCATAGGTCCTATTCCCCAGGGGCTCACACTTAGCACATCACAGAATCTGAGGGCTGTAAAGGCAGCACAGGGTTTCCAACTGAGTGTCTGAATTTCCAGACTTGGCTCTTTCCACCCATTCCCCTAGTTTCCAATTCTGAAGCTGGAGTAAAGGTGAGTGACCACTCTAAAACAGGGAAGCCAGGGCCAACAGGCCCTGGCACAGGGTATATGTTGGACATTGTGCCAAAGGATTCCAGACAGTGCAGCCTTCCTGCTGATATGTTCTGCATACCCGGGAACATGGAACACCCGGCAACACTGAGGAGGCCAAGACCCCAGGGTTGATGCCCCCTCCCTGATGGCACTCTTTATTTTTTGCGGTGCTGGGGATTGAACCCAGGGCCTTGTGCTTGCAAGGCAAGCACTCTACCAACTGAGCTATCTCCCCAGCCCTTCATGGTACTCTTTGTACCAAGAAGGATGCCTCCTTTAAGAATGACTACCTATTCTCTGATGGTCCTGGAGGCTACAGCTAGGGCCAGGGCTACCCTTGGGCCAGGTGTGGACTTCCTCCCATCTCTCTACTCCAAGTGAGGACCCTTGGAGATTGCCTAGTTAAAAGTACTCATTTAAAAATAGAGAAATAGAGGTCCAGAGTCAAGCAGAAAGGACTAGAACTCAGGCTCCTGTACCTATCCCAGTGTACCCCATCTCTCTATCTCTACCAGTTCCCAGGATAGATGGTACGGGGTCCAGAAAGGTACCTGTAAAGGCAGGTGCTTGAGATCAGCAGAGTTGTGTTTCTAGCACCAGATGGGGCCTTTTATAAATATCACCCCCTATCAGATTGACCTGCTCTCCTGGTCACTTGATATCCAAGTTGGGTCACTGAACAAAGTTGGAAGGATCAACCCTTGGCTTTGGGCCATGATCCCTCAGCTCCACCTACTACACAGGGCTCAGGGACAGCTTTTTGGAAATAGGCCTGAAGGGGTTCTGGGTCCCTGAGGATAAATGCCCTGCTCCTTTCCAGGTCCAGGGTAAGGGGCCCATTTCTTTCATGGACAGATAGGGTGTTGGAGCGAAAATTAGGCCCATGGATGGTCCAGACTTCTTTCTTGCAGTGCCCATGAGGAACGGCCCTGCTAGACACTCAGTCCAGGCCAGGCAGGGGCCATTAGGCTCACTGCTCCTCTCCAGGATGCTCCATAGTCTCCTCCAACAACCTGTAAAAACAGACAAGGGATGGGCATGTTCCAGTTGTCCCCAAGCCTCAGCCAATGTCCCTAATCCAAAAATAAGAGAGGATGAAATTTCTGAATTTTAAAGAGAGACCACCTCACCTTCCTCCCTTCTGCGAAAGAGATGGGAAGAAATTAAAGAACTTATGAAAAAA
The DNA here is from genome assembly GCF_902686445.1 of Sciurus carolinensis. NCBI lineage: Eukaryota > Metazoa > Chordata > Mammalia > Rodentia > Sciuridae > Sciurus > Sciurus carolinensis. The sequence continues at coordinate 81,571,964 of NC_062214.1, forward strand.
ATCTATGCTTTGGACTGTTCCTTATGGTAACTGACTTGGACACTTCAAAACTGTTAACATCAGCTGGGCATTGTGATGCACACCTGTAATCCCAGTGACTTGGGAGGCTGAAGCAAGAGGATCTCAAGTTTTAGCCAGCTTGGGCAACTTAGAAAGATTCTGCCTCACAATAGTAAAACAAAACAAAACAAATTAAAAGGGTTTGGGATGTGCAGTTTGGTAGTATGTCACTGTGTTCAATCAACAAAATGATCATTATGGGGAAACAAAAAAGGACTAGGGCCTTGTTATGGTTTGGATACGAGGTATCCCCCCAAAACTCCAGTTAATGCAGAAATATTCAGAGGTGAAATGATTAGATTGTGAGAACTGTGACCTAATCAGTCCATCTAGTTTGAATGGACGGGGTGGTTCAGTAGGCAGGTGGGGCATGGCTAGAGGAGGTGGATCACTGGAGGCATGCCTTGGAAGGGTTCATCTTCCCTGTGCCCTGCCCCTGCCCCTGCTTCCTGCCTCTGCTAGGAGCTGAGTAGTTCTCCACCACTGGGCCCTTCCCCCATAGTGTCCTGCCTCACCTTGGACCCAGAGCAATGGAGTTGGTCATCCATGGACTGAGACTTCTGAAACTATAAGCCCCAAATAAACTTTTCCTCCTCTAGGTTGCTCTTGTCAGTTATTTTGGTCACAGCAGCGCAAAAGCTGACTAAAATAGGCCTGTTCTAGAGCCAAGAGACTAAAGAGACATACCAACCAAATGCAATATGTGGAATTGATTGGATCATGGATCTAACAACCATAAAATATTTAAAGCTATGAAATACATTTTTGAGAAAATTGGGTGCATGTGAACCTAAACTACAGATTAAATGATATTCTGTAGTGAATATTAATTTTCTTAGATATGGACACTGTATCATGATTACATGGGAGTTTATCCTTGTTCTTAGGAGACTAATGCATTGTTATTTAGAGATTTGTGATGCCTGTAACTTCCTTTTACATGGTTCTGTTAAATGTAAATTTGAGGGGCAGTGGTGCGTGCCTATAATCCTAGCAGCTCGGGAGGCTGAGACAAGAGGATTGTGAGTTCAAAGTCAGCCTTAGCAAAAGTGAGGTATTAAGCAACTCAGCGAGACCCTGTCTCTAAATAAAATACAAAATAGGGCTGGGGATGTGGCTCAGTGGTTGAGCACCCCTGAGTTCAATCCCTGGTGCCCATGCCCCCGGCGAAAAAAACGTAGATTTTAACTGGCTCTGCTGGCGGGCACGGGGATCACTTGAGCCTAAGAGTTCAAGAATAGCCTGGACCATATAGAAAGACCCTGTCTCAAAAAATAATCTATCTATTTATCTGTGTATCTATCTATCTTTCTATCTATCTTTCTATCTATCTATCTATCTATCTATCGGAAGTACAAATGAGAAACATCAACTCTCAGTGAATCAAGGTGAGGATAACGGGGGTGGTTCATTATATAAAAGGAGACTTTGATAGACCCAGCTTCAGTCACTTCTAAGAGGAGGATGGGAATAAAGTATTATATTGGATATGAGAAATAAATTATGAGTTAGATTAATCTGGGCTTTTTATTTCTGAAAATGAGAAAGTTGTGAGACCACAGTGAAGATGTCAAGGGGCAAGGACAGAGCTGGTTTGAAAACAGTGGATGAGAGGAAAAGAGAGTTGTTCCTGTCAGTGTCTCTACTGGGTTTGGCTCACTCAGTCGAGTTAGGTAAAGTTTTATAGAAAATTGACTATTTCTTTCTCTTTCTCTCATTAATTAACTAAAGTCCACAGTTTATTTAGATACCCTTAGTTTACTTAATGTCCTTTTTCTGTTCCAGGATCTGTTTAGGATATCACATGAGTTACTCATTAGGTGTTTTTAGACAACTCTTGGTGGTAACAATTTCTTATTCTGTCATTTTTTAAAAGAAGTACAAATCTTTTTTTAAAAAATGTTTTTAGTTGTAGATGGACACGATACCTTTATTTTATTTATTTGTTTTTATGTGGTGCTGAGGATCAAACCCAGGGCCTCACGCGTGCTAGGCAAGTGCTGTACCACTGAACTACAACCCTAACCCTATCATTGTTTTTGATGACTGATGTTTTCAGGAGATCCTGTCAGGTAATGTGTAGAATGTTCCACTGTTAGAGTTGGATGTTTCTGTCCTGGTAAGTCTGAGGTTATGCGTGAGGTAACATATCATTTACCTTACACCACCTCAAGGGCACGCCATCAACATTACTTATTGATGGACAGGGTGGCACATGCCATCCACAGCAGCTGACGAAGGAAGATTGCAGGTTTGAGGCCAGTCTAGGTAACTTGGCAAGATTCTATCTCAAAATAAAAAATAAAAATGGTTGGGGATGTACGTAGCTCAGAGGTAGAGCACCCCTGGGTTCAATCCCTAGTATTGCAAAAACAAACATAAAGTAAAACAACAAAAAAAAAGGAGTATTTATTACTGACAATATTGATCTTGATCAACTGACAGAAGTAGTGTTTATTGGGTTTCTCCATTGTGAAGTTTTTCCTTTCTCCCCTCCCGCTTTCCACACTATTCTCTTTGGAAGGAAGTCACTATGTTCAGCCCCCACTCAAAAAATGGGGGTTATCTATGTAAATATTAGAGCAATTCTCTATGAGAGACTTTTTTCCTTTTTCTTTGCAATGTTTTCTTCAATATTAAAAACATTGTTAATTACATGTAAAGAGACAATATAGAAAAGGGCATTTATCATGTATAGCTCAATGAATTTTTTAAATTATTTTTTTATTTATATTTTAATTTTTTACAGATTGCATTTTGATTCATTGTATACAAATGGGGTACATCTATGTTCTATGGTTGTACATGATGTAGATTCATACCATTTGTGTAATCATAAATGTACATAAGGTAATGATGTCTGTCTCATTCCACCGTTTTTCATACCCACTCCCTCTCATTTCCTTCTACATATTCTAAAGTTCCCCCATTCTTCTCTCGCTTCCCCTGCCCATTATATACCATTTTCCACTTATCAGGGAAAACATTGGGCCTTTGGTTTTTTGGGCTTGGCTTATTTCACCTAGCATGATATTCTCCAATTCCATCCATTTATTTGCAAATGCCATAATATTTTTCTTCTTTATGGCTGAATAGTATTCCATTATGTATATATGCCACAGTTTCTTTATCCATTCATCTGTTGAAGGGCATCTAGGTTGGTTCCACAATCTAACTATTGTGAACTGAGCTGCTATAAACATTGATCAGTTTGCTGATTTTAAGTCCTTTGGGTATAAACCAAGGAGTGGGATAACTGGGTCAAAAGGTGTGTCCATTCCAAGTTTTCTGAGGATTTTCCATACTGCTTTCCAGAGTGGATGCACAAATTTGCAACTGCACCAGCAATGTAAAAGTGTGCCTTTTTCCTCACATCCATGCCAACATCTATTATTGTTTGTGTTCTTGATAATAGTCATTCCAATTGGAGTAAGATAAAATCTTAGAGTTGTTTTAATTTGCATTTCTTTAATTACTAGAGATGTTGAACACTTTTTCACATATTTATTATTTGCCTGTGTGTCTTCTTCTGTAAAGTGTCTGTCCAGTTCCTTGACCCATTTATTGATTGGGTTCTTTGTATTTTTGGTGTAAAGCTTTGTAAATTCTTTATAAATTTTGGAGATAAGTGCTCCATCTGAAGTGCCTGTGGGAAAGATTTTCTCCCACTCTGTAGGCTCTCTCTTCACGTTCTTGATTGTTTCCTTTGCTGAGCAAAAGCTTTTTAGTTTGAGTCCATCCCATTTATTGATTTTTGCTTTGATTTCTTGTGCTTTGGGAGTCTTGTTGAGGAAGTCTGATCCTAAGCCAACATGATGAAGATTCGGGCCTACTTTGTCTTCTATTAGGTGCAGGGTCTCTGGTCTGATTCATATGTCCTTGATCCATTTTGAGTTGAGTTTTGTGCAGGGTAAGAGATAGAGGTTTTTTTTTTTTTTTATTGTAAACATTTGTTGTTTCTCTGTTTGTACATGGAGTAAAGACGTACCATTTGTGTAATCATAAATTTACATAGGGTAATGTTGTTTGATTCATTCTGTTATTTTTTCCCTTCCCCCCACCCCTCCCACCCCTCTTTTCCCTCTATACAGTCCTTCCTCCATTCTTGCCCCCCTCCCTAACTCTAACTCTAACCCTAACACTAACCCCAAGATAGAGGTTTAATTTCATTTTACTGCATATGGATTTCCAGTTTTGCCAGCACCATTTGTTGAACAGGCTATCTTTTCTCCATTGTATGTTTTTGACTCTTTTGTCTAGTATGAGGTGACTGTATTTATATGGTTTTGTCTCTGTGTCTTCTATTCTGTACCATTGGTCTGACTGACTATTTTGGTGTTTTACTGTTTTTGTTACTATTGCTCTGTAGTGTAGTTTAATGTCTGGTATTGTAATACCTCCTGTTTCACTTTTTCTACTCAGGATTGTTTTGGTTATTCAAGGTCTCTTGTGAAATTCATGATTGATTTCTCTATTTCTATGAGGAATGTCATTGGGATTTTAATTGGAATTGCATTGAATCTGTATAGCACCTTTGGTAGAATGGCCATTTTGACAATGTTAATTCTGCCTATCCAAGAACATGGGAGATCTTTCCATCTTCTAAGGTTTTCTTCAATTTCTTTCTTTAATGTTCTGTAGTTTTCATTGTAGGGGTCTTTCACCTCTTTTGTTAGATTAACTCCCAAGTATTTTATTTTTTGAGGCTACTGTGAATGGAGTGGTTTTCCTAATTTCTCTTTCAGAGGATTCATCACTTATGAATAAAAATGCATTAGATTTACACATATTGATTTTATATCCTGCTACTTTGCTGAATTCATTTATTAGTTCTAGAAATTTTCTAGTGGAGTTTTTTGGATCTTCTAAATATAGGATCATGTCATCAGCAAATAGTGACAGCTTTAGTTCTTCTTTTCCTATTTGTATCCCTTTAATTTCTTTGGTCTGTCTAATTGCTCTAGCAAGTGTTTCAAGGACAATATTGAATAGAAGTGGTGAAAGAGGGCATCCCTGTCTTGTTCCAGTTTTTAGAGGGAATGCTTTCAGTTTTTCTCCATTAAGAATGATGTTGACTGTGGGCTTAGCATAGATAACCTTTACAATGTTGAGGTATGTTCCTACTATTCCTATTTTTTCTAGTGTTTTAAGCATGAAACAGTGCTGTATTTTATCAAATGCTTTCTCAGTATCTATTGAAATGATCATGTGATTCTTAATTTTAATTGATATGGTGAATTACATTTATTGATTTCTGGATGTTGAACTAACCTTGCATCCCTGGGATAAACCCCACTTGATCATGGTGCACTATCTTTTTAATATATTTTTGTATGCAATTTACCAGTATTTTGTTAAGAATTTTTGCATCTATGTTCATCAGGGATATTGGTCTAAAATTTTCTTTCCATGATGTGTCTTGTCTGGTTTTGGTATCAGAGTGATACTAGTCTCGTAGAATGAATTTGGAAGGGTTCCCTCCTTTTCTATTTCCTTGAATACTTTGAGGAGTATTGGTATCAGTTTTTCTTTAAAGGTCTTGTAGAACTCGGCTGAGAATCCATCTGGCCCTGGGCTTTTCTTGGTTGGTAGGCTTTTCATGGTTTCTTCTATTTCGGTGCTTGAAATTGAGCTGTTTAGATTGTGTACATCTTCCTGATTCAGTTTGGGAGGATCATATGTCTCTAAAAATTTGTCAATGTCTTCAATATTTTCTTTTTTTTTAATATAGCCTTTTTATTGACTATTTGAGTAGAACAAACTAAATGCATATTTAACAATTTTGGTTCATTTGTACAGTACATTAAATAAGTTATGCACAGAGTTAAGTAACAAAAGTTCCTATCAGAGTAAAATGACAAAGCACAGAAAAACCAGACTAACGCATTCTGTGGGTGGTTTCACATCCATGTCCCCTTTTGAAAACTTAGTTTTCTATTTATTTACATTATCAGCTCTTATGTGGACGGAGCCTTTGTAACCTTATCAGGAACTTGGAAAGCTATGTCGGCCTTTTAGGCAAACGGCCCTTTCCACCATTCACCGAATTCTTATTGCTGCTTCTCTCTGCTGACTCCAAGGCAGGGACGGGGTTGTCCCTGACAGACACCAGCCACACATGCCCTATTTGGTTTAAGCATCAATGAGAGTATACATTGGCAGTGGGAGGCCTGACCAGATGGGGTGTGCATGGGAAGCGCCATGTGGCTTGGAGGGGACCTGCCCTCAGGCTTCCCAACTCCTGTCCTGATGGGCAGGTCACCTGCCCCATCATCTTTGGGAAGGAGCGTGTCAGTGCATTGGGGCAGAGGCAGGCAGGCAGCATTTTGGTTTCACAGGAACTAAACTTGAGTCAGAAGGGCCCTGCTGAGCAGTTGGCCCCGTCTCCCAGCTGGACCAGGCAGACCTCTTCTCTGACAGCTGGCCATCTGGCCTGTGCTGGAACAGTCCAGGTCCTTCTGGTTTTTCTCACATTTGGTTCAAACATGCTGCCACCCAAGTAGAAGCCATCTAAAAAGCTGGCTTGGAATCCACAGCCTTTGAACCTTGGTTCTAGTCCAGTTCTGAAGAAAGTCCCCAAGAAGTGTGGCACCAGTGATGATTTATTCCATCCACATTCCTCCACAGCTTCCAGGACGAGTGGCCATCTGGTGGTTTGTTATGCTCGCTCTGGACAACTCACTACCATACATTCCAGTTGTATTGTGGAACCTTCAAACACACTTGCTGATACCTTCCAGAATGATCCAGACCAATGTCTACACCCTTTGTGAGCAGGTGATAGGTTGGGGATCACTTCAACTTTGGGACATGACTGTGCAAAGAAAGCAACATGTAGATGTTTCTGTCTGGAAGCTAAAGATGTACAGGTTGACATCAAGAAATGACAAGTTCTGGGGAAACTGGCAGACAGGCAAAGGGGTCCATTCTGCGAGGGCAGCAGTTGATGCCAGGGGCAGACCTGAGGTTCCCAGACGCAGACCGATTGGCAGACATGACTCAGCAGTGCCCAGGAATGACCCACCCAATCTGGGCCCTAGCAGCCTGAGCAAGATCTGCTGGAGTCTCAGCCCTTGGCTGCAGGGACCCTCCAAGGTGAAGGCCCCTCCTCACAGGGTGGACTTGCACAGCTGGAGTCATCTTCACCGCTGTGTGGAATCCCGCACAGTGCAGGTGTGAGGGGACACAGAACAAGCGGGACAGAAACACCCTGCCCTCAACTATCCCTTGGGACGCTTGGTCAGTTCCAAGCCAGACATGGTGACACATGCCTGTAATCCCAGTGACATGGGAGACTGAAGCAGAATGATCCCAAGTTCAAGGCCAGCCTCAGTTATTTGAGACCCTGTCTCAAAATAGAAAATAAAAAGGGCTGGGGATGTGGCCAGTGGTATAGCGCCTCTGAGGTCAATCCCTGGAACCAAAAAAACAAAAAACAACAAAAAAACTGCCAGCTCCCACTTTGGCCACTGTTGGTGTTCTCATGTTCCTGTGGTCATTCTTCATTTGGCAAAGGACTATGAGGTTCTACCACTCATCAGTGTCACTGGCCTTATGCTCTCTGCTTCTGGTTTCCATGACATCTAAGAGCCTAGGACTGACCTGCCACCTTTCATACCATCATCCCAACCCCTCTTGGCCTTTTTTGTTCCCTTATATTCTAAGGGTAGAGGCCAGACCTCCAAGCGGCCTCATTATACCCATACTACTTTCATATCCTACTGGAGGTAAGAATAGGGAGACTTCAGTTCAATCCTATCCTGGAACCTGGACTCACTCCTATCCCCCGGGCCACCTACCTCACCCTACGTGCTTACAAAAAGGGACCAGAGAAAGGGATACCTTAAGTTCGAGTAGGAAGTCCTGTACAAACACCCAAGTGACTTATGTGTGACACTGGTCAGAATTAACACAGGGAAAGGTCTGAGAACTAACCGTGGTGTGGAATACTGCCCAGGTGTGCAGATGGCCTGCTGGGTCTCACATGAGCAACAGTCAAGAACGGCAGTACAAAAACTTGGAACCAGAAACCGTCACTGAAACCAGAACCCACAGAAGTAGGCCAGGCCCTGCACCCAAACCTTAAGCCCTATTAAGTATTATTTTGTTGGTTTTGTCTCTTTATTCCAGCCAGTTAAAAAACCTGAGCTACCCTGGCTAGTCTTGTTGCCAGTGAAGATTTTAAAAAGCTGTGCAGGTGTTCATCCAACTTACTGATGAAGAAAAATAACCTGAGGACAGACCCAGCATGTAACGTGAGACACCATCTTTCTATAATTGAGTTAGAGGCTCAACGGCCTTTTCAGGAAATACCCCACTTCTTATGGAGACGTGGGTGAGCCATCTGAGGACTGACACCATGCCTGATAAAGCCAGGCTGCCCCAGCTGCTAGGGCTCAGGAGGCAGAGGTGGTAGGGACAGGCTACACAGCTCGACTGGAAGCAGTGGGTCTTAGGTGTTCCAAGGTAAAGTAGCATGATTCTCTGTTCTTCTTCTGAGTCTACCTTGCTTTATACAATGGAAATCTAGGTATTTTAAAGGTGTTGTGTATTTGTGTCTGAGACCAGAAATCCTTGGTCAGGTGAATCAGGGAGTGCAAAAGGAAGATGCACCTATATGCAAGGACACCACCTGTACCTGTCCCTTTCCTTCCAACTCTGTCAATGTGAAGGTGGCTCTCAAGCCAGCAGGAACAAGGCCAAGCACCTCGCCCCAACTGATTCCACAGGATGGGAGGACACTGGAGGCTCAGAGGTGCTGAGTAGGAGGGGCAGGGAAGAACATGTGAGGCAGCGGCCACCACTCTGAAAGGGACACAGGTGATATCAAATTTGGAGAACCAGGTAAGCAGCTGCAAAACTCCCTGAAGACAGGAGGAAAAATTGGTCATGCTTTCCTAAATGGTTCTCATATTTCACAAAACCTTGCTGAGATCACAGGGAAGATACTGAACAGATAAGAGAAGGTAAATTGAGACTGTGCCCGATAGTGAATGAATGTAGCAGGTCTGAAGAATTCCTTCAGGTCCAGGAGGGCTGCTCAGAGCGACCATGTCATGATGGGTGGGGCAAGTCCTACACACACCACAGCACATCCGGTGGGACAACTCTGGCCTAAAGGTGCCAAACATGGCCCATGGGCAGAAGATGCCCACAGTACTCTGGACATGTGTGGTTTGAGAGAAAAAAGAACATAGAACAAGACAATTGGGCAAACAGTCAGGCAAGGGCAGAGGGCTCTGCATTTCCAATAGATGATCCCTTCACTAATTTGATGATGATAGTTTGGTCAACATGCTCAGAGAGAAAAAAACTAATATGATGGAGTCTCATTCTCTCTTGGACAAATCCATTCACTGGAAAATATTTTCTGCACAAGCAAAATCAAGTGAGAGGGAGAAAAGTGGGTTCCAAATGAAAGTAGCCAGCCAGGTTGGAAAATCTTGTCCAAAATGATCTGTGTTGCTTAGGGAAGATTTATTATTATTATTTTTTTATTATTACAGGCGCTCATATTGAAGTGATGACTTTTTTCCTGTCTTTTCTAAGCATCTTAAATCTGAACAGCAGGGTCGAGGATGGAGTCCTGAGTGATGCTTTTTGCATACCTGCGTCCCTGTGAGCCAATCAGTGTCACCTGCTGATGGCAGAAAAGGGGCTCAAGCAACTGTTCAGTGGGAAGGGGGATCCTCCTTCTCAGGTGCTGCCAGCCTCTAGGTCTCTGCCACTGGAGGGCCACAGACAGGGTGGGAGACGGTGCATGGCAAGCTGCTGCCAGCCTGGCTGTCACTTGGTCAGTCTGCTGACTCAAGGAGCAGGGGAAGCTGGTGGTCTACACTGAGAAGGGCTTGGTCAAGCCAGCTTCAGCTGGGAAGGAACACGCCATGAAAGCCCCCAGAGGAGGCAGCTCCGCCGGGCTGCCTGTGTGCAGAGAATGGCACTAGTTCCACCAAGACACAGAGGAAGTCCCAGAGAGGCCATGGAATGCTGCCTGGGCACTTCCTGCTGCCAATGCATTTTTAGCTGATGACCCAACAGTTACTTATTGCAACAGCCAAGCCCTTTGGTGCAAGGGTTCTGTCGTGCCGAGTGGTCATCAGAAAAGTGGAGTCTGGGGTTTAGAGTCCATTGGCATCGATGACTGTCACAAAGGCAGGAGTTGAGGAACGTGAAGTGACTGCTGAGGTCTTATCCAGAGCTGGGCTTAGGCACACTGCAGTCAACAGACCTGGCTGAGGAGCCCCTCCCTCCAGGAAGCAGCGGCCGACTCTGACTGTGGGGACTCTGGTCATGCAGACTCTGGCCACAAAGGCAGTGGTGCCGCTCCCAGTCCTTGTGCTGGCAGAAAGAGCCTCAGTACCGTGCGATATTGCAGTCACTGCAAGTCTCACTGGTTTTGTGGCCACAGTTCCAGCAGTTCTCAGTCGACTCTTCTTGCTCATTGATGACAAGGAAAGTATCCTCTGCAGCCTGCCGTTTGACATCTGCTATGGTCTGCTCCACACATGCTCTCTCTGTTGCAATCATTTCAAAGGCTTTTTGCTCAGCCTCAGCAATGGCCTTCTGTACTTCAGACATGGCCTGAATTTTCACCTTATTCACAGCTTCCGTTTTCTTCCAGAACTCCACAGGTCCATATCCTGTTCCTGGTCTACTGTTGAATTCCCGCTGAGAATCACTGCTGAGAGAATCTGCACTCCCAGGGCTGTGTGCCTGGAGACCAACTCGGCCCCTGTTTTCCTCATCTCTATGTTTTCATTAAATCGTCTTTTCCAGTAGTTGAGTTCTTCCCCGTCAGATTCCTTGACAGCGCCTCAAAACTGCAAAATCAGGTAGCCATTGTGAGAGAAGGCATATTTGGAATTTCACTATCCAGAGGAGCCCTGGGAGAGTGGCTGAGGCTAAAGTGAGTGTGAGGACATTGCTGGCTCACTTGAAGAATTCATTCAATGCATATTCATCAGACTGGCTGGTGACAGAACACAGTAATGGCAATCTCTCACCACCCCTGTTGGGGAGTCCTCTGCACCCCTCAATGGTCCCTTCTCACCTGGGTCATGGCCCTGGCCATGAGGACCTATCATTTATGGCTGGTCTATCACCCAGCCCAAACCTTAACACAAACTGTGGCTCCTTAAGGGAAGGGACTGAGTTGCAGTCACCTCTGTGCCCAGACCTGGCAGAGAGGAGGGACCTTTGCAGAGATAGGTGCTGGGTGGTGCACAGGTTGAATAACTAACCTGGGGGTGTCTCACCATCTACTAGATATGTAACCTAAGCTCCAGACATGGGCACCCAATCCCTGCTGCATGTGTCTACCCAGAAGTCTCTACTACTGCCTCCTCAACATGTTCAAATGGCCTCTCTGCCCAAAAGCCTTCCCTCTGGGTCTTTACCCAGGAATCCTTGAAGATACCGCCTCTCGTTCACCTACCGGATTCTCAGGATTCTGCCTCTTGAATACCTCTAAGTCAGAGCCTTCTGTCCATGCTGTGGTCACTCCCCAGTGCAGGATCTCAGCAGGGCTTCCCACATTGTCCAGGCTGGTCTCAAACTCCTGGGCTCAAGGGATCCTCCTGCCTCAGCCTCCTGAGTAGCTAAGATCACAGTCTGGCTTCCCGCAAGCACTTTTGCAGGAACCTCATACTTGATTCCACTGCCTCTAGGCTAGTGTTATCCAGGAGAATTTCTGTGATGACAAAAAAATATTCCATGGGTAGGGATGTAACTTGGTAGGGGAGTGCTTGCCTAGCATGTGTGAGGCCCTGGGTTTGAGATATTTCTCTCTTTTGTGGCCAGTGAGCACTTGAAATGTGGCTAGTACAACTAACATACTGAATAATAATGATAATTAGTGATATTAATTAAATAATTATTACTATTATTTTACTGGGGATTAAACCCAGGGCCTCACACATACTAAGCAAATGCTCTACCATTGAGCTACATCCCCAGCTTATTTTATTGTATTTCTTTATTTAGTACCTGGAACTTAACTCAGGGGTGCTTTACCACTGAGCTATACCTCCAGTTCTTTTTATTTTTTATTTTGAGATAGCATCTCACCAAGTTGCTGAAGCTGGTCTTGAACTTGCAATCCTCCTGCCTCAGCCTTCTGAGGAGCTGGGATGATAGGTGTGTGCATCACCACTGAATTATTTATTCTATTCAATTTTAAATTTAAGTAGCCTTTTGCAGCTGCAGGTTCAGTCCCTTCCTTATCCCTCCAATCTGTGCTCCATGCTGCCACCTAAGTGAGCTTAGAAATTGCAAATCTGAGCATGTCAGATCCCTAATCAAAATCCCTTATTGATTCTCAAGGCATTTGGAAAAGTTTAAACTCCTTAGCTCAGCCTGTGAGCCTGTTTCTACTCACCTCTTTTCCCATTCCTTTCCCGCCCTCAAGCAACTTTCCCACCAACCAGAGCGAACATCATGTAATTCTTCTAGTGTTCTGCCTCTGTGCATTCACACATGCGGTCCCTCTGCCTGTAACACCTGACACCCCTCCCAACCACTTCTTCAACAAAAATCCCCAAGGAAATGTATTGCTTCTGGGTTAGAGATGCTTAGTTACACTGCAACATTCTGACATATTAACGACAACGTATTTTCATTTCTCCATTAAAGCAAGTACTCCAGAACTCGGCTCCAAGCTGGGTGCACTTATAATCCCAGTGGCTCAGGAGGCTGAGGCAGGAGGATTACCAATTTAAAGTCAGACTCAGCAACTTAGTGAGGCCCTAAGCAATGCAGTGAGACCTTGTTCCAAAATAAAAAATAAAAAGGGATGGGGATGTGGCTCAGTGGTTAAGTGCCCCTGGGTTCAATCCCTGGTACCAAAAAAAAAAAAAAAAAAAAAAAAAAAAGTAAAATAAAAAGTAAAAAGACCCAAACTCAGCTCCAGGCCCACCCACTCTGGGGCCATCCTGACCCCCTACTCCTGTTTGCAACCTCCTTCTTTGGATATAGCTCTCTCAAGTTTATAACACCATGACCCTATTGCTTTGATTTCGTGCTTCCTCTCTATACTGTGACCCACTGAACTATGCTATATTCTTACTCACTGGATTTTTAACACAGTGCCTATCACAAGGTAGGTGCTCAACCACATTCTTTGAGCATAAATTATGCTGCCAGCCACTGTTCCAGGAGGACACTTCCAACAATGAATGAGGCAGGCCCTGCTGTCATGGAGGACGCTGACAATAAGCAGGTGAGCATACAAGTGAGATCGTTGCAGACCCAGGTCGTGCTGTGAATCCTCTGTGTCTCTGTGCTGTGTGCTCTGCAGCTGAGACCTGTAGACGGTCAGTGGGCTTGCTGCCCTCTGGCTTCTTTCTGGGCTCAGCCAATAGAAGGTTCTGGCCTGAGATAGGAAGGAAGGAGAATGAGGTTTGGATTTTTTCCCCTCTTCACCCCTCTGTGAAAATGCCTACCAGGCAATTCTCCTTTCCTTAGAGTCTCAAAGTCCTTCCCACGGCTCTTCAAAGTGTCGAGGGCTCCTGTCTGTACTAGTTTTCGCCACAACTTGGTTCCACTTAGGTCATGATATGGCTGCTGGAGTTCCAGCTGACCATTATAACATCTAGACACGACAAGGACCAGAGGGACCAGAGTGCATCTCTTGTATTTTAAGGGTAAGGAATCCTTTACCAAAAGCTGTCCCAGCAGATTTACATGTCACAAATCCATATGTAATCCGATCTCCAGCAGGACGACTGGGGCTACAATGATTGATTCAGACCAGCCAGGGCCCTCTCCCTGAAGATGGGGCTGGATGGTCTGAACCAGTCATTGTGGCCCACACCTTTGCACATGGTCCCTTTATGAAACTCTCAGTGACACCATTTGAGGACTATCGTTTGACTCTGTTTCCTGTAGGGACTGCCCCTGGCAGATACAGGCAGGAATTTCCCTGGAGTGTCTTAGGAACATCATGGAGCCTTTGCACCTGGAGAGGAGTGAGCCAGGGGAGGGGAGTAACATGGCTGGAGGTCAGAGAAGGAATGGGGACCAGTTCCAGAAGGCCTTACAGTCCATCGTAAGGATTGTTTTGCCCCGAACCTCCTCAGAAACCTCCTCCTGAAAAATTTACCATTGTCTGTCCTGAACATGGGGAAAGTCTGGCAACCCCTCCTCAGCCAGGAGCTGCAGGGTTGAGGGCTGAGAGAGGCAGAGAGCAAATGGGGTAGCAGGAGTTTGGTGATAGCCACTTGCTTCCCAGGGCATCCCCCAGCCAAGAGCCTCTAGCCAACATGAGGTGAGCTCTGCTCCCAGCTGCTGGGAGAGTGGGAAGAACAGCAGTGACGTGGTGCAAACTCAGCCTCATGCAGAGGTTCTCCCACAGGCACTGGCCAGCCAACAAACAACAACATCATGGTGGCTTCTGAATGCAGTTAGGAGCTTCCAGAGTAGTTCTGATGGGGGCTATTTGGGCACAGGGGCAGAGGTGGTAGGCAGGAGGAACCTCTTAGAACTCTATCCAACCTGGGCAGTTCTTCTTGGTGCACGCATGTGTCCAAGTTCAACCAATCAGAGAGCTCTGCTGGGTTCAACTTCGTGGGTGGCAGGCTTGGTTTATGGTTCTTGTAGTTGCACATTCTCAAAATCCAACTCATACTAGATCAGGAAAAGGAGGAAAGGAAGAAAAGGAGAAAGGGGCAGAGGAGAAGAAGAAGGAAAAAGAGGATAGAGAGGAGACGGAGAGGTGATGCTGATTTAGTTCTTATAACAGGGACGTTCTGTGGATTAATTTCAATGGTTTCAGGAATAACTGGATCTAGGTGCATAATGTCCTCCAGGCTTTCCCTTTCTCCTTCCCTCAGTGATTTTCTTTAGACATGTCCACTGGAAACTCCAGACTTCAGACTTTATTTTCCAACCAGCTTAGCCACCTCTGGCAGGAGAACCTCCTTTTTCCAGTGAACTTCTTCAAAACACTTACAGAACTCTTACTGTTCTGGCCTGGGGTGGGATACACTGTACCAAACCTAATGACTGAAAATAATGGGTTGAATGGTCACCAAAGGACAAATGACTTGGTATTGCCAGAGGAAGGGAGAATGGATGCTGGCTCCAGAAACCCCTCAGATGCCTATTATCACTGGGGTGAACATATAACTTATTATCATATATCTTTTTCAGAATAAAAGAGGGCACTTTTAATAATTGTTAAAATAATTAAGCCAGGACAACAGGCTTAGACCAAGACTCCCAAGAGAGTGTTATCACCTTAGCTATAGCAGCCAAGAGTCAGGGAGCCAAGGGTTGCCTCATCTGAACCCTGAGTCCTGCGAATTGAATCTCTGTGGCTCCCTGGGAACAGAAGAGAGAGAAGGGGAAGGTACTCAGGGCTCAGATCTCAGCTGTGGTAAAGGATCACTGAGTGAGGTGAGGATACATTGGGAGACAAGTCCCGGCTCTGTGCATCTACCCAAACTCCACTCTTCCCAAAACAGTATTCCCCAACTGACCTCCCATGCCTCTCTTCATGCTGTGTGCCCTGCCCTTGCCCGCCCCGCCCGCCCCCACACATGTTCCTCACGCTTGGAGACTCTTCTCCAGCTCTTCACTCTCCAGGTCCTTTAAATGCCTCTGCCACTCCCCCAACCTTCTTGAGCATCTCCATGCTCAGCATAGGCTCTATGTGGGGTATGGCTCCTGTCTCCACCAGGGGGTAGGATTTTGTTGTAGGTCTTGTCTCTCTCCCATCCCCCTACCACATAGCTCTCAGAAGTGCCAACTGAAGGCTCAAAGTGGGATGGTTTTGCTAGGCCAAGACCCTCAATTTTCTGCATCCCTCCAGCCCAGAGAGTCCCTCTTCCCTCCTCACTGCCTACTTCCCCTAAGTTCCTGGTATCGATTAGCAGAGAATCCTAGCCAAAGAGCTTCTCACGCAAAGGCATGCACACTTTGACCCAGGATTGGGTGTTCAGCTCCAGGCCAAGGTCCTCAAACCTCCTGCCACTCAACCTTTTTCTTTGTCCAGGGTTTAGTAAGGGCCCCCTCCTGACTTTGTGGCTATTAGTTCAGACAGGGCTTGCTAATGCAAAGTGCAAGGCCTCCTGCAACCCCAGGGCACCTGACTCCTGGTCAAGGGTCTGAGGAAATGGAGGCCCTGACCCAGGCCCTGATCCTGTCCTCTTTTGGCCCACTGAGGTTTGGTTCTAATCTTGGACAGAAAATCAAGGCAGAGAGACCCTTGGTCTGGAAGCAAAAAGTCAGAGTTCTTAGTCTCTGCTTTGATTTGCCACATGTCACTAGACCTTTTCCTTCCTGGCATCAGTGTTTCCACCTGAGAAGAAATTGGCTTTATTAACTAATAAATTTCTTTGGAGTCAAGAGTCGCTTAGAGAAGATGAGCAACGCAATGCACCATGTACCAAGAACAAGGGTTTCCTGGGTCCCTGGCCAGGAGTCCCAGCACTAGATGGTCTTCAGGCTCTGCTAAATGGGCTGCCATGATTCTCTTAAGCTAGGGCACTGGTGGAGACTCAGGGAAGTTGAGGGAGAGGTTGGCGGGCTGCAGAGCAGGCTTGGAAATCTGGGACTGCTTTGCTTCCCACTTCCTTTCCATGGCTTCCACGTAGGCTCATTCTACTCTCTGTGATTCTAGTTCCAATTGAAACTGAAGGCCAGGCTTCTCCTTTTCTAGGGTACCATGAAGCTCCTTAGGTGAGTCAGAGATGTATGGAGTGGAATTACTAGAAGAATTCTGAAAGAGCCCTGAACTACCTCCCTTGTTTCCTGCCTGTTCTGTTGCTTAGTTCCACCATTATAGCATTAGAACTTTGGGTTCTATGTCACTCTTGCACTGCACACAATCTATAATACAGCTATGTCCAACTCTTTTACCAAGAGTCTTGCCAAGACTTGACACATCAGATCAATTTCCCACAGGTTGGTTTTCTGTGTTAGGGCATAAAGGAAGAAGTGGCAAGTTGGATCTGGTTCATAGTAAATGTCAAATGTCCTGAGATTTATTTTGGAGAAGCGCTAGAACTGGAGACCAGGAGAAATCTAATCTGATGTGGAGAAGATTCAGGAAGGCATTCTGGAGGAAGTGATGTTTTATCTGAGACTCAAAGTAGGGGACTTAGAAGTAGAGGCTGGCAGACCTGGTACATTCTGCTAAATGATTCTGGTTTCTGTCCTGAGATGCCAAATCTGTTTAAATAAGGTGGTGACAGAAAGAGATTTTGCATTTCTGAAAAGACCACTCTGGGTGCCGTGGGGGAGAAAGATCTGGAAAGATGAAAAGGCTAATTACTTTAGTTTGGAGGCTAAGTACTTAAGGGGTAATGATAAAGGCGTATGTGAAGGTGTGGCAGTGGAGCTGAACAGACTTCAAAATGGAGAAGTGTCCTTGCCTCTTTAGTATATTCTGGGCACAGCAGTCAGAGTGCTCTTGCTCAGCTCAGACCCCAGTAAAGTTTCCATCTCACATGGGGAAAGTCTCATGTTTCTTAATGAGGTGCTCCCTGCACAGGGATCAGGGTTCCCACTGGCATCTCATCCCTTCCTCATGGGACGCTAAACGGCAGGAGAATTCCCCAGTTCCTCCACCCTGCACATCTCCACGGGTCTCTGGTGTTGCCTCCTCTCTCTAGAAGCACATGTGCAGGGCCTCTCATCTTGCTGTTCCCTCTGCTAGGTGCACTCTTCAATCCAGATGCCCATGCACCTTGATTCTTGATTGCAAACTTCTGCTTCTGTTCAGTGTCATCTCGGGGAGTCCATCTTATTTGGAATTGTAGTTTGTCCTCTTGTCATTCTTATCCCTTCTCTGCTCATTTATTTTTTCCAGTAGCACTTTTCACCTGCTGCTATTCTCTGCATTTGCTTGTCAATTATCTGTCCCCTCCCCCCACCAGAATGTAAGGCTCATCAGAGAAGGAGCGTTGTCAGTTTTGTTCACCTCTACAACAATCACCAGTTCCTCAGAATAGTGCCTGGTACATGGCACTTGGTAAATATTTGTTCATTGCATGAGGTGGTATCTGACTGGGGTGGGAGATGAAGGGGCTAATGAGGTTGTTTTCTGGCTGGGCTACAGGATAGGTGGCAGGTTAGGTTCCGGAGTTGGTCGGAGGGGAGTAATGTTAGTTGGAGACAGGTTGAGCTAGACACGCAAATAAAACTTTTCTCCTTGGATATCTCACATTAAGAGAGCCCTGCAGGGGTCAGGACAGCCTCCAAGGCAGAAAGCCAGGCTTGGCAAGCGGCACAGGGACTGCGTGTCCTACCGCAGGCGTGGACCAAAAATGTGGACACACGCAGACGTTCCTGGCAGGCAGAAGCCTGCTCCGCACGCGAACCCTGGCCCTTTGCACCGCCAGTCCCCCTCCATCCAATCGCACACTTGCGACACTTTCTCCGGTCTACCTCCACCCCTACCCCTACGGCCCGCGAGTTACTGGCACTTTAAGAGCCACGCCCCCAATACCCCTCCCCCGCTCGCGTGACTGTGCCGAGACCCGCGCGGGGCCAGGGAGTTGGGCGTCTGGGTGGCTGCGCAAGCCTCCAGGCTCTTCTCACGCAACTCCAGGGCACCGCGCCCCAGGCCAGGTGGGGCCGGGATGGGCGGCCCGACCTCTGGCCCCCGGAGGGATGTAGTAGGCGCACGCGAGCTAGCCTGGGGAAGCTGCGCGCCAGGCGCCCCCTCCCGGTGCTGGGCTCCCATCTTCTGCCTCGCTGGGGGACTCCTAACCCTTTCCTGGGCCACCCGCACGAAACCCCACTCACAGCCTGGTTTCTCTGTCCCGCCAGTCAAAGCTTTAGCAGCCCTAGGAATCAAGAGGGAAGCTCGAGGGCGGGTGAGCCCCTGGTGGAGGTGTCCCTGCGTTGCAAACTAAAGTGACCCTAAGAGGTGGCAGCGAGCCGTTAGCTCTCAGCTAGACTACACTCCCTACCATCTATTCACGCCCTTCGATCAAGGAGCGCGAACTTCGGCAGGCCGTCCAGGCTCTGGGGGAACAGGGTGCTTCTGGTCTTTGGGCCCGCGTGACCCTAGGGTCACTGCGCTTCTCATGCAAACCGGGACTCAGTAACCACAGGGAAGGTGGTCACCATCCAGTGGCCCAGCCCCTGTCTGCCTGGCATCAGTTGGTTTATAGTGAGGAGAAAAGCACTTGCCCGCTTGTGTTCTGGTGGGTGGGCAAATGATGGAGATGAGTACGAGTGCTCCGGAATGGAGCTCCCCATACCCTCTCTTCAGGCTGTCCTGGGACTTCTCCATCAAACCCCTCCCTCGGCTGGGTTCTGGGTTGTCCACGAAAGTGGAAGGTCCCAGATGTCCACAGTCCTCACCCTTTTCCGTGCCAGAACCTAGATGAGGTTCCCGTAATGCTTTCCTGTCTATCCCCCTACCCGCTTCTCCTTCCTGGAGCGACCATTACCACCCCCAGCCCCTCCCTCTGTCCCATCGGGGAAGGAGGCGTGGCCGGACGCACAGCCTCCTATAAAGGTAGTGGTGTCTTCACCCTTAACCTGAAGGTAGCAGTTCCCTGGAGCCTTCCCTGAACCCCTTTGGGGTCTCTGCCCCAAAGACCACTCTACTCAACTCAGCACCTCCTTGCAGGCAGCCTCAGGTGAGTACTGGGCAGCTTCTATCTTGCTCCTTCCCTCCCAGTAAAAGAAAGATTTTGGTGACTCCAGGTCTTTCTAGGTAGCTACTAGTCTAGCACCACCAAAAAAGGAGGCTGACTCTAGTGATTAGGTAGTTTGGTACCTTAGTGGGGAAACTGAGGTCAGAGAAGAAAAGAACTTGCCCAAGGTCCCATGATTAGCACAAAGCCTTTAGATATAAATCCCCTTCTTTCAGAACTCCAGGATCTAGGCTCCCTCTCCATCCCCATTGACTCCCTGACAACTCTGGGGCTTCCCCATCAGGGCTACCTGGGATCCTGGAAGAGGATACACAGCTGAGGGAAGCTGGGAGCAAGTGTAGTCCCTCCCTCAGGTTGTGTGATGTGGGTGGGGGTGAATGAGGGGATGGGATGGGTTCTTATTTGTACTCTGCCCTATTAGAAGGTACCCCTGATGGCCTATACCCTCCAAGGGTGGCTTATCAGAGCTGAGATGTCCTAGCCTGGTCAGGAGGGGCTGATCATAAGCTAGGCACACAGTAGCACACCAGTTACTCAGGAGATTGAAGCAGGAGGATTGCAAGTTCAAGCCCAACCTGGGCAACTTAGGGAGACCCTGTCTCAAAATAAAACATAAGGGCTGGAGATGTAGCTCAGTGGGTTCAATTCCCAGTAAGGGGGCGAGGAGGTTGATCTGACCAGGAGTCCAGGGGCCTTCTCTAGCCTTTTGACTGTCTCCTTTGTTCTTTGCTGTAAGACCATCAGTTTGACAGACTGCCAGGTGCAGGGAGATAGAAATACTAGAAAATACTGAAAACTCACCAGCCATATCTTCCTTGGCCTTTTACCATTTTGCAATGTCTGGAGATCCTTGGGACATATATTGTGTGGAAAGGAGCACCCTGGCACACCAAGGCTGGCAATAACCCCATTTCACTGTGGGAGTCAGGGATCTATAATCTCTGGGATTCAGTTCCTCCAGGGAGCCTCCCCACTACTGAGGCAGCTGTTGTACTTGAGGTTGGAATCACACATCTTGTCTTATGTGGTTCTCTTTTAAGGAAACCTTATAGGCAAGACTGTGAGGTTCCCCGGGGTAGATCTAGGTCTTCTCTTTCCTAGGAAGCAGCTGAACACTCTGAATTGGAAAATCTTGTCCCCCTTGTACCCTCTCTTGCACGTTATGTATTTGGAACCCAGAAAGGTAAAACAACCAATCCAAGGCTATTTGAACTAGACATTGGTTCTCTTGACCTCTAGTCCAGTGCTCTAGCAGATGCCAGGCAGAACTTGATGCTTGGGAGAGAGTGGTTTGTGAATTTGTACACACTTTCTAGGGCAAGCCTAGAAATCTGTTAAGTTCAGATCCATTCCTGATTTCCTTAGTCCAGTCTGCAGTTTTCTTACAGCCCTGGCCTGGTGGGAACTGTCCAAGTATTCTTTGTTCTTTTGATGACATGCAAAAGGCAAAAGTTCAGACAATCCATTCACTGAGAATTAAGTGTAACAAAAATCTGGTCAGGATTTCTGTTATTGGGGATGCAATCTGACTGGGTTTCAGCTACTTTTTAAACTTTGGACCAATAGAACTCAAAGAACTGGGACAGAGAACTGTGTGGCTTGGGCAATAGCCTTTATGTCCCTTTTCCCCTCCCTACTATGTTGCAGGGTTTGGTGGGATTCCTTAGGTCCTGAGCAGTAGAGAACAGGGTTATTGGGACATTCTTTCATTGATCTTCAAAGGAGGTTCCTGTGACAGCAGGTGGATACTCCAGGAAACTTTCTCTAAGAGCTGAATTCTGGCTCCTACTGATTGCTGGGTGATGTTGGGCAAGTCACTGCCCCCTCCAGAGGTCATTTTCCCCAAATATGAAATGAGGCCAAAGGAGCAGATGATCCCTAATTCCCCTGAGAGCATGGTTTTCCCAGGTGTGAGGACACAAAGGGTCTTGAGGTGACTCATGTTGATTATGTGTTTATTTGAATATGTTTAGGGGGGAAAGCTGTGCTTTCACAGAGATATTGTTTAGGATGATGTTACCTGAATGGGTTTAAAGCTGAATTTTGGATAATGTGAATCAAAATGATAGTACTGGTGCTATATGAAAACCACAGAGAAAGATTAGAAGACATTGTTTTAGATCAGTACAGCTGTTAATAGATGGTGTTGAGAGATCTATAATCATAGCTTCTTGGAAAGCTGAGACAGGAATATGGCAAGTTCCAGGTTAACCTGCACAACTTAGTGAGATCCTATCTCAAAATAAAACATAAAATAGACTGGGGGTGTAACTCAGTGGTAGAGTGCTTGCATAGCATGTGCAAGGTCCTGGATTCCATGCCCAGTACCAAGAAGATGTTCTGGAAGCAGGCAATTTGAAATCGGAGTCTGTGTCCAACACAACCTGTGTGACCTTGAGCAAGTTATTTAACCTTTCTGAGCCTCCCTGCAGTCTCCCTTGTAGCTTGTGGCCTGGACTGAAAGACAAATTACTGAAATTCTTGGTATACTCAACAATTTCTGCCGACCTCCTTCTCTTCTTCGTGTCTAGTGAGCAGTTCTGGCTAAGAACTTTTCTTCTTTATTTTTGATCAGCATACTATCATTTTAAGATACTGGCTTCTTCCATCTTCAATCTGATGACTTGATTTTTCCCCCCCCTTTTTGCACCACCTATCAGCAGCCACCTAGAAGAACCCTCCAACGATCATGCTTTCTGTGTGTGGATTCCCACTCTCTGTCTCAGCCACAGAGCTGCTCCTGGCTGCCGCCATCTTCTGCCTGGTATTCTGGGTGGTCAATGCCTCAAGGCCTCAGGTCCCCAAAGGCCTAAAGAGTCCACCAGGGCCCTGGGGTTGGCCCCTGATAGGACATGTGCTGACCCTAGGGAAGAACCCTCACCTGGCACTAGCAAAGCTCAGTCAGAAGTATGGGGACGTGATGCAGATCCGCATTGGCACCACACCCGTGGTGGTGCTGAGTGGCCTGGACACCATCCGGCAGGCCCTAGTGAGGCAGGGTGATGACTTCAAGGGCCGGCCAGACCTCTACAGCTTCAGCTTTATTACCGATGGCCAGAGCTTGACCTTCAACCCAGACTCTGGACCAGTGTGGGCTGCCCGCAAGCGCCTGGCCCAGAGTGCCCTGAAGAGTTTCTCCATAGCCTCGGACCCTGCTTCTGCATCTTCCTGCTACTTGGAGGAGCATGTGAGCAAGGAGGCTGAGTGTCTAATCAGCAAGTTCCAGGAGCTAATGGCAGAAGTTGGGCACTTTGAACCCTACAGATATGTGGTGGTGTCTGTGGCCAATGTCATCTGTGCCATTTGCTTTGGCCAGCGCTATGACCATAACAACCAAGAACTGCTTGAGCTAGTTGACCTGAATAATGAGTTTGGGGAGGTGACTGGCTCTGGGTACACAGCTGACTTCATCCCTATCCTCCGCTACCTGCCCAACCCTACCCTGAATAACTTCAAGGACCTTAATAAGAAGTTCAGCAGCTTCATTGGGAAGATGATCAAGGAACACTACAGAAAATTTGAGAAGGTAAAGGCTGGGGAGAGACAGGTGGGTGGGGGGAAGCTGGTAAGGGCCAGGGGCCAGGAGGTCAGAGATGAGAGGAACAGCTAGGGGTTTGGCAAGTTCTTAGGGAGGCTTCATCCTGGGAGTTTATAGTTGTTAGTGGAATGGACTCCTTCCTTGGCAGGGAAATAGAACTTTTTCTTGATTAACCCTTCTGTGCTTCCATCAGAGAGCAAGAGCCACTGCACAGCCACTCCAGGCAGGATGCTGGGTCAGTTGTTGCAGGAACCAGGAAGAGTTAGTCTCCTGGCCTCACAATAGAAAAAATTAAGAGCACATCCAGCTGATAACAGTACCTGACTCTGCTTCAGGGGTCCTTTGGATTGGGGCTATTAGTATTCTGAAGTAGGAGAGGGCCTTGGAGAGGCAGAGAGAAGTGGGTACAGCAGTTTCAGTGGTGTCACCTTTGAACAGAGATGCTAGTGACAGCAATAGCAAGGGACCAGGCCCAAATGGAGAGGTAGGTCTCGTCCTAGGATCTTGCTCACCTGCATGCCCTCCCTACTCAGGGTCGCATCCGGGACATTACAGACAGCCTGATTGAGCACTGTCAGGACAAGAGGCTGGATGAGAATGCCAATATTCAACTGTCAGATGAGAAGATCATTAATATTGTTTTGGACATCTTTGGAGCTGGTAAGAGTTACCCCATTGTGCTCTTCCTGTGCCCAAGTACCCTGATCTGCCACCTGCCTAACTTCTTTCTCTATTCTACCCTCTCCAGGGTTTGACACAGTCACAACTGCCATCTCCTGGGGTTTAATGTACCTGGTGACAAATCCTAGGGTTCAGAGAAAGATCCAGGAGGAACTAGGTAGGTGGTGGCTCTGTTGAAAGGGCTCCGGCTGGGGACCCTGCCAAGGTCTCGGAAGCCCCTTAGCACAACCAGACCTTTGTGTTTTGCAGACACAGTGATTGGCAGGGAGCGGCGGCCCCGGCTCTCTGACAGACTCCAGCTACCCTATATGGAGGCCTTCATCCTGGAGCTCTTCCGACATGCCTCCTTTGTCCCCTTCACCATCCCCCACAGGTGAAGCTTCATAGGCCCATTGTCATCTGATACTGGCCTTACCTCTGTTTCCACACCCAATCAGGAGGAGACAGGGGGATTCCCATGTGACCCTGAGCCTGATTGAACTTCTTCCCTCCCCAGCACTACAAGAGACACAAATCTGAGTGGTTTTTACATCCCCAAGGGGCGTTGTATCTTTGTGAACCAGTGGCAGATCAACCATGACCAGTAAGTTGAGGGGGATAGCCCACCCTGTCCTGAGTTACGGATTTTCCTGTTCATGGGCCACTTGCCCATTCCCTGTCCTTTGGGGCTCAACCTACTTGATACTTCCTGAGATGCCACCTCAGCTGCCTCTGTCTGATTACAGGAAGCTGTGGGGTGACCCATCCATGTTCCGGCCTGAACGGTTTCTCACTCCCAGTGGCATTCTGGACAAGACACTAAGTGAGAAGGTCATTCTTTTTGGCTTGGGCAAGCGCAAGTGCATCGGAGAGACCATTGCTCGCTTAGAGGTATTTCTCTTCATGGCCATTCTAATGCAGCAGTTGGAATTTAATGTGTCACCAGGCATGAAGGTGGACATGACCCCCATCTATGGGCTGACTATGAAGCATCCCCGCTGTGAGCACTTTCAAGCACAGGAGCGGTCTTGTGGACCTGAGGGCTCTGCGGCCTAAACTTTGACTGCAGGGATCTGAGATACCATGCCTGAAGGCGATCACCTTTGTCTGCCTTATCTCCTGACAGGTGCAAACAGGGCTACCTATTTGTCAGGCTCCAGTTTCTGTCCAGGAAGGGCTAGCACTTGTATCTAAGAGGAGCAGAGAGCAGAGAGACTGACACTAGGACCAGGGCTAGAGAGAAGGAGTGGTGTTTCAATCACCTTCTCCTTGTCTCCCTTCTCTATGTCTGAATAAAATATTAAACATATTTGTATACAATGACCTTTTTATTCTCACCTGCATTGTAGTTACATGTGTGCTTTTGTCATATATAAGTGCTTAAGAACCATTTATTTGTTGCGACAGAGACAGTTCTAACCCAAGCATCCAGAAATGTGCAGGAAATATTTACTTGAACTGAATAAAAAATGTTATCCACAAATCCCATGGATGAGTGTTTTTGGAGTTTGGATGAAGCCGTCCGTGATGTGTATGTTCACCTTCCACCCAGTCTTATGCTAGGTTTTCCTGTGAGGGGAGAGGAAGGGAAGCTGCAGTGGATGGTGAAGTCACTGCTCTCAGGCAGCCTGTGTAGGAGACAACACTTCACAGTCTTCCTCCCTCTCTAACTTATCACACATTGGTGGTATTCTCTGAAGCAAGCACCAGCAGTACAAGATGAATAAAACAGTCTCTCACTGTGGCATAGGCCTGTATTCCAGCTATTCTGGGAGGCTGCAGTAGGAGGATTGCAAGTTCCAGAACAGACTCAGCAATTTAGCAAGACCCTGTTTCAAAATAAAAAATAAAAAGGGCTGGGGATGTGGCTCAGTGGTAAAGCACCCCTAGTTGCAATCCCCAGTACTGAAAAAGACAAAGAAAACAAAACAAAACAAAAAAACCAACAATCTCTGTGTTCAAGTCTCCCAACTCATTGAGGAGACTGACTCCTAAACATGATATTCAATTGATGGTGATCAGGGCTCTACCTGACATGCACACAGTGGATGGGGCCCAGAGCTCCTGTAGGGCTGACTGGGAAAGAGGTGCTGGGAGACTTCCCAGGTCTTGAGGATAGCTCAGCTGAGCTTTTCATGAAGGACAGGAAGCAATCTCACTAGAGGGACTCAGAGATTGCAACTTGCCCTGCAAAACTTGCCCCGCTGTGTTCATGCTCTGATTCAGGTTCTGCAGCCATATTAGACCCCAAGGCTAATCAAGGTTGAGAACAAGGTCTTTGTGGTGTTCTCATAAGCAAACTGTGGCCCACATTTCAATGCTGAAAACCCCCATCCATTTGGGGTGGCAGAGTGGCAGTGTCCAGTAGAGGTGGAGACTAGACCCATATCATCAGGAGCTTTTCTGACCAAGGGGCTGAGGGGAGACACATCTTGAGATTTGACCTTCTCCCAACCTTCCCCCAGTCCATCCTCCTTCCTGAACATTGTGAAGCAGTTGCCATTCATGCTTTCTGGCGTATGTAGATGACTCCTGCTCACCAAGGGTTTCAGGTCACCACAAGGAACAAGCTGGAACAACCTCTTTGTGTGTGGAGATGAGACATTTGGTACCCTGTTACCCCCATATTGATTTTTTCAATAAAAAATAACATATGTTATAACATAGATAATCCCTGAAAACATGCTCAGTGAAAGAAGTTAGTTACAAAAGACCACATATTGCATGATTCTATTTACAAGAAGTATCAGAATAGGCAAGTTCATAGAGACAGAAAGTAGATTAGTGATTGCCAGGGAATAAGGGGTAGGGGAAATGGGAGGTACAGGGTTTCTTTTAGGGGTGATAGAGATATTCTAGAATTAGATAGTGATGGTTGTGCCTTGTGAATATACTAAAAACCAATGGGTTATGCAGTTAAAATGGTAGAAAAAAGATTCACTTGAAAAAAGATGGGGAAGGGAAAAAAGATGGGAAGGAGGAATGGAAACAACATATGCAAAACAATTTATATACCCATTTTCAGTAATCACATTAGTAATGATAATATTGCCTTTTGAGCTGGGCATGGTGGTGAGGGCCTATAATCCCAGCAACTCAAGAGGCTGAGGCAGGAGGATTGCAAGTTTAAGGCCAGTCTCAGCAAATTTAGCAAGGCCCTAGGCAACTTTGTGAGATCCTGTCTCAAAACAAAAAGTTAAAAAAAAAAAAAGGGCTGGGGACTTAGCTCAGTGGTAAAGCCCCCCTGGATTCAATTCCCAGTACCAAAAATAAGTATTGCTTCTTTAAGATTATAGTGTGGTGATGGGAGGAGGAGAAAGAGGAGGAGGGACTTGGCAGGAGGATGGGCTTACACTCCATTTTTGCAAGTTGAAAAGTGCACCAGAACAGGAGGTGAGAATCCTTCTCCTGGACTTGGGTAATACTGGCAAGACTACTCTGCTGAAGCAGCTTGCATCTGAAGACATCAGCCACATCACCCCTACACAGGATTTTAACATCAAAAGTATACAATCACAAAGCACAGGGTTTTAAACTGAATGTGTGAGACATTGGTGGACAGAGGAAAATCAGATCATACTGGAGGAATTATTTTGAAAATACTGATATTCTTATACATTTAATTAACAGTGCAGACAGAAAAACGTTTGAAGACATGGGTTAGGAACTAGCTGAATTACTGGAGGAAGAAGAGCTGAGTTGTGTGCCAGTGTTTATCTTTGCTAATAAGCAGGATTTACTCATAGCAGCCCCTGCCTCTGAAATTGCAGAAGGTCTGAACCTAAACACTATCCATGATCCAGTCTTGCTCAGCTCTCACAGGAGAGAGTGTCAGGATGGCATAAATTAGGTCTGAAAAAAATGTCAATGCAAAGAAGAAATAATGGAGAACAGGAACTAAGGGGACTGAAGTGAGTCCTGAAAACACTGATTTGCTACTTTCTGACGAAATATTTTTCCATCTGTGTATAACTATAGCTGTTTGAAGCAAGAAAGCAACACACTTTAAAGAGAATCCCCATTCCGGCAATAGATTTAACTGATCTCTAAAGTTCAGCATCATTTTTCGAATAAAGAAATTATTCCCTCTGCAAAACAAAAAAAGATTATAGTGTGATATGGGATTTAACAAATGAGTAATTAATAATGAGAATAGTCTAATTAATCATCTCTTTTTTCCTGGAGAGCCAGGATTTTCGTTATGGAAAAGGGGAGATACAGATATAACATAGATGCCAATCATACTTCAGATAGAGCACTAATCTCCAGAATCTATAAAGAACTCAAAAAACTCTACACCAAGAATACAAATAATCCAATCAACAAATGGGCTAAGGAAATGAATAGACACTTCACAGAAGAAGATCTACAAGCAATCAACAAACATACGGAAAAATGTTCAACA
This sequence comes from Sciurus carolinensis, assembly GCF_902686445.1. NCBI lineage: Eukaryota > Metazoa > Chordata > Mammalia > Rodentia > Sciuridae > Sciurus > Sciurus carolinensis. The sequence goes on from NC_062214.1 coordinate 81,600,237, forward strand.
TCTCTAGTAATAAGAGAAATGCAAATCAAAACCACCCTAAGATTCCATCTCACCCCAATTAGAATGGTGATTATCAAGAATACAAGCAACAACAGGTATTGGCGAGGATGTGGGGAAAAAGGTACACTCATACATTGCTGGTGGGGCTGCAAATTAGTGCAGCCACTCTGGAAAGCAGTGTGGAGACTCCTTAGAAAACTTGGAATGGAATCACCATTTGACCCAGCTATCCCACTCCTTGGCCTATACCCAAAGGACTTAAAATCAGCATATTACAGAGATACAGCCACATCAATGTTCATAGCTGCTCATTTCACAATAGCCAGATTGTGGAACCAACCTAGATGTCCTTCAATTGATGAATGGATAAAGAAACTGTGGTATATGTATACAATGGAATATTACTCAGCCATAAAGAATGATAAAATTATGGCATTTGCAGGCAAATGGATGAAACTGGAGAATATCATGCTAAGTGAGATAAACCAATCTCAAAAAACCAAAGGACGAATGATATCGCTAATAAGTGGATGATGACACATAATGGGGGGTGGGAGGGGTTAGTGTTAGGGTTAGAGTTAGGGTTAGGGAGGGAGGCAAGAATGGAGGAAGGAAGGACTGTATAGAGGGAAAAGAGGGGTGGGAGGGGTGGGGGGGAAGGGAAAAAATAACAGAATGAATCAAACAACATTACCCTATGTAAATTTATGATTACACAAATGGTATGCCTTTACGCCATGTACAAATAGAGAAACAACATGTATCCCATTTGTTTACAATAAAAAAAAAACAGATATAACATAGAAATGGTTAAGTTTAAAGAATCCATCCTATCTCTATCTCTCTATCTTCCTAAGTATTAGAGGCAATACCTGATTCAGCAATGAGTAGCCTCATTACCTAACACCCAAACTATGATCAGAACTTCTTGGAAAAACAACCATGAATTTGGGACAAGGGCTATAAAAGATAAGCCTGGAATATTTAGTCATGCCAGATAGGGATGCTACAAAGACTACCAGGAGTGGCTCTGGTTATTCTGAAACCAACCTGAAGAAGCCTCAACTCTTGAAGGTAGGACAATTTGAGTGTTGATAATAATAACAATGATCATTGCCATTGATTAAAATCCATCAAATATGTTTGAACACATGAGTTCTTAAGATTTTTTAGAAAAAATAAAGCTGGTTCCTTAGTGGAACCAATTTGCTAACTTGAAAAGTGAAAAACAAAATGAAGAATCATGCATTTATCCTACCTGGCCTATGTGAACTATACCAGTTCATAACCAAATAGTAGATTAGAAGCATCTCTTCTTATTTCAATTAATAAATGACAATAGAATTTTAATGTCACTATATTGCAGTCACCAATAAATTAATGGATCTGGACATTGGCTTAATAAATGCTAACATTATAAAAAGAGAGAAAACCCAAACATTTTGTGACTTCTGAAGAATGCAAAAAGGACCAGTTACAGCATTCTCAGAGTGATTGAACCAGCATCTGACCAAGTCTCTCGATTCAGCTTCCAAATTGCAATTAATACCAAGGTTGATAGGGCAGGCTGAATTGCTGCATGAGTTTGCAGTCAGTAAAAGGCTCTAGATTTGATGCTGTTGTATAGTGGGGACAATTCTCCAAGTGGCTATTTGGTGGCTTGCACAGGGACCTTGCTTTTATATGTGCTTTGACGAAATTATGAAGCAGACTTGCTTTGTTTCATTTTAGCATGCTTGCAGAGTAATCTTATTTGAGGTTGGTGTTCTTTGGACTGGAGAACAGGAGAACAAAATGGCCTATGAACTTCAGGGAAGCTTGTAATAATATTGAGGTCTAGTTGGAACATTACATCTGTTCTGGCTGCCGTAGACCTTCTCAGTTCTCCTTTACCAAGGATGGAGTTAAATCTCAAGACATTCACCCATTATATTCAGGTTTTCATCATGATCAAGGTTATATTTTATCTTTTAGCAATACTGGTGATGGGACCCAGGGCCTTGTGCATGCTAAGTAAGTGCTTTACTCCTGAACTATATCGCAGTCCTTTTTAAAAAATGATGTTTTTGTTTTGGGATTGAACCCAGGGATGCTTAACCACTGAGCCACATCCTTAGCACTTTTTAATATTTTATTTAGAGACAGGACCTTGCTGAGTTGCTTAGGGCCTCAGGAAGTTGCTGAGGCTGGTTTTGAACTCCAGCTCCTCCTGTCTCAGTCTCTTGAGCTGCTGGGATTACAGGCGTGCACCCCCACACCTGGCACATCCCAGTCCTTTTTAAAAAATTATTTTGAGACAGGGTTTCACTAAATTGCCAAGGCTGGCCTCCAACTTGTGATCCTTCTTCTTTGGCCTCCTGAGTATCTGTGAATTACAGGTGAGCCCCACATGTTTGCTCCATAGCCACATGTTTGCTGATTAAAATCAATTTGCTGATCAAGAAGAGCATTCACTGAATGTAGTCTATAAATGTAGTCTTTCCTTCTTTTGTTGTAAGATAAAACTTTGGCCCATATGATGTGACAATGGCTGCTGGGCAGTAGCACTTAAGATTCTGGATATTAGCTGGGTGTGGTGGCACACACCCTAATCCCATCTACTCAGAAGTTGAAGCAGGAGGATCACAAATTTGAGGCCAATCGGGGCAATTTAGTGAGAGCTTGTCTCAAAACAAAATTTAAGATTCCACTGCCTGTTGCCCGAGAGAATCTTAACCCAAGGACCAGCGTGATGAAGGCCTTAGTCACACTGGAAGGGCTGTTGCTGCTACTTTTTTCCTGGATGTGGATGTGCTCTGGGCAGACGTCAGTGGTACTGGTGGAATGCAGCTATGTTAACTTCCATGCAGTAGCTAAAAGAGCACTCTTCTATGAAGATGAACTGGTAGGCCCTGACGAATTGTTTCTTGGGACTGGCTGTGTGGCAAATCATGTGCAGCCAGAGGAACTCTAGTTTAACTATCCCGTCAGCTTCTGTGGAATCATCCCCCAGATTTTCTTTGATGGTTTCGTCTTTCATTCCTGGCTCACCTATAAACCAAGGAATCAAGCAATTTCTGTGGAATTTCATTTGCAGTGTATGGTTCCCAGCTCCCATGCCTGACCTTATGACATCCAGTCGACTCCTTTTTATGGGATACGCCTTTTTATTCATCATCTGATCTTTTGAATTTTAGAAGCCTCTGCTTGTGGATATTCGGCAACAACACAAATTAACTCAGTTTAAGGACAGGATGGGATCTTTTATTTTTATACATTTGCATAATTTTAATTCATTTTAACCTACTGTAACCCCCTTTATGATGCCTTTGAGAAAAGGCTATCAGTGTTTTTATATTTCAATGTGGACACAAGTCTATAAATAAAACTTGACATTTTATAAAAAAAAAAATTTAAAAGGGTTGGAGATGTAGTTCAGTAGTACATTGCTTGCCTAGCACAAGAGAGGCCGTGGGTTCAATCCCTAGCATGCACCCAAAATAAATAAATAAAGGTTAGGAATCTGCTTTATCAGCCACTTATAATAGGCAATTATCAGAATCAAAATAACTCTTGGTCCTTATAAAAAGTTTAGAAGCCAAGGGCGTAGGTTATGAAATCTAGGCAGTAAAAATACAACCCAGAATCTAGTTGAATTTGTTTTAGTCAGCTGGGTTTTTCTAGTTGCCTTATTTGTATGGGTGCAGAGAGTAGTGTTTGCTATAGCACAGATTCTGCCTTGACTGGCCTAGAGGAAATCAAAAGTTATATGATTGTCAATGGCAACTCTAGTTAATTTAAAAAAAATTGTTTTTGGTACCAGGAATTGATCCCAGGGGTGCTTAACCACTGAGTTAATTCCCTAAACCTTTTTATTTTTTATTTTAAGAGAGGGTCTCACTAAGTTACTTAGGGTCTCACTAAATTGCTGAGGCTGACTTTAAACTTGTGATCCTCTTACCTCAGCCTCCTGAGTCACTGGGATTATAGTTATGTGACACTATGCCCAGTTAATTAATTCAAACTAAATTTTTGGGTTTCCCCAGCCAAGTTAGATCTCAAGACATTAATCCATTATACCCAGGTTTTCATCATGGCTAAAGTTTTGTTGATTAAAATAATTTTGCTGACCATGAAGAGCATTCACTGAATGTAGTCTATAACTGAGTCAGAGCTAATCTTTTCTTCTTTAGTTTTAGGATGTTATTGGGCCATCAGAGGTGACAACTCTAAGTCAGAAACAGGTTTTGAACTTTTCTAGTTGTTCTAATCCCACCATGGGCCTTGTAGCTGACAGAGTGTGCGTGAGAGGAATCCATTATTCTTCCTGAATGTTCTCCTGAATATTCTAGGTTTATCACATTTGGGGGATTTTGAGTGTCTTTTCAGACAAGTATGGTATATTTTAGTGTTCTTAAAAAGAAACAGTCACCCATTACTGTGAAAATGCAAGATGATATAGCTGCTCTGGAAAAGTCTGCACCTCCTAAATAGGTTGAACATGGAGTTACCACTTGACTGAGTGACTCCACTCTGAAGTATATACCCAAGAGAAAGGAAAACAGGTGTCCACACAAAAACTTGTCCTAACAGCATTAGTCATAATATCAAAAAATGTTGAAACAATCCAAACTAAATAACTCGGATCACCAGATGAATGGATAAATAAAATGTGTTTTGTCCTGTCCACATAATGGAATGCTAGTCAGCTAAACCACAGAAAGGAATGAAACCTGGATAGGTGCTGCCACATAGATAAACCTTGAAAACAGGCTAAGTTAAAGAAAACAGAACATTATTATTTATGTAGGTCATATATTATAGATCCCATTATCTGAAATGTCCAAAGTAGGCAAATCCATGGAGAAAGCGTATTAGCTTGGGGAGGGAGTCATGGGGAGTGAAGTGATAACATGCTCTGGAATTAGCAATGATGGCATAGCTTAATATAATCAAAACCACAATGGCAAGAGTGCATATTATGGTATATGTATTAAATCTCAATTTTTGAAAATCGCACCAGGGACTAGTAGTCCAGAATATACCCATGTTATAGAGTATTGAAGTTGCTCATATTTGGTCTAAGAGAATCAGAATCTTTTCTTTGTCATTATTAGTCAGGGCTCTCTCTCTCTCTTTCCTTTTGCCCCCACCCTCTGCAACTATGGAGTCCTAGATGTCCCATAATTTGTCATCTGCAAACTGGAGATCTAGGAAAGTCAGTGGTGTAATTCAAAGACCTGAGAGCCAGAGAGCTGATGTTACAGATTCTATTCTGGGTCTGAGGGCCTGAGAATCAAGAGTGCTGAGGACAACGGATCAATCTCCAGGCTCAAGAGTTAGGCAGAGATAGTTCAACCTTCCTCCTCCTTTTTGTTGCACTCAAGATAATAGATAGTGCCCACTCATATTGGGGAGTGCTATCTACTTCACTCAGTCCACTGAATCAAATGCTATTCTCTTCTGGAAACACCCTCATAGACACACCCAGAAATAGTGTGAAACCACTAAGCAGTTTTCTGTGCATCCCATGTCCCAGTAGGCTGACATACAAAATAACTATCACACCCTGTTTGAGTTGACCCGATTCTTCTGTGGATACTCAGTGTAACATAAATAATATGTATATATAGCTGTACAACACTTAGCAATGGAGATACATTCTGAGAAACATAATTAGTCAATTTCTTATTCGTGTAAACATCACAGTGTGCCTACCCAAACTCAGATGGCACAGTTCAATCATTTAACATGACTTCCTGATGCAACTCTGTAAACCCAAAACATCTGAGGTTGCTGCTGGCATAACACAGTATACTGCTGTGCAGTAAACCTTTTTTTTTTTTTTCTTTTTAGTAAGTAGAAGGAGTACACTATAAAATAACAACAGAGCCACACATGGTGGCACATACCTGTATTCCCAGTGGCTTGGAAAGCTGAGGCAGGAGGATTGCAGTTCAAAGTCAGCCTCAGCAAACTAGTGAGACCCTAAGCAACTCAGTGAGACTCTGTCTCTAAGTAGAATACAAAAAGGGGCTGGGGATGTTGCTCATTGGTTAAGTGACCCTGGGTTCAATACCCGGTACCAAAAATAATAATAACAATAGAAAGTATAGTATAGTAGATGCATAAACTCTGAACAAAGAAGTTTATTATCATTATCAAGTATTATATACTATACATAAATGTTCCTCAAAGACTTGGTCCCCAGTCTGTGGTGCTATTGGGAAGTGGTGAGACCTTTAAGAGATGGGGTCTATTAAAAGAAAGTTAGGTAACTGGGGGAATGTCCTTCAAGGGGACATTGGGAGCTGGACCCTTTCCTCCCTCTGTTTTCCTGCTGCCATGACGTAAACAGATCTCCTCCATATGCATGCCATGAGGCTAAGCAAACGTGGATTGAAAATTCTGAAACTGTGAGCCCAAATAAATCTTTCCACATGATGAATTGGTTTGCTCAGGTATTTTGTCATAGCAATGGAAAGCTGACCAACAAAATAATTTTAAGTCCCTTTGAAGCTGTCCCAAGCTGTGGCTGTATTACATACAGTAGGGATGTTTACACAGCATCACCACAAACATGTGATTAATACTTTGCTCTAGGACTGGTGGACAGATATGATGTCTTTAGGTGATAGCAACTTTTCGGCTCTATGATAATCTTCTGGGACCACCATCATTTATGTGGTCTGTCATTGACTAAAACATTGTTAGGTGTTGCATGGTTGTATATGTCTGAATGGTCAAAACAAGGGAAGGAAATAACATGTTCATTTGGATTTGGGATAGACTGGACTTCCAAATGAATGCAGGTATTTTGTTGCTTAGTAAGTTTAATAAATTCATCTTTGTCAGTTGGTCTCCTTATCTCATTAACAGTTTGAAAATTACACCAAAATGAAAGCCTTTGAACATTGTTTATAAGATCTTTTTCTTCCTTTAGAAGTTCTTGCTGATGCCCAACAAAAGAGCCTTGGGCCATTTACCACCAGGGCATTATATTATAGAATTAGATGGGTTAAGATACTTGTTGACTGCATGAGGTATTGTCTGTCCTTTGGCAAACTCCTTCTCTTGTATATTTGGATATATGCTACTGTTCTTAGCCAGATGCAGTCGTACATGCCTGTGATCTCAGCAACTCAGGAGGCTGAGGCAGGAGAATGGTAAGTTTGAGGCCAAACTCACCAACTTAGTGAGACTCTGTCTCAAAATAAAAAATAGGGACTGGGGTTGCAGCTCAGTGGTAGAGCACTTGCCTTGCATGTGTGGGTTTTATCCTCAGCACCACATAAAAATAAATCAATAAAATAAAGGTACTATGTCCATTTACAACTAAAAATATATATATATGTGTGTGTGTGTAAATAAATAAATAAATAGTGCTGGTATGTAGCTCAGTGGTAGAGTACACCTGGGTTCAATCCCTAGTTCTTTTTAATTTTTTAAACATTAATCAAGTAGAAAGTTCTTTACAAAACAAGCTACTTGACTTCAAAACTATCCTTTTTGAATCAAGTCTCATGACTACATCTTGGGAAATTTTGTATTATGGTTTAGAAGTGCTTTCAAACCCTACCTATAGTTTGAATATTTATCTTTACATTAGAGTCATGTGTTGCTTAACTGTCAGAATCTCAAAAGCTACTGTGAAGCCACTGTTTAAAAAAGGAATCATGGAATGACATTCCAGAGAATGGACGTGGATCAATTATAATATCAACTCAATTTGAACAACTGATCATCAAGTGGGCACAGATTAGGAAGAAACAGAGTTGTGAAAATCTGGAGATATGACTTCGAATTTTGTGGTCTCTTCTTATAAAAAAGGAAGATTGGGAAAAGGACAAACAGGGTGCTAATTCAGATAATGAGTATCCAATGCCTAATATTAGAAATTATTTTAATTGAAATCATATCAACATCAAAGACAGTACTTAAAGATATTATTTTTTAAATTAAAAGACCCTAAAAAACTTTCTGTTTAAAATCATTACAGGGAATAAGAGGAATAAAATTGAAGGAATCACATTTCCTGATTTTAATACTTATTACCAAGACACAGTAATCAAAATAGTGTAGTACTGACATAGGACAGACATATAGGTCATTGGAATATAATTGAGTTTTCAGAAATAAATCCATACATCTGTCTATGGTCAACTGATATGTTTTCAGTACTGGGGATTGAACCAGGGGCACTCTACCACTGAGCTACATCCCCATCCCTTTTAATTTTTTTATTTTGAAAGAGGGTCTCACTAAGTTGGGTGAGGCTGGCCTTGAACTTGGGATCCTCCTGCCTCATCCTCTTGAATAGCTGGGATTACAGGTGTGGCCCACCGTACCTGGTTACTAGTCAATGGATGTTTAACAACAGGTACAAGACCACTTATTCTCCAATAAATAAATAAGTCAATAATAATCTCTTCAACAAATAGTGCTTGGTATCCACATGTAAAGGATGTAAGGTCCAAGGAAGTTGGATTCTTACTTCATATTATACACAAAAATTAACTGAAAATGGATCAAAGACCTAAATATAAGAGCTAAAGCCATGAAACTCTTATAAAAAAACATAGAGGTGAATCTTTGGCAATGGTGTCTTAGATATAATACCAAAAAGCACAGCAACAGTAGAAAAAACTATATAAATTAGAATTCATGAAAATTTAAAACTTTTGTGTATCAAAGGACATTACTGGGGGCTAGGGTTGTAGCTTAGTGGTACAGCACTTACCTAGCACATGTGAGGCACTGGGTTTGATCCTCAGCACCACATAAAAATAAATAAAATAAAGGTATTGTGTCCATCTACAACTAAAAAATATATATATATTTATATATATATATTTAAATATATATATATTTAAATATATATATATATAAAAAGGACATTACTGAAGGAGTGGAAGGACAACATGTAGACCAAGAAAAAGACTGATAATGGACTAGAATCTAGAAATATAAAGAACTTTTACAACTCAACAACAACCACAAAAAAAATTAGTAAAGGTCTTGAATAGGCATTTCTCCAAAGAAGATACACAAATGAGCTGGTAGAGGTGGTACATAAGGTAAGCCCAACTATTTGGGAGGCTGAGGCAGGAGAAGTACAAGTTGAAGTCCAGCCTGGGCAACTTATTGAGACCCTGTCTCAAAATAACAATAAAAGGACTAGGATGTGGCAGAGCATGTGTGAGGCTCTGGGTTCAATCCCCATTATTGAAAAAAAAAAGGATATACAAATGATCAACAAGAATATGTAAGCCAGGGGAGGTGGCCCACGCCTGTAATCCAGTGGCTGGGGAGGCTGAGGCAGGAGGATCAAGAGAGCCTCAGAGAGGTGCTAAGCAACTCAGTCTCTAAATAAAATACAAAATAGGGCTGGGGATGTGGCTCAGTGGTCGAGTGCCCCTGAGTTCAATCCCTGGTACCCACCCCCCAAATATATAAAGATGCTCAAAATCATTATTCATATAGGAAATGCAAATCACAATGAGATATCACTACATTCCCTAGAATGATTATCATTTTTTTAAAGAAAAAAATGTGTTGATAAGGATGTAGGGAAATTGGAACTCTCATGTTATTCATAGAAATATAAAAGTGTGGCCACTGCAGAAAATCGTTTGGTGGTTGCTAAAAACAGAATTGCCACATGACCCAAAAATTTCACTTCTAGGTCAATTTGAAAGAATTGAAAGCAGTGTTCAAACAAAGACTCATATAGGAACGCTTATAACTGTATTATTCCCAATAGCCAAAAAGTTGAAATAACCCAAATGTTCATCACCTGCTAAATGGATAAATGAATGTGGTATATCCATACAGTGGATTGTTATTCAGCCATGAAAAGGAATGAAACACTGATACATGCTACAACACTTATAAACCTTGAAAATATTATATTGGGTGAAAGAAGCCAAAAAGGTCACAAATTGTACAACTGCATTGCATTTTTATGAAACATCTGGAGTCAGTAAATCCATAGAAACAAAAGGCAGATTAGTGATTGACAGGGGCTGGTAAAGAGGGGAGAATGAAGAGTGATTGCTTACTGGGTATGGGGTTTCCTTTTGGGGCCATGAAATATTTTGGAACTAGACAGTGTTGATGATTGCACAACACTGTGACTAAACTAAATGTCACTATTGGTTAATTGTATGTTATGTGTTTTTTACCACAATGAAAAATAAGTTATAAAAATGTAAACTAAAAAATCACCAGGGTCTAAAAAGTGAGAATAAACCACCTGGTGTAGAATGATGAAGTTGCTCAGGTTTGGTCAAGGAGCCCATCAAAATATCTTCCATATTTATCCAGTATAAAGTCTTTCATACCTGCTCAAGAATTACTGGAAAAGAACACAGGGTTCCCTTGCCTGGCAAGTTAAACACACTCACATTTGTCTTTCTGTTGGTCTTATTTATCAACAATTCAAGTCTTAGCTCTTCCATTAACTGTTTGGCTTCCAGGAAGTGACTTAAGATTCTTAAATTCACTTTTCTTTTGTGGTACTGGGGATTGAACTAGGAGGTGCTTTACCACTGAGTTAAGTCCTAGCCCTTTTTGTTTTTTATTTTGAGACAGGGTCTTGCTAAGTTGCTTAGGGCCTTGCTAAATTGCTGAGACTGGTCTTGAAATTGCAATCTTCCTGTCTCAACCTCCCCAGTTGCTGGAATTACAGGCGTGTGCCACCACACTCAGCTTTAATTTACTTTCATTTAACTTTCTCTGAGCATCCGAAGTCTCTAGAATCATGCCTAGTTCATAGTAGGTGCATAATAATTATTATTTCCTTTCTTCCTTCATAGTTCAGAATTGTGAATGTATAAAATCAAGCCTCAAGGAGGTCATCCCTAAGAGGCAGGTGCTGAGGATGGATGACAGTGTGTACAGAATGGGAATCTTGACCTATTCTTTTACAACCCTTCCTGGAATGGTTAAAATGAAGAACTTACTGTGGCATGTCCTGAGACCTTGGGAAGGGCAGAACTGGACGTCAGAGGGCCACTCTAATAACCTGGCCATTAACTAGCTATGGGTCCTTGAACTAATCACTCTTACAATCTGAGTGTAGGGGCCATAGATATATTCCACATTTTTCTCCTCTTAGAGAACCATTGTGGGGAACATAACTGGCTGATGACACCAATGGCAACACTACCCTCTGTCCAAGGCCACTCCTCCCCTGGGCTGCTTCAAGTCAATGACTGAGCACAGAAGGGGTCCTTGGTGCTGAACTTTTTCTGCAGGACTGGGACTCTTCTAATGGTCAATTGGCTTGAGGACTCCTTTTATCCTGGCCAAACTTTTCTTAGCACTGCACTGAAGTTTGAAATCTTCCACCCCCAACCCTCCTTCCTTCCTACTTTCCTTTCACAGGCTCAGGCCTCCATCCCAACCTGCATACTCCTGTTTTTCTTTATCCTTCATGAGCATTTCCCCCAATAAATCTCTTACTCATCTGGTCCCACTTAATCATCTGCTTCTTGGGAAGGTCAAAATGGATGGATCTTGGTTCATTCATCCATAAATGAATGTTGTTTGAAAATATATAACAAATAGAGATAAAAATAAAAGCATTGAACAAGACCTTCAGGGTTTCTTCTAAATCTAACATCTGTGAGGAGGGGCATCATTCAAACCCAAGATAGTCAGAAGATTATTATTTGGTGAGTTGGCTAGCTCCATTGTCACTGTGAACAGAGAAACAGAAAGAGGTTTTAGTTGTGATTTAGGATTTGAAGGTTTTAAATAACATTTGCTGACAGTGAAAGAGGCTTTAGTTCTAGAAATGGGTAACTGAGAAAGGTTGGGGTATGTTCTTTTCTAAAACCTCTAACTATTGAAGCAAATCTGGCTTCTGTGTGGTGGTTATAAAAGGTAAGGTAATGAGTGAGTTAACATCATTAGAACTTTCTCTGTCCTTTAATCTGGTCACAGGCTCAGCCCTAATTCTATCTTGTTGGAGAAATCGTGGTATCCACTTGCAAACAAGCAAAGACAAGCCTGTATTGGGCATTCAGGTTGTCCCTCATGCTGGCTTAATGTGAAGCAGCCTCCAAGTCCCTTTCATATCAACCCATTCCTTACCTGTTTCTCCTCACAGGCTGTACCAAGCATTATATTGCCATTTTACAGATCAATAAGTTAAGGCCTAGAGCACTCACATGACCAGTCAACTGTCACACAGATTTGATGTGGAAGATCTAGCCCTGGAATCTGGCCTTCTGTTTCTTTTCTTTTGTTTCTATTTTGGTATTTTTTTTAAATTGAGCTTATTGCTGAAGGTTACTGTTAAAACTGGTGGTTCAATCAGGAATAAGGCAAGAATGTTCCCCTTACCATTTTTCAACATCATTCTAGAAGTCCTCACTAATGCAATAGGATATGAAAAAGAAATGAAAGTATACAGATTAAAAGGGAGGAATCAAATTGTCTTTGTTTACAGATAACATGCTCATTTATATAGACAATCTGAAAGAAGTCTTCTGGAATTAATAAGTGATTATAGTATTATGGTTTGGTTATGAGGTATCCCCTGAAAGCTCATGTGTGAGACAATGCAAGAATTTTCAGAGGCAAAATGATCATATCATGAGAGCTGTAACTTAATCAGTGAGTTAATTCATTTGATTAAGAATTTGAAAGGACTACTGTACTGGGTGGTAACTACAGCAGGCAGGGGATGACTGGAGGAAATAGATCACAGTGGCAGGGGTGGCAGTGAGGCTTCTGGGGTTTATATTTTGTCCCTTGGTCCTTGTTCCCTCTCTCTGCTTTCTGGCTGCTGCAAGTTGAGCAGCTTTCCTTTGCCATGCCCTTCTGCCGTGGTGTTCTGCCTTACCTCTGGCCCAGAGCAATGCAGTCAGTCAACCATGGATGGAAGCATCTGAAACTGTGAGCCAAAATAAACTTTTCTTTCTCTAAGTTGTTCTTGTCAGGTACTTTAGTCACAGAAACAGAAAGCCAGCTCAGTAAGACTGTAGGATACAAGGTTAATATACACAATTCATTTGCTTTCCTATATGCCACTGATGAACAAATAAAATTTGAAATTAAAGCATTAAATTGACCTTAGGACTCCCAAAATAAACTATTTAGGTACAAATCTAACAAAATGTGTAAAAAACTATATGAGGAAAACCACAAAACTCTGATCAAAGATATCAAAGAAGAATAAATATGGGATGGGGAGATAGCTCAGTCAGTAGAATGCTTGCCTTGCATGCACAAGGCCCTGGGTTCGATCCCCAGCACCGAAAAAAAAAAAAGAGAGAATAAATATGATGAATGATATTTCATTTTCCTGGATAGAAAGACTCAATATTGTCAAAATGTCAGTTGTCTCTAATCTGATCTATAGATTCAATGCCAATTCCAATCAAAATCCCAGCACATTATTTTGTGGGTATCAACAAACTAATTCTAAAACGTATATGGAGAGACAGAAGACCCAGAAGAACCAACTTAATGTTGAAGGAGAAAATTAAAATTAAAGAAATGATACTACCCAACTTCAAGGATTACATAGATAGTAATTAAGATAGTATGGTATTAGTGAAAGAACAAATAGATCAATGCAACAGATTAGACAGCACAGAAATAGGCCCACATAAATAATTAACTGGACTTTGACAAAAGAGGAAGGCAATATAATGGAGCAAAGATTTTTTTTTCAACAAATGCTGCTAGAACACACATACCAAAAGCAAAAACAAAAACAAAAACAAAAAAACAATCATCTGGACAAACACCACCTTTCACAAAAATTAACTCAAAATGGATTGTAGACCTAAATGTAAAATACAAGATGGCAAAACTCCTAGAGGATAACATAGGGGAAAAAAACTAACTGACCTTGGGGCGACAATGATTTTTTAGGTACAACACCACATTATGATAGGCCGACTTCATCAAAATAAAAATCATTATTTTGTGAAAGACAATATGAGGAGAATAAGACAAGTCATAGACTGGGAGAAAATATTTGCAAAAGACACACCTAATAAAGGGCTAGTATTGAAAATACACAAGAGCTCTTAAAACTCAACAAGAAAATAACCCAATTAAAAAATTGACAAAAGACCTGATCAGATTTTACCAAAAAAGATATACACATGGCATGCAAGTATGTGAAAAGCTGTTTAGAAACATGTAATTAGGAAATTGCAAATTTATCAATTAGAATGGCCAAAAACCAAAACACTGATACTACCAAATGCTGATAAGGATTTGAATCAAGAGAAATCTTTGTTCACAGTTGGTGGGACTGCCAAATGGTATAATCACTCTTAAAGAGTTTGGCAGCTTCTTACAAACCAAAATATATGAATTAGCAGTCACACTCCTTGTAGTCACACAAAGGAACTGAAAACTTATGTGAACTCCAAATTTTGCATGTGGATGTTTATAGCAGCTTTATCCATAATTGCCCAAATTTGGAAACAACCAAGATGCCCTAGAGTAGGAGAGTGGATAAATTGTTGTGCATCCAGTTAACAGAATATCAATTTGGCACTAAAAATAAGTGAACTATCAGGACATGAAAAGACATGGAGGAACATTAAATGCATATTACTAAGTGAAAGAGGCCCATCTGAAAAGCCTATATACTGTTTAATTCCAACTAAATGACATTCTGGAAAAGGCAAAACTACGGAGACAGTAAAAGGATAAGTGGTTGTTAGGGGTCAAGGAGGGAGGGATGCCTAGATGGAGCCCAGAGGATTATTAAGGCCGTGAAAATATTCTGTATGACAATACAATGGTGGATAAATATCACTATGAAGGTTTATGGAAAATATTATTCTTACAAGACAGCCCTGGGGAAAAATGGAAAGATTGTGTGTCTTGGGAGGAGGGAAGGAAATTAGTCAAATAGTAAACCTCTCCCAGTAAATCCATTTCCAGTAACAATGGGCCCCAACGAAAAAAGCAAACTTTCATTCCTTCTGGAGTTTATCCCCAGCATCTCCACCAAAAGCAAACATCCATCCCTTCCCAACCACAGTGGGTCTTGAAAGGAGGACTGTCGTGGGCAGTGAGTAAGACAGGAATCAGTTTGGTTCCAACAAGTGGATTTCATTCATGCAATGCACACTCAACTTAACATTCCTAATAATAGCAAGTCACGAATACACTCCCTAGAGTCCAATCCCCAAGAACTTACTCAATGCAATGTCTCTTAACCAAGAAGCCAGTCAACAAGACCGAGGGGATTCTTCTCAGCTCAGCTCCTCGGATGTCTTTGGATGTCCTCGGGTATCCGATAAGCTGGAGGTTGGATCGCAGTTGTCATCACAGGAGAGGTGGTCAGTCATCTGGCCTCAGTGACAATGGTCAATCAGCAATCAGCGATGGTGTGGACAGCAGCCGGGGCAGTCAAGAGACAGAGCGACATGGAGTCCTCTGGTCATGGTGCTGCTGACAGTTTGCTCCAAAAGTCCAGGGGTTTGAGTGGTGATTTTCAGCCCAGTCATGCTCTGGTCTTCATTGATAAAGACCAGAACACGACTATACTAGAGCCACCACTCAAATCATAGATAAAGGTTCATATCAGCATTGTTCAGGAGTGTCATCCTGCTACACAGTAAGTTTGTCACCGGGCGCCTTTTATGATTTTAGTTTTACAAGTCCAGGCAAATACCAAATACAGTTTATTATTACTTCATAACTCACAACTATAGCAATTCCTATTATTTCCTTGTCTCATTACAAGGACTCAGATACTGAAACGCTGGGCTCTGGAGTTCTACCCTTTTCCATTGATGATGAGTCCTGGAAGGAGAAAAGTAAATAGTGAAGCTCTGGGAAACAATGGGTCCCAGAGGAAGAAGATAAGCAGTGGACACGGAGTTCTGAGCATCTCCCAGTGACCAGTGATTATGAGTTCTGGGCTTTTACATCTTCTTTCCTGACTGTCCAAACCAACAGGTTCTGCCTCAGTTTCCAATTCACCCTCATTGTGAACTATAAAACAGACTCATTCTGTAACCAACCGTCATTTTTCCACCCCAAAAATGGGCCCCTTCAGTGCCTGATTGATGGACTCCACTGCTGCAGAATAGAGGAAAACTTGCTGATCTGTTTGAGGTCTGCTTCCATCCCAGTTATTTGTGCTTCCATAATGGTGCGAAACTGTGTTGGTTATTTTTGCTTACACACCGTAACATTTGTCAAAATCCATAGAATGTATAATACCAATTGTGAGCCTTAATGTAAACTATGGACTCTGGGTGGCAATGATCTATCAATGTAGGTTCATCAATTGTTAACAAACATATAACCCGTGGCACAGGATGTCCATGGGGAATTGTGTTTGTGTGTAGAGAACATACAAAGGAATTCTCTGTACTTTCTGCTCTATCTGCCCTGAAACTAAAAGTGCTCTAAAAATTAAAGTTTGGGAGTGGTGGGAATGGGTAGAGACAGTCAGCCAGTCAAGGTCCTTCCAGACCTAGGGAATTTCTGGTAATGTTGGGTGTTGGGGAGGAGGAAGGGGAAGGGGGTTGAAGTAGCTCCCTAGAATTTCTTTTGTGTGGTACCAGGGATTGAGCCCAGGAACGTTCAACCACTGAGCATGTCACACCCCCAGTCCATTTTTATTTTGAGACAGGGTCTTGCTAAGTTGCTGAAGCTGGCTTTTAACTTGCGATTTTCCTGCCTCAGCCTCCTGAGCCCTAGAAAATTTTAAAGTTCCTGATTTTGTAGCAGAGCCATGTCTGGAACTACAATACTACCCTATTCTAAGATGCCTGCTCATGTAAAAGTCCTCAGGTATGGCCTTACAAATTTTAAACTCCGCAAGGCCTCATTATGCTAGGTCTTGGTCCTAAAGGCAAGCCTGTTTTCAAAGTCAAGGTTACTTAAACCCTACAATTCCAAGGGGAGGAGAAAGCATCATCCCATGTACGGAACGCAGAGGCGGAGGGAGTTAAGCACCGACTAACTTATTATAACCCCTAAATGGGCTACAGCTAATAAATTTTGAAAATCAACCACGGTCAGCATTTGTTTCCTTTAATCCGTTGGGGTGAGGGGTGGCCTATTCATTTCAAACCATAGCTGCAACTTAGCAAGGAGAGGGTACCACGTGAACACGGAAACCTAAAACTCGTCTACTCTATCTGGGTGATGGGCGCTGGGCCCTGGGCGCTGGGCGCTGGGCGCTGGCCGGGGAGGGTAGGGAGGGACGGACAGGATGGGAAGCAGGAGCTTGTCGTGAAGATTTGCAAGGGGGATGGCCCCCCGGAAACCTGCACCAGGAAGTGGGAGTGCTGAACCCCGATTCCAGCCCAGATCCCATGGAATATAAGTAGGTGGCACGCGTAAAACGAGATCTCTTGCACATTTCTGAACTGTCGCGGGGCCTGCCCTCACGGTGCTGTCCCAACATCTCAAATTTCCCGGGCGCCCCGCCCCTTAATTGCTTGCCCTCCAGTTTCCTAGGAGTCGCACCGGAAGTGGCCTCATGACGGCAGCGTGGAGACGCGGGGGCGCTTCCGGCACAGCGACTGTGGTTGTGGGGGTGGGGTGGAGAAGCCCCCTCTGTGGGTCTTTTCGCGCTACGGGGTCGGCTTGGTGTGGTGTGTGGAGGAGGCCCAGGCCAGACGGCGCGGAGGTGGGAGCGAAGGGAGGCGGCTCGTTGTGGGTGCCTGTGGGAGGGGGCTTTTGGGGTTGCCATCCGGTTTGCTTTTAGACCCTAGGGTTCCAGGCCTTGTAAGCCTTGATAGAGGCGGGCGCGAGCTCGGGGGGAGAGCGACCCTTCGAGTTCGCCACTTTATAGGGGTGGTCCCAGAATTTTGGTTTGAGGTGGGAGGCCGAGGACAGAGGGATTCCGAATAGTGTGGGGACTGTGTGAAGCACTAGAGGCCTGGGCTCTTGGTCCTCCTTGTTCGTGGCTGCCGCCGCTCACTCGCTCGCTCTTTGCTTCGTGCCTCTCTTTCCTTTGGACAGTGGGACGAGTGGTAGGGGAGAGCGCGAGCGCCTCATACTTGACTGATAGCTTGAGCACAGAGGTGAACGGGATGCTGGAGGAGAGAGGGACTGAGAAATTGATACCTGACAGGGTACAGCTTCTGAACCCGCCGACTTCCCCTCGATTCATTCTTGCCCTTTGTAAGTCTGCCGTTCTTCTTACCAGTACCCTTTGTGTGACGTCGATTCTTTTTATCCATAATTGACTTGTTTAGTGGTTCAGTTGTTTTGGTGTGCGGGAGGAATAGCCCTTGTTGCCTTGACCAGGTGATACTCAATCTCCCAGTTGCAGAATTTGGAGTGGTTTTAATCCCCTCCTGTTGGTACAGGTGAGGAACTCCGGGAACTCGAGTGTTTTTTCTTCCCTAGCCACAGATTAAACTGTTTAACTCCCCTGTCTGTCACATATGGGTCTTAATTCCGACAATATAAATGAGCAGTTTTGTATTTCAGCTGGAAACCTCAGATGGATTCTCATGCTTTATTTTTTTTTTAAGTTGTGAAGGAAGGAGATTTATTTTGCCTCTTCTTTTCGAGTGAATGATAGTTAGTTGTACTTGGTACAAAAATTCTTTCTCGTTAGTTTCTAGGTTTTTTGTTTTGAGATAGGGTCTCGATAAATTGCCAAGGCTGCCCAGGAACGTGTAATCTTCCTTCTTTGGCCTCCCATTTAATCAGGATGACAGGTGTGGGCCATTTTGGGGAACTTGTTATCTCCGTATGAAGTGAAAATGGTTGCAAGGAGCGTGAGTTTTTAATTGCCAGGAATATTTTAGTGGAACTTCCTTGTGGGGTTTGGTCTGTAGACAAGTGTCTCAAACTTTTTTGGCCTGTGGTAAAAGTGTTTTACCTTGTCAGTCCTGCTGGTGTGCACACATACTAATAGAAAGTTTACTTACCCTTTCTACAAATGATGCCATCTGACATCCTCCATTTCATTAAAAAAAATAATAAAACTGGCAGTTTCTAATAAAGCAAAATACAGTATCTACTCTGATTTCCTGTGTAATGTGCACAGCAGAAATGGGTACATTTGCCAACTATGAAAATATGTATATATGAATGTGAATTATCTATATTAATAATTTGGAATTGAAAATAATCCTACTGTCTACCAACAGTAGAATGGATAAATATGTCAATGCATGCTTACAGGATACAGCACAGGCAAAAAAGAATTAACTTTTGGTATGTGCAAGAATAGGGATGAATTTTACAGGTGTACTACTGAGCAAAGGAAGCCAACTACTTTAAAGAGAGTCGCTATGATTCCATTTATATGAAGTTTTAAAATAGACTAAATGGGCTTTCATTATGTCAGAATAATGGCTACCTTTAGTAGGGTACAATAGAGCCTTCAGGGGTATTTGGGTGGTGGTTACATGGGTGAATTAATGTGTAAAAAATTCATAAAGCTGTATGCTTAAAACATGTAGACTGCTATATATGTCATAATTTGACATAAAGAAAACAAAAGGCATCAAAGATAGTAGTCCCTTTATAGCTCCTTTATTTCCTGCTTCAGCTGTGACTCTTGAAGTAGGGGTTTTCACCCTGTAATGGATGAAGCACTCTTCCTTAGTGTCTTCATCTGTTGAACCCAGTGGTGGCACTCTTATTTAATTTAGTATTTTGTGTAGAAAAAGGAATTTTCTTTAATTAATGCATAATAATTATACAGAATAGTGGGATTCATTGTGGCATGTTCATACATGTACATGATATACTTTGCTCAGTTTCATTCCTTAGTTCCTCCCACTGCCCTCCTCTTCTCCCTCCTTCTAAACCTACTGGTCTCCTTTCTGTTAGGAATTTTCTTTATAGAATAAACCTATTTGATGATTTTTCTTTTTTTTTTTTTTTTTTTTTTTTTTTTTTTTTTTTTGCGGTGCTGGGGATCGAACCCAGGGCCTTGTGCTTGCAAGGCAAGCACTCTACTGACTGAGCTATCTCCCCAGCCCCCTATTTGATGAATTTGGAATAAAGCATTAATGTGTTTTACAGAGGAACTTTTCCACAAAAGGAAAGGGCAGTTTGTTACACATTTAGTAGTTATTTTTTAAAAAGTTTCAGAACTAAATAGAAAAACTGCATCCACATTTTCAGAGTTTTAAAAATTTGATTTAGATTGGGCATGGTGGTGCATGCCTGTAATCTCAACAACTTGGGAATCTGAGGCAGAAGGATTGTAAGTTTAAAGGCCTCAGCAATTTAGTAAGGCCCTAAAGGACTGGGAATGTAGCTGAGTGATAAAGTGTCCTGGGTTCAATTCCTTGTACCCAAAAAGAAGAAAAATTATTTTTCTCTTTAAAATTTTGTTATTAGCATAGTATAAACCTGAATGTAGAGCATCAGGATACTAAAGATATATGTTGAATGGAAAAATAAAAACTTTTTCCTATCCGGATAATTTCTGGTGTTTTTAAAATTCGTATCACAGCTTTTTATTCTGCATCTACCTAAAATAACCATTGGGATGGAGTATAAGTAATAGGGAAGGAAGTTTGTGCTTTTTTGACATTAAATAGGCAAAGTCTGATCAGGAAGGGAAAATAACCTCAAGTGTTTGTATTTTGTGCCTTTTTTTTTAAACATCATCATCATTGTGGCAGTTAATATAGCATTAGAAATTCACCTGATTTCTTAAACTCATATATATTGATAATTGCTGCAACCCTGTGATGGGTATGTGAGGTTCATTATGCTATTCTCTCTGCATTTGTGTAAGTTTGAAAATTTATATGTGTTAAATATGGATGAGCCTACTGGTTCATTTTTTTTATTTTCTGTTTTGTTAACATAGTTTTTTGATACTTAGTTAGATCACTGGATAACAATGAGTTTGATTTATCTTAGAGATGGCTTTCATGGTCTGTTTCTGACAAGACATATTCTTTTTACCATAGGAGTTTTTTTTTTTTGTTTTTTTTTTTTTAAATTGCTCCTTTATATTCCTTCCTCCATCCCTTTTTCTTTCTTTTGGACCCCACATTTTTTGAAAGTATATGTCTAAAATTAACTTTTGAGTGATTAACTTCTCCCACATTTATTATATCTAATTCATTCATTCATTGAATATTTATTTTTAATATTTTAGTATTTTAAATTCAGAAATCAAATCTAAATGATAAATATTTATTTATTGTATTCCTCTTCCATTTCAGGCTATCTTCTTGGCTAAAGAAGACAGATATTCTTGGCCCTATTCTTGTAGGGTGACAACACAGTATAAACAAACAAGGAAATTTAGATGGTGATTTCATTTCAAAGTCATAACAGAAGGTGAAGTTTGAAGAGTGATGATGAATGTTAGACTGGGTAGCCAGGGAAAATTTCTTTGGGTTGCTAACATTTAGCAGGTAAATGAAAGACAAGGTGGAACTAGCCATTCATAGAGCTGGCAAAAGAGTGTTCTGGAAATACTACCTGGTGCAAAGTTCTGGAGGAACAGGCCTGATGTGTTTGAGGAGTATTAGGAAGGCCATTGTGTCTGGAGAATAGGGAAAAGGGAGTGTTTTGATTTCTTTAACCTTCTAGAAAATCTTGAAATATGATAGTGTAAAACATGTTTATTTTTCTCTTTCACATTGTTTTGACTATTCTTAGTATTTTGCATTTCCGTATATATTTTAGAATCAGCTTTTCAATTTCTCCAAAAAGGCCAGCGAGGATTCCCCCCCCCCCATAGGATTTTGGGTGCGATCTCAAGGCTTCCTTCATGCTAGGCATGCACTCTACTACTGACTGAAACCTCCAACACCTTAACTAGGGTTTTGATTCATATTTGTATTTGATCCATAGATCCAGATGGGCTGGGAATGTGACTTAGTGCTTAAGTGCCCCTGGGCTCAGTCCCTGGTACCAAAAAAATAATAAAAGTTTAAAATACCATTTATAATAGTATTAAAAATATAAAATACTAAGGAATAAACCTTAGGAATAAAAAGTTTGCAGAAGCTATATAATGAAAACTACAAAAGACTGCTCAGAAAAATTTGAAAATCTAAATGGAGAGAGGGGTATCATTTAGAGGTTAAAGAACTTAAATGTCAGTTCTCCCATACGGATTAAACCCAGGAACACTCTGTCACTGAGCTACATTCCTGTGCAGTAGTAAGAAGTAGAGCTTCTATGTACCCTATTTAGTTTCTCCCATTGGCAACATCTTGCAGAACCATAGTACAATATCACTATTAGGATACTGACGATGATACAAACATTTTCATTACCACCAGCATCCCTCATTCTCTTCTTTGAAAATATTACTTTTGTTCCACCCTATGCCTCCCTTAACCTCTGGAACCTCTATCTGTTCTTCATTTCCATTATTTTGTCTTTTCAAGACTGTTACTTGAACATAATCATGCAAATGTAACCTTTGAAAGTTGGCTTTTTTACTTTTTCCCTCCCATGGTATAGATTTACCAGTTTGTTTATTAACTTGTTGAACATCATCTGGGTTGTTTGTAGTTTGTGGCTATTTTGAGTAAACCTGATATAAACATTTGTGCACGGGTTTTTGTGTGAACTTGTTTTTCTTTCTCTTAGATAAATGACCAGGAGTACGACTGCCAAGTCTTATGGTAGTTGCATGCTTAGATTTCCAGCCCAGTTGTTGCCCAGTTGTTTTCTAGACAAGCAATTTATACGTATTCAGTTTTTCCACAACTTAGTAGCACTTAATGTTATTACTATTTTTTATTTTAGCCATTTTGAAAGGTGTATAGTGTGTATCTCATTGTGTTTTTTAAAATTTTCAGTTGTAAATGGACACAATACCTTTATTATATTTATTTTTAGTTGATGCTGAGGATGGAACCCAGTGCCTCACATGTGCCAGGCAGGCACTCTACCTCTGAGGTACAACTCCAGCCCTCATTGTGGTTTTAATTGCATTTTCCTAATTAATGATGTTGAACATCCTTTCATGTGCTTATTTGCCATCTGTATATCCTTGCTGGTGAAATATCTTTTGTTCTTTTTCCAGTTGGATTGATTTTGAAAATCCTGGGTGTATTCTAGATACTAGTACTTTTGTTTTTGTCAGGTACATGGTTTGCAAACATTTTCTCTCAGCCTGTCTTTTTATCCTTATAACAAGCCTTTGCCAGAACAAAAGTTTTTAATTTTCAGTAAGTACAGTTGGTCAGTTTTTTGTTTTGTGAACTGAACTTTTGGTATCAAGTCTGAGGAACTCTTTATGCCTTGGATCCTGAAGGTATCTCTTACATTTTTTTCTAATAGTTCTGGACTTTGGTGTTTTACATTTAAGTTCCTGATCCATTTTGAGTAAAAAAAAATTTTTTTGTTTTGTTACTGAGGATTGAACTCAGGAGCACACAACCACTGAGCCACATCCCTAGCTCTTTTTTGTATTTTATTTAGAGACAGGGTCTCACTGAGTTGCTTAGTGCCTCACCATTGCTGAGGCTGGCTCTGAACTTCCGAGCCACTGGAATTACTGGCATGCACCACTGGGCCTGACTTCAGTAAATTTTTGTATAAAATATGAGACTTAGATTGAGATTTCCTTTTTTTTTGTACTGATGGGTGTCCATTTGTTTCAGTACTAGAAAAGTTCTGTTGCTGTGTTTGATTATTTCTGTATTTGTCAAAACTCAGTTGAACATATTCGTGTGAATCTATTTCTGGGTTTTTTATTTTCGTTATGTCTTTTCCTCCTCAAGTGCCACATAATCATGGTTACTAGTTATAAGTAACCAAGTCTTAGAATCAGGTACACTGATTGTTTCTACCTTCTTGTCCAAATTGATTTATTTTTGTTCCTTTACTTTCCATATACATTTTAGAATAATCTTGTCTTTATCTACACAACAAATTGTGCTAGGATTTTGATAGAAATTGCGTCAATCCTGTATAACAATTTGGGGAAAATGGATATATGTTGAATCTTTCAATCCATGAATGTGGTACATCTCTCAATTTATTTAATGCTTTTGATATTTTTTTGTCAATGTGTAGTTTTCAGCATGCAAATCCTGTACATGTTCTGCTAGATTTGCTTCTAGTATTTCATTTTTTGAGCAGTTGTAAATACTATTATGTTTTTAATTTTAGTGTCCATGTGTTTATTGAAATAAAATTGACTTATTGCAAGATCTTCCAGTGCTGTGTTGAATAAAAGTAGTGAGAGTGAACATCTGAACCCTTTTAGAGGAAAAGCATCCAGTATTAAGCATAGGAGTTTTTAGATAATTTATCAAATTGAGGGGGTTTCCTCTTCCATTTTTTTTTTGCTGAATTTTGTCATGACTTTTCTGCATCAATTATGATCACATGACTTCTTTAGCCTGTTAAGATTCCATTCATTAGTTTTCTAATCTTGAGCCAACATTGCATTTGTGGACTAACTTCCACCTGATCTTGGTGTATAATTTTTTTTTTTTTTTTTTTTTGTGGTACTGGGGATTGAACCCAGGGCCTTGTGCATGCAAGGCAAGCACTCTACCAAGTGAGCTATATCCCTAACCCTGTATAATTCTTTTTATTGTTGAATTTGATCATCTGGTATTTTGATGAGGAATTTTGTGTCTTTTCATGAGGGGTATTATTTTGTAGGTTTTTCAGTTTTGTACTCTTTGGTTTTGGTATCAGAATAATTTTTCTGTGTTTATTGATGTTTTTCTCATTTTATTAAATGATATAAAATTGATTTAAATATCAAACCAACCTTGCATTTTAGGAATAAATATCTAAATAATATGGTATTTAATGGTTCATGATTATTACTGGATTTGATTTGTTAATATTTTGTTGAGGATGTCTTGTCTGTATTTGTGTGGGTTTTTTTTTTTTTTTTTTTTTTCTTTTTGTAATGCTTTTGTGGGGAGCTTTTCACATCAGGGTTATACTGACCTTCAACAAGCTGGGAAATATTTCATTCTCCTATATTTTATGGAAGTTTTTTTTTTGTTGTTTTTATTTTTGAAATGGAGTCTCACTGTGTTGCCCAAGCTAGTTTTAAACTCCTGGACTTGAGTGATTTTTGTCTCAGCCTTCCAAGTAGCTGGGACAATAGTACATGTCACCATGTACCTTTTTTGAAAGTTTGTGTGAAATTGGCAGTAGTTCTTAAATGTTTGATAAAATTAACCTGTAATGCCATCTAGGCTTAGAGTTTTCTTCATGTAAGCAGTTTTAGGTTTGGAGCAAAATTGAACAGAAAGTACAGAGCTCGCATATATCTTCTGCTTCTCCTACCATGCCTCCTCCACTATATGCTTAGCCAATACATTTTGGTTTGTAAAAAACTGTCAAACTTTTTCAGGTGACTTTACTATTTTGCATGCTCACTAGCAGTGAATTAGGGTTCCTGTTCCTCCATATCCTTGGTAGCATTTAGGATGTCAGTGTTTTTGGATTTTGGCCATTCCAGTAGGTGTATAGTAGTGACTTGATTTTTTAAAATTCATTTCTGTAATATGGAGTGTCTTTTCATGTACTTCTTTGCCTGTTGTGTATATTTAATGAGGTGGCAAGTTCTTTTGCCTTTTTTTTTTTTTTTGAATATATTTTTAGATGTTGATAGACCTTTATTTTATTGATATTTATATGTGGTGCTGAGGATTGAACCCAGTGCCTCACACATGCTAGACAAGTGCTCTGCCACTGAGCCATAACCTCAGCCCTCTTTTGCCTTTTTTTTTTTTTTTTGAGAGGTGGGTACCAGAGATTGAACACAGGGGTATTTAACCACTGAGCCACATCTCCAGTTCTTTTTTATGTTCTATTTTGAGATAGAGTCTAAGTTGCTTAGGGCCTCGTTCAATTGCTGAGGCTGGTCCTGAACTTGCAGTCCTCCTGTCTCAGCCTCCCAAGTCACTGGGATTATAATTGTGTGGTACCATGGCTGACTTTTGCCCATTTAAAAAAAAAAATTGTAGTTGTATGTGGACAGCATGCCTTTATTTATTTTTATGTGATGCTAAGGATCAAACCCAGTGCCTCACACATTCTGGGCAAGCGCTCTGCCACTGAGCTATAGCCCCAACCCTTTTGCCCATTTTTTAATTGGGTTGTTTTCTTGTTGTTTTTAAGAGTTCTTGGTATATTTTAGATAACAGTTCTTTATCAAATGTTTCTTTTACAAATGCTTTCTTTCAGTCTATGGCTTGTCATATTTTCTTGGCAAATTCAGTTTCTAAAATAGCACAGAGCTATCCAAGTCTTCTAATTCTGTGTCAGTTTTGATAACTTAATGTCTTTCAGATAATTTTCCTATTTTATCTAAGTTGTTAAATTACTGGCATCTTTTTAAATTTCTGTGATGTCCCTTTGTTCATTCCTGATATTGGCCGTATTATCTTTTTTCTTGACTAAAGATTTTATTAATAACTTTCAAAGAGCTAATATTATTTCTTATTTCATTGAATCTTCTTTATTTCCTTTCTATTAATTTTGGGTTGGTGTGCAATTTTTTTCCCCAAACTTCTTAAGATGGAAGCTTATATCATTGACTTTACATATTTCTTTTTTTTATTTAATTAAAACTTTTAAACTGATATATAAAACATAAAAATTATACATATCGCCAGGTGTGGTGGTGTCTAACTTTAATCCTAGCTTCTAAGGAGGCTGAGGCAGAAGGTTCACAAGTTCAAGGCCAGCAACTTAGCGAGACCCTGCCCCAAAATAAAATTTGAAAAGGGTTGGAGGATAGCTTTGTGGTAGAGCATACATGAGACCCTGGGTTGAATTCCCAGTACCACACACACAAAATATATATATATAATTTTACATATTTATTGAGTACCATGTAATGTTTTGATACATATATAAATCGTATAATATTTCAATCAGGATAAACATATTTATCTTCTCAAACATTTGTAATTTATGGTGAAAACATTCAAAATCTTTTCTTTCTTTTTTTTTTTTTTTTTATATGAGGGATTGAATTCAGAGGTGCCTTATCACCAAGCTACATTCCCAGTCCTTTTTATTTTTTGTTTTGAAACAAGTCTTGCTAAATTGCTGAGACTGGCCTCCAATATGTGATCCTTCTGCTTCAGCCTCCTGAGTCTCTGGGATTACAGGTGTGTGCCACTGCACCTAGCTCAAAAATCTTTCTTTTCTAAAAGAAACATTTAAAACTATAAATTCCCCTTTTAAGCACATTTCACAAATGTTGGCATGTTGTGTTTTTGTTATTGTTGATTTCAAACTATTTTCTAATTTTCCTTTTGATTTCTTCTTTGACCTATAGTTTATTTAGAAACGTCTTACCTAATTTCTAAATATTTGGGCATATTCTAAATATTATGAATTTCAAATTTAATTCTGTTGTGGACAGAATATACTCTGGGGTGTCAGTCTTTTGAAATTTATTGATAATTGTTGAAGGCCCACCATATGTTGATGAACATTCCATGTGGACAATGTATATTCTGCCAGGCACAGTGGTACGTTCCTATATTCCTGGTAACTCGGAAGTCTAAGGCAGGAGGATCCTAAGTTCAAAGCCAGCATCAGCAACTTAGCAAGATCCTTTCTCAAAATAAAAAATAAAAAGGACTGGGGCTGTGGGGATGTTACTCAGTGGTTAAGCACTCTGAGTTCAATCCCTGGTACCAAAAAAAAGAAAAAAAAATGTATATTCTGTAGTTGTTAGGTGTGGTGTTCTGTGGTGCCTTCACTTGGGTTTTTCTGGAATTCAGAATTTATAATTAGCATTATTTCCAGGCAACATATTCTCTTTAACAGCATTTTAATGGAAGATTTATTAAAATATAATTGAGTAATATATAAGTATATAAAACAGTATAAACAATTGTAATTTGTATAATTTGATGTCTGGTCAGTATTTAATGTATGCATTTTAAAGCAGTTCTAAAATCTTTGTATACATGAAGTAATACTTCTTATTAATATGCATACTCCTGGAAAAACTTTTAAAAAATTTTTTATGCTTTATTTCCTCAGTTAAGGATGTGATAGAATATGTATTATCAACCAGTACTTGGTATGGAGCCTGTTTTAATAATTGCTGAATTTAATTGAAAATGTCTGGGTGTACTGAATGTTTCCTTCTCTTCACAGTGGTCTCACATCTAAACCATGGCTACAGATTGGCTGGGCAGTATTGTGTCCATCAATTGTGGAGATAGCTTGGGCGTCTATCAAGGAAGAGTGTCAGCAGTGGATCAGGTCAGCCAGACCATTTCTCTCACCCGGCCTTTCCACAATGGAGTGAAGTGTCTTGTGCCAGAAGTCACCTTCAGGTGAGGATCCTGTCTTCTTCCAAATCCGGGGTGCTTGAACCTATGTCTGATTGCTAGTGTTCTTTTGGGTGAGGCTGCTTTTGAGTAGAGTCTTGTCAAGTGTGAGATTTTGCAGTTGTAGATCTTAGAGTTTAGCTGCTGTTCTCAGCAGAGGCTTTGTGTTGTAATTAGCTTTCAGCTAATGATTCAGGGTTTGTGAATCTTGTTTCTTATCTCTGTCAAATCTCTGTCAAGCTCAGATCTTTATATTATTCAGCATGACCTTCTTTTTTCTTTTATGGTTTCAGATTACTTTCTCAATTTTGTATTTATGCTTTCTCATGTTGAATGTCCTTATTAGTTTTTCTCCTGCATAAATATTTCTCTTTGTAGATTTTGTATTATTATAAGTTATCCCCAGAAGCATACTGTCGCCAGTAGCTAAAGTCCTTAGTTTCAGGAGAGTCCTTTCTTTGTATTTGCCAACAGGTCTCAGGTTCATTGTGTATTCATGTATCTCTTTTCACCACTTTTAACAGCCTCCTATTCTTATGTACTCCCCAAAAAAGGTGAAGGCTGTCAGGCAAGAGCTTCCTTCCTTGATTTTCTGAGTAGTTCCCCAATTCTTTCCTTACATATACCCATATATAACCTTTTTCTGTGAGTATACCCATTCTTAATGCTTGCCTCCTTAGCAAAATGCAGACTTGTAAGGGGTAGATATTTGTTGTTGATCCCATTTTCGTTTTTGTTATCACTATTATGATTTTAAAACTTGGACTTTTTTATGTATTTCAGGGCAGGTGATATAACAGAATTAAAGATTCTGGAAATACCAGGTCCTGGAGATAACCAACATTTTGGAGACCTTCATCAGACAGAATTAGGCCCCTCTGGTGTTGGGTACCAAGTGGGTATCAATCAGAATGGCACAGGCAAGTTGGTCAAGAAGCCAGTCCATTCCAGCAGTGCTCCTCAGAACATCCCTAAGAGGACAGATATGAAGAACCAAGAAGTTACCATTTCTCCCCAGCAGCAGCAGTGCTCAAAGAGCTATGTGGATAGGCACATGGAATCCCTGAGTCAGTCCAAAAGTTTCCGTCGGAGGCACAACTCCTGTAAGTAGGGTCATGTTGTTGTTTCTTTTCAGCTTAATGTTTGAAGGCTGTAAGCTCTTATCCACTGCTGCTTTTTAAACAGGTCCTTCATTACTCTAATAAAAAGGTTGTGACAGAGCTTCTCAGATACATATATGGTTCTCTCATTCTGCGTCCCTCAAGATGTCAAAGGCAAGGAAGTGAGCTGTTTCAGATGCACTCAAGCTTCCTGCCACTCTTATCACTTTCCTTCCTTCAGGAAAAGTCAAGGATCTGCTTAGAGTTCATTTAGATTGTGAATGTTGTTTTAAATATGACATCCGATGGTGTTGTGATATCTGAATTGAACCTGCATGTGGGCTATTCTAGGAAATTCTTGAGTGACTTTTTCTTTTTGTTGTTTGACTCCAATCCTCAGTTAAAGGAGAGGTGGAAACTGGTGTGGGCCTCTCTAATCTTTCATTTTCTGATATACTGATCATTTTAAGTTTGCTGTATTTACTGTTCTTTCTAGAACAACAAAGAGAGCATGCACTGGTGCATGTTGCTTCCCAATTTTGTTTGGTAATAATGAATTATTGAATGCCATTTGTTGATTTTAGAATGAGAATTCACTGGAAACTGTTAGGCTTTTTAACGTATTCACTAGAGTAACGTAACAGTGAATCATAACAGATTCACTTGCATCTGTTAGGTCCTTAAATGAATATTAATATTCTTTTAAAAGATTATTTCTGGATGACAGAATATAACTTTTACTTATTAGTTCTGTACCCAGAGATAGTGGCAAGATATATTAGGAATTTTAAAGGAGTATTAACTAATTCATAGACAATTACAAGCTAGAACCTTGCCTTGGCATTACCTTCTAAAAGACAATTTAAAGTAAACTAGGTCTCTCTGGAACCCACACATAGGAAGTTTATTTTATTTTATTTTTTTTTTTAATTTTTTTGTGGTGCTGGGGATCGAACTCAGGGACTGTGCTTGCAGCACAAGCACTCTACTGACTGAGTTATCTCCCTAGGCCGGAAGTTTATTATAGAAAGTTCCAGA
This sequence comes from Sciurus carolinensis, assembly GCF_902686445.1. Classification (NCBI taxonomy): domain Eukaryota; kingdom Metazoa; phylum Chordata; class Mammalia; order Rodentia; family Sciuridae; genus Sciurus; species Sciurus carolinensis. The sequence continues at coordinate 81,630,574 of NC_062214.1, forward strand.
TGCTTCTTGTTGCTTCTTGTACTGTGATCCCAGTGGCATTAGGGAGTTTTTAGTGTGCTGTGTGAATGCTAACTCATTTCTTTTTTTTTTTTTTTTTTGCCTCCAAGCTCATTTCTGTTTTCCCCCCTGTGTACATGTTCTTCCTCCACAGCCAGTGCTGGGGCCTGACAGGGACACTCTACTATTGAGCTACATTCCCAGTCCTTTTTTATTTTTTTTTTTTAATGTTGAGAAGAGGTCTCAATCAGTTGGCTAAGCTGGCCTCAAACTTGCAATCCTCCTGTCAAAGTGATTTCTTTAAGTGCCTGGGAATCAACTATCAGAATTGATGATTGAAGTTCAATTGTTACTTCTTCTGTATCCTTAGTAAAACTGTAGAATGCTTGGATAGGAAATGACACATTCCATTTAGATTTTAACCTCTTCTAAAAAACAAAAAAACTTTCTTTAAAAAATATTTTTAACTGCAAATATTTACTTGTTAATAGTTCAAATATTCTAACAGTTTATAATGTTCCTGTGCATTTTTTTCTTGCGTATTTGTTAATATCTTACATTGTGTGGTATGTTTTTTATAATTAATGAAGCAATACACTATTAAGTAAAGTACATGTTTTATTCAGATTGCCTTAGTTTTTATCTGATGTCCTTATTCCTGAATCCCGTTCAGCATACCACTTCACATTTAGTAGTCACAACTTCTCTGGGCTGTGATAGTTTCTCAGAGTTAGATTTATTTATTTATTTATTTGTTTGTTTGTTTGTTTGGTGCTGAGGGTTAAACCCAGCGGTGCTCAACCTCTGAACCACTTCCCCAGCCCTTATTCAAATTTTGTTTAGAAACAGAGTCTCACTGAGTTGCTTAGGCCCTTGCTAAGTTGCTGATGCTGGCTTTGAACTTGTGATCCTCCTGCCTCAGCCTCCTGAGCCACTGTGATTACAGGTGTGTGCCACCACACTCTGACAGACTCTCCTTATTTTTGATGACCTACACAGTTTTGATGAACACTAGTCAGGCATTTTGTAGAATGTCCCTTAATTAGTATTTGTCTCATGTTTTCTCACGATTAAAATGGGGTTGTGTGTTTTGGGGAAAACAGAGGTAAAATACCATTTACATCACATTGTGTCAAGGGTGCATACTGTGTCCACAATTATGACTTTCTTTTTGTTTAAGGTTTTTTTTTTTTTTTTTTTTTGTGGTGCCGGGGTTTGAGCCCAGGGCCTTGTGCTTGCAAGGCAAGCACTCTACCAACTGAGCTGTATCCCCAGCCCCTTGTTGAAGGTTTTTAAAAAATTTTTTATAGATGTCGATAGACCTTCATTTTATTCATTTATTTATATGTGGTGCTGAGAATTGAATCCAGTGCCTCACACATGCTAGGCAAGTGCTCTACCACTGAGCCACAACCCCAGCCCAGTTATGACTTTTGATATTAAATTCTGATCACGTGGCTAAAGTAGTGTGTCAAGGTTTCTTTGTAAATTTACTCATTTTCCCCCCCTTTGCATACTATAGTCTTTAGTAGGGAGTCACCATTATGTCCAAGGAGGGAGAATTGTGCTCATTTTCTGTGATAGTATAGTTTCTACATAAATTATTTGGAATTCCCTGCTATCAGAGATATATCTCTTTTCCACCATTTATTTATTTATTTCTTCACTCATTTTTTTCAATATGCTGTGGACTCAGGTGTATGTTTTTACTTTGGTTTATAATTTAGTACTACTTTATTTTGGTGTTCAAATTATTTCACCTTTGACCATTGGAATCTCATCTCTTTCAGACGACTCTTATGTCCTTTTTTTTTTTAAACTATAAAGCTCTCTTTCAGTTTCTTTAATTCTTCTGCTGTGTGTCTTTTTGTTGTTATTGTTGTTTTCCTGTGGTACTATAATTGAACTCATTCATGCCAGGCAGGTGCTCTACCATGGAGCCGCATCCCCAGCCCTTTTATATCCTTTTGACATCTCCCAGCATTATGGAATTCCCCCCCACCCCATCCCCAGTACTTCCTTGCTTTCTAGCACTATAAGGTGCTTAAGGCTTATCTTAAATATTTCCTGTCCTAGCCCTGAAATCAGTTATGTCAACAAGGAGCCCTGTCTCCTTTTATTGTAAAATGGTATTAGCTACCAGGATCTAGGCACAGATGTTCTCACTGCTACTGGGTATTTTCCTTATAGCTTATGGCAAGGAGATATATATATATATGTATATTTAGCCAGAATATATATTCATATCTATAAATATTTCTGCATATAATCATATATATTATATTGTGCTAAATGAGTCCATATTGATGTCTTCACCTTTAATCCATTACCATATTGCTCATTCTAACCTTTTTTTTTTTTTGCGGTGCTGGGGACTGAACCCAGGGCCTTATGCTTGCGAGGCAGGCACTCTACCAACTGTGCTATCTCCCCAGCCCCATTCTAACCTTTTAAAAAAAATTTTTTTTTAGTTGTAAATGAACGCAATACCTTTATTTATTTTTTTAATATGGTGCTGGAATCATACTTTCAAGGCAAGTGCTGTACCACTGAGTCACAACCCCAGTCCCATTCAAACCTCTTTTTGGTGTAACCTCCCACTCCAAAAGTGAGATACCTGTCTCCTACCATTTTATCCATTTATTCAATTCTAGTATATGTGTATAGTGGTATACATTGAGTATCCCTAATATGAAAATCCAAAATCCACAGTACTCCAAAATCTGAAACTTGAGCACGGATGTGATGTCACAGTAGAAAATCAGTAATGCTATCCTTATGTGACAGGTTGTAGTTAAAATGCAAGTATACTGAAATTACTATATATAAAAAAAATGACCTTTGGATTATGATTGTAAAGGTGTATATAAAGCATAAATGAATTTAATGTTTAGATGTGGGTCCTATTTCCAAGATAATTTTGTTTTATATATATATATATATATATATATATATACACACATATATATATATGTATACATATATATATATATAGATAGATATTCCAAAATTCCTGAAATCTAAAAGACTTCTTTTCCCATGCATTTCAAATAAGGGTACTCAACCTGAATCATTAACTTTATCTCCTATCCTCATGGTAAACTGTCAAATACAGTGTTCATGTAGAGTCTCTTTTGTCTTTCATCTTAGACTATTTCCAGAATCACTTAGGTTCATTACCCACTTCATTGATTTTTTTCCTGTGTATTCAGAATACAGTTAGATTATCACATTCTGCTTTCCATCCTGGGATTTCTCTATCCTCCTAAATTAATTTTTAAACTTGGGTATATTAAGTCTCATTCTCTATGCTATAAAATTCTGTGGATTTTGACGAATACATAGTCTTGTGTGTGTCATTACACTCCCTGTCTTTCCTCTCCACTTACCCTGGCAACTATTGATGTTTTTACCATCTCTACGGTTTTTGTTTTCTACAGTGTCACGTAATTAAAACCATACAATATGTATAGCCTTTTCAGACTGGCTTCAAACTTAGCAATATGCATTGAAGCTTCATTCACATCTTTTGTGGCTTGATAGCTCATTTTTTATTACTGAATAATATTCCACTGTGAGGATATATCAACATTTGTTTATCCATTCAACTATATCGAAGGACTTTTGGTTGCTTCAGGCTTTTGACGATTTTGAATAAAGCTGCTATAAACACTTGTGTGCAGGTTTTTGTGACATAGATTTCAGATCAATTGTACAATTAAATACCTAGGAGAAAAAAAAAAATACCTAGGAGAGCAGTAGCTGATTTATGATAAGAATTTTTGCTTGACCCCCCCATTACTAACTTTTGTAGCAACTTTCTTAAAAGAATGCAGTTAGCTTCAAAGCAAGAAATTTATTTGACCTTTAACAAGTCACTCTAATACATACATACATACATAAGTGAGGTCACTCTGAAAAGCATACTGTAGGTGATGCTTATTCTGTTTTTGCTCTTTAATCAGTTATTTTTTTCTAGATAAACTGCACCTAATAAGGTAAAGAGATCATGGGAGCAGTAAATGTTACTCTGTTTCAGGGCGCTTCTTTAGAATCCAGATTAATATGGAAAATATCTGATCTTGAAGTTAATGATGAGAGGTGGCTCAGAATTGGCTTCTGGTAGAAGATAGAGTTCTATTCCTTGTAGATTGTAGATGGACACAATTCCTTCATTTTATTTGTTTTTATTTGGTGCTGAGGATTGAACCCAGTGCCTCACATATGCTAGGCAAGTACTCTACCACCGAGCTTATGACCTTGAGCCCATAAGATGAACAGAAAAATCTGCCTTAGGATTTTATTCAGTATATATTGATGTTGAGACTAGTAGATTGATGAAGCTGTAAGAATGTAATCTCTTCAAATCTGACTTTTAAGTGTTCTTTCAAGGTTAGTATTGAGTTGTTGAGGAATTTGTTAGTCGTAGTCACCTAATTCAACATTGATGAGAGACTTGGCACAACCAGATTTTAATCTCTTCCCTTAGGTTGGTGGTGGGGATGAATAATTTTCATGAACCCAATTTCCATGAACAGAATATTTGTCAAATGGAGAAATTTGTCAAATGGAGTCCCAAGGAGTGGACAGAAACTACTTAAGATTTGTTAAGAATTTAGGTCTGTGTATGAATGCAAATCATGTTTGTCAAATTCCATGACATAGCTAAAAATGGTAACCATTAGTGGCAGATTAAAGGCAACCCTTTCTGAAATTGCAGCTTGTGAACTTGTCATTGGCTATGTGCACTTGAATAAAAATTTAATGTTTGCGTTAAGGCTCCTTAGGCCTAAAGAACATGAAAGTAGCTCATTTGCATATAGGCAAAGGTGGTTACATTTCCCTTTATTTTACCCCTTCTGGGTATAGAGAATTTAAGAAGTGGAATTAAACATTTTAAATTGAAAGATATAGTATATTATCTTGTTGCAGTGTGGTTGTTCTATAATAGTCTATTCAGTGTAATAGTCATTCCTGCATTTGAGGTCAGAAGTAATGATTTGAATTTTCATGGTCCTCCTGACTTATCTCCTTGATTTTTCGTATATCAAACAGACAAAAATGCAGGACCTGGAATTTTGGAGATAATCAGAAGTCCCAGATATCATCAAGCACCTTTTCTTAAAGTTTGTCAAGTCTGGCTCTAAAACACTTGGAATTTGACCATAAAGTACCCTTTAGCGTGCTAAGTGCAGGACAGAGTTCCCCTTTACAATATGTGTGTGTGACAAAAGCCAATAAATTCGTGGCACTGAGGGTTACACAACAATGGGTTTGTTACAAGATGTCCTGGTCAAAAGGCCTGCGTGCCAAAGGCTGGCAGAAAAATGGCACAGGAACATGGCCAGCCTCCAGTCTTAACATATGCTTGGCCCTTGTTATCAAAAGGTAAAGTGTGGGCAGCACTGTTTATCTTTTCCAAAGGAAGTGTTTCACTCTCCCAGTGGCCAAAGGCTACCTTGCTTAATACAAAGCCAGACACTTTGGTTTGAGGAAGCCAAATACTGAGACAGCTTATTCACCCAGGACTTCCTAATTTTGTCATACTGTATGAAGAAAGGGAAGAACAAAACAACTGAGTATCTTAGCCTGATTTTTATTTATTTTATGTTGTATTATCTTTCTTTGCTAATTTGTAATGTCATTGTATCCTCTTGGAAATGTTTTCACTCTGCTTTTCTGGAAGTGTTTAAAACATAGCTGGTCCTTAGTGTATAGATTTTGAATGAATGGAAAATCCTGCATTCAGAAGAGCACACACACAACAACAACAACAAACCTGAGACCTTCTAAATTCACAACTCTGGGTTTAGTACAAGTTATAATCGTAGAGTACTATAGCAAAGCCAGAAATAGTGCCCAGTGACCAGGATCATTAGGACCAATTTAAGGCATTACCCATTGTAAATCCTGTTAGTCTTTAGAGCAGGACACTTTGTCAGCATGCTGAGAAAAGCTTTACAGCCAGCCATGATTGTTTTCTTTGCCTTTCTATGTTTTTCTGTACCTGAGCATCATGTGGCATGATATGAAGTAGGTACCACTTAGTAGCCTTTTTTTTTTTTTTTTTTTTTTTTTTTTTTCAAGTGAACAAAATGTGTTGTTTCCACACTGTACTCTCTTCCTTCAAGTACTTCTAAACACTCATACTGATATAAGTCTAGTGTTTTTTAGCCCTAGACACCAGTCTGGTTGTTAAGAGAAACAAGTGATGATGTTGCAAAAATTGACTTAGCACCCAAATAAGTAGCCTTTTTGCCAAGGTCATTGGGAAGTCTGAATTGTCTGCAGAGTTTTTTTGCACTTTGAAGACTTGGTTCTTTCTGTTTTCTCTTTAAAACTGGCTCCTTTTTTTTTTTTTTTTTTTTTTTTTTAAGCAGTGTCTGTTATCTTTTTTTCTCTACAATTTAGTCTACCTTATCTTTGCCCTTATTGATCAGTTGCTTATCTTCATCTGTCATTGTGATGATTCAGAATAGTTCATTGTCTATTCATGTTGGTCATGACTGAACTTTGTTTCTCTGAAGTCCTTGCCTCATACTGTCAACAACTTCATCTTGCTGTCTTGTTCAGTCACACAACAAACTTGGCATAATTTTTGGTGGCTCACTCTTTCTCCGTAGTTAATCTCAAGTTGCCTTTCTTTTATAACATCTTTTTAGAATCTGATCTTTAGTTTGTTTGGCTGATGTTTGTTTCAGTTTGTTTGATATAGCTGTTTAGATTTAATTCATAACCTCTTTTTAGACTCTGAACTTTTGTTTGGTTGATGTTTATTTTGTTTAATACAGATGTTTTGATTTCTTAAATTCGGTAGAGATTTTGTTTACGTAATGGTAGACCAGACATAGTGTTGGGTGACAGATATGAATGACATGGTTTCTTCCCTTTTGTTGGTTTATAAACTCCTTAGGGAATTAGAGCAAGAACATGATTAACTACAGTACAAAGAAAGTATATAGAGTAAGTGCTGGGTCATGAATACTCAGGTGGGGGTAATTTTTCCAGCAGGAGTAATCAAAGATGGTGTATTTTGGCTGAGTCAATAACAATAAAAATGAGAAACACCTTAAAAGATCATCAGTAGAGATGATCTGTATACTCAGTATTAATAGAGTATAATATGTAACTTATGTAGTCATAAAATAAGATTTGAAGAACTATTTTGTAAAAATAGGAAGATGCTCCTAAGCAAAAAAAGCAGGATGCAAAACTTTGCCTTTGAAGCCCTTCTTTTACAACTGTGCAGTGCTGAAGCTTTTTTAATTTGGTGGTAAATGGGGATTGAACCCAGGGCCTTACAAATGCCAGGCAAGAAGTGCTCTGCCACTGATCTACATGTTCCTCTTTTCTGGTTCTTTTAACTTTGCCTACATCTGTATGAGCTATATGGTTTCCCTACGCCTATATACATGGAAATAGTACAGAATTTGGAATTTGATAATGTTCATATTGTAATTGAAACATTTATTAGCTGTGTAAATTTGCAGTGGGGTATTTAGCCTCTCACCCTTGTTTCCTCATTTGTAGACTGGCAGTTTTAACTGGATTGTATAGAAACAAACAGATAACATGTATATTAAATCCAAATAAGATTGTGTCAGTCAATAGGTTCGCCAGGATGACAAAAATGGGAGTTTTTAGTGTCTTTCTTCCTTTAAACTAGTAGATGACTGTAGACAATAACATTTTTCTGCTTTCTAATACCTTGCAATATTATAAGAACTAAAATAGTTTTGTGAAAAAAAGTTATGGTAACTATTTAAGTGACAGATTGATTATATTAGGATGTTGCGGATATGAATAGTAGAAAAACCCTGCTCAGTGACTTAGGTAATAAAGAAATTTTATCACAGTAAATTCAGAGGTATCATTTCCAGGTACAGTACAGTCAAGTCTTTAATCATTTCTCCAAGCTCTCCTTTGTGTATTGGTTTTGTCCTCAAATTGATAATAACTGACTATAGCAGATCTGTGTGTCTCATCCAGACATAACAGAAAAAAGAGGACCTCTTCTAATGTGTCATCTTTAACAGGGTTTCTCAACCTCAGTACTGTTGACATTTGAGGCCATATAATTTTTGTTGTGGGGCTACTGTCCTGTGCATTTTAGGATGTCAAGCAGCATCCCTGGCTTCTCTATACTAGATGCCAGTAGCACCTTCACCACCATCAATTGTAACAACCCCAAATAATTCCAGATATTATCAACTGTCCTTCTCGAGCCAGGCACATACTTGTTAATCCCAGCTACTGAGAGTCTCAGGCAAGAGAATTGCAAGTTCAAGGCCAGCCCTGGCAACCTAAGGAGACCCTATCTCAAAATTTGTTAAAAAAAAAAAAAAAAAAAAAAAAAATTCAGTGTTTGCCCCTAGATTCAATCCTGAGTATGGCAAAAAAAAAAAAAAAAAAAAAAAAAAAAAAAAATCCTGTCATCTGGGAGGCAAGATTGTTAGACTGAACCAGGATTTTGGGAGCGAGGAGA